>NW_024582396.1:1443230-1707339 GCF_018398535.1 Haplochromis burtoni
TTCTTTCCCAACATCAGTCAGGATTCAGAAAACAACACAGCACAATAATTGCTGCTGTTTAAGTGGTTAATGACATCGCTGATTTAATGGACTGCAAAAAATCCTGTGTTGCTCTTTTTCTTGACTTATTAAAGGCTTTTGATACAGTTGACCGTGCTATTTTATTACATAGACTAAACAATATTGGTCTATCTGTAAATGCTGTAAGTTGGTTTTCAAATTACTTGTCACCAAGAAAACAGTGTGTCCATGCTGCTGGGTCTTCTTCCTCTTTTCTCCCAGTATCCAAAGGAGTTCCGCAGGGCTCCATATTAGGGCCATTGCTATTTTCTCTTTACATAAACAACCTTTGTGATAATTTTTCAAATGCAGCATTCCATCTTTATGCAGATGCTACAATTATTTATTGTTCATCCCCTTCAGTAGCACAAACCCTGCAATTTCTGCAGTCTGCCTTTGATGTCGTTCAGTCCCATTTAACTCAACTTAAGTTGGTGTTAAATCCAGAGAAATCCAAGTTCATGTCATTCTCAAATGGCAAAGAGTTGTTAGCTACGTCTCCTAAGATTAAAACAATTCAAGGAACTGAAATTGAAATGGTCACATCTTACAAGTATCTAGGGATCATTTTAGATCAGAATTTGTCATTAAACTAAGTTTCTTCTTTAGAAATCAATCCTGTTTCTCCCTCCAAGTGAGAAAACACTTGATTCATGCAACTTTTTTTACCTTTATTGGATTATGGTGACCTGCTTTTTATGAATGCACCTGCCCACTACCTAAAGACGTTGGATACTGTGGACCATCGTGCTTTATGTCTTATTACCGGCTATGGAAATCGTGTACATCATTGTTCTTTGTATGCTGCTGCTAAATGTCCATCTTTGCATATTCGCAGACTCTCCCGTTGGTTGATCTTTATCTATAAACCTCTCCTTGGGCTGGTTCCATCTTATTTATGTGTTTATATGTGTAAAAACCACAACCAATGCAGCCTTCGTTCTCACAATGTCCTACAATTGATTGTCCCAGAAATCAGAACAGAATTGGGGAAAAAGGCTTTTACATACGCTGCCCCTGCTTCCTGGAATAATCTGCAGAAGGAACTGAAATGATCAGAATTGGGAGAGTTTAAGTCTGTCTTAAAGGAACGAGAGAACAACTCCTTTACTGAGTGTGATTGTTGTTAATGTACTCTTAATTTGATCTGTTATTGTATATTTTTCATATATTTTTTTGTTGGTATGGGATATTGTATTTGTTTTAAATGTTATGTACTTATGTGGTACGTATATTGTGACTTTTGTTACCATGATGCCAGGTCTCTCTTGGAAATGAGATTTTTAATCTCAGTGAGATTTTTTACCTGGATAAATAAAGGACTAATAAAAAATATATATTTTGTTTTTACACAGGACAGACTGCAACATGTTCACAGCTTTAATTCTACAAACAGAGGTTTAAACACAGGGTTTGTTTTAGTAAAGAAAGAATAAAAGGAACTATGATTGAGCAACATCCAAAGAACACACAAAGAACGGCTTTGTAGTGAACTGAAACTGTGTTAAAAACAATAAAACATGTGCACTCATCGTGCTTCTCTTGATATTTCATGCCCCCCTCACCACCACCACACACACACTTAATTGCCTTCAGTGAACTCTGCTCTTGTTTCTAAGGCAACTTTTCATCCAGTCAACATTTGACTTCCACCCAGAGCGTCTTTGTTCAGGTTTATGAGATTAGCAAACCATTGCATTCTGTTTTCATTTACACACTAATTTTTATCTTTATCAGTGTGTACTCACAGATAAAGGGGTGTGTTTAATGCAACACACATTCTGACTGTATTCATTTAATAGTTAAAGCAGTCTTGGGTAATAGTGGAGCAATATATTATTAACTATACACCAGCTGTTATAGGGGAAGAGCAGGGCACACCTGGGACAGGTCACCAGTCTGTTGCAGGGCTACATCAAGCCCTCACATGTACAACTTTTGAAATGTCCATAACGTCCTTTGATCTGAACAATTTGTTAAGCTCTATATTAATGCTGGCATCTCCTCACCAAGAGTAACTCTGCATTTTATTGACAAAATTACAAAATTACAAGAAAAAAAAAAAACTCACTGAGTTTAATAGGGTGTCTGTTTCAAAGAAACACGAGTGAAAAAAAATCCATCCATAAAAATTAGTGCTGGTATGACATCATCACCTGGAGCAGCAGGGAGTCGTGATCCTTGCTGCTGATAGGCTCACTGGGAAGAGGGTTGGGATTTGATTAATAAAAGCATCCAACACTTTGAGTGCAACACACTGCAGAGTCAGACGGTAAGCAGCATCACGGCAAGGATACTGATCAGAAGATAGCAAGGTAAGAGGACTTTTTTTGTTACTTGTAACAATAAACAGGATATCATCTGCAGTAAAGGTTTGCAACTATCAGCAGCAAGTCCTCATTTTAAGTTCCTTCCTGTTAATTACGAATGCAGACTTAAGTGTTTATTATAGCGCGACATGGCAGGGACACTAAAAGTTACATGAAACCAAATAATCGCAATATTATGCTCTTATTTTCTGAGATTTAAAAAAACGTATCCAGCTGCTATATGAGCTGTAGTGTATTTCATGCACTGTTTCACAGACTAAGTTGGACCTTTGTGATGCTCAGTGTGTGTTCTTCATGAGCTGAAAATGTTGTTAATAATATGAATTTCCCTTAAAAAGAAATGGAAATTCTTTCCACAGTGCACATCTCACTCCTTACAAGCTTTTCCTGTTTTAGGAAAACATTAGAGTTGCCATGGTAACAGCCACTCACCTGAGTGACTCACTGAGCACCACACCTTGTCTAAAGTTTAAAAGAGGGAGACAGATGAGCCAATCCTCCCACATATTAGTCAGTGCGCCCCAGGGCGGATGTGGCTACAATGTAGCTGCCATCACCAGTGTGTGAATGTGTGTGTGAATGGGTGGATGACTGGATGTGTAAAGCGCTTTGGGGTCCTTAGGGACTAATACAAATACAGGCCATTTACCATATTACGCAGCCCTGTGTGAGCAGCTATTCATGCTGATGTCAGCAGTGAAACATGGCATTTACTCAGCTCGAGTCATTATTCACCACGTGCTGTTATAATAACGATTGAGAAACATGTTGCACGGCGCGGTCTGTAAGAAGTACTGACTCATACTGGGTGCTGCACTCTAGGACGCACACTGTTTATTTTTTACAGCAACAACAACTTTTTCAGATTAGCCGTCACTGTAGTCCACGCTGATGTGGACAACCCGCCACAGCTGCCCAACAAATGTTCAGGTTTAACTTTCTGCGGAGTTCCTGAAGCTGAAAGCAATTTAGGCTTAGAAGTCATTTTAAAGGAATTTAGGACCACAGCTGAAGATAAAGCAATCACTCCAGGTTATTTAATTTTTCTGGTTCACTGGACCTCTAGCTCTCTGAAAGCCCAACAGTTTCTGAGCATTTTTGCCCTTATTGTAGGTTTATCCTCCTAAAGTGCTGCACCTCTATGGAGATCAAAGTGTCATTACTGGAAACACAGAGAAGTGTGGCGTATAGCAGGCTCTGTATTGTTTTTTTCTTAACTTCTGCTAGGCTGGGAGGTCATTTGGCTAGACCCCAAATGACAAAACCATAAAACAAAACATCCCCAACAAACTGTACTAATTTATGCAGGCTAACTTGTTGGTTCTGAATAACATGTAGAAATTTACGAGTCCACCTTGAGTTGAATCCAGATCCAGCTTGAATTCGTGCCAAGTTTACATCACTTTCTGCACAACATGAACTATGCCTGGAACCAGTTTCAGCCATGCCTTGGTTAAATCCATGTTGCTGGTTTTGCACTTCTCCAAGTCATTCCTAGAAATCTCAAAATATGACTACTGTTGGCTCCATTTTCATTTTCCACTCGTCCAATTCGGGGTCCAAGAGTGCCCGAAGCTCATCTCAGCTGACGTGCGATCAATTATTTCTCAAAGGCTACATAAGACTTGTTTTTTAGAATACTGAATTCAATACTTTAAGACTTTAGGGTCCACGAGAACCCAGGTCTTTTGTTTCATAAATGCCACCGGTATCAATAGCAGGATGGAAATCGTACTCCTCCCTCTGTTCTCAAACTGAGCAGTGTCTGTTGTGTCTGTTCCCACCTATTCTGCCTTTAGCCTTCAAAAGCTTCTGAGTCTGCACCAACACTCCCTTTTCAAAGGCCTTTTCAACTCCAGATGTCCTTATACACATTCACAGGGTCCTTTTTCTCCACCGTTTCCAGTCTTTCTGTATTGCTAATGTCAGCATAGGGCAACAAGTTGCACAGCTTTTGGAATCTTCTGTTAAAAATGCAATTCCAACTTTGCTACTTTCTCCAAAAGCAACACTGAAAAACTCAGGATGGGTACCCATGTGTGGTGCACAGTATCGGGGGGGAAAAACACCTTTTGATGCGTCTGTTATACAAAAACAACAATGGCAGGGCTTTCATTTCATTCATGACAGAATAACCGATCTCTCTCCATTGTCTCTCTCTGGCCTTTGGCAGGCACGCACAGAAGACTCTGAGCTCCCCTAACATGATGCCTACAGTTAAAGGCTTGGCACACACGATACCCAGTCATGTTCTCAGAGTGGGCCAAACTATTTGCTTGGAACCGTCACAGGAGACAGTCACCCACCATGATGATCCTGATCTCGACATTTCTCTGGAAAATCTCAACCAGTTAATCTTGGAACTGGATCCCACATTTGAACCCATCCAATGCAGCAAAAGTCCCACATGTCTCAGCCCCCCCACAGGTACAGTAAGACTGTAAACACTTCTCTTGCTCTACCCAATTCAACCTCACATCACTTTATTGCAGATGCATCAAACTCAAACGAGAGACAGTCAAAACTTGCTTGCTGTGTGGGAAACTGAACTTGAAAAATTGTGTGGTTAACGGGTACCATATAGCAACTTTATTGCTCTGAAATCAGTTACGTATAAAAGCCTAAAATTGCCAAGTGCAGTTTCACAGAAAATCTACATCTAATTGACCTCAAAGCCACTTCTCCGTTTTTTTTCAAGCGATATAATATTCATTTTGAAACCATGCACCAGCAGAAATATAGCAGCACCCTGCGAAGGGTGGAGCTTACTGAGGTCACAAACACTAACCTGACTAGATTAAAACGCCATATTTGATTCAGGCCTTCACGATTCTGACAGTTATATATATATAGCAGAATATAAGGACCAGTATGCTAGGTCCTCCTTAAGTTGACAGGGAAGAGATAAAGAGGGTTTAAAGCTATTTCATTAGTCCAAACAGTAATAAGACAATTTCAAAGACACTTCAAACTCAGACACTTCATGCAGAGTGGTCATAAGCAAGATTAAATATTGCTTTGGTTGCATGTCTCTTAAAATCAGTTCAGCAACTTTTTCAAAGCTATTTTCTCTGCTGCTGTGGATTCAAGCGTGTAAAAACATTGCTTGTTGGTAAAGAAGTCATCAGTTTCTCATCTCTCTTAAAATTACTCCCCTTGACCCTGTTGGAACCTGGTTACAGGCAGTGTGCTGGGAAAACTTGTCATCATGTTTCACCCATCATGTTATCACACTTTCAGCAATAAACTAAAGCAACTTAATGTTGCCTACACATTTGGTACCTACATGTTAAATCTGCTTTCTGATCATTTACCTAAATATACTATTGTAGAAAAGTTAAATTTACTTACAATTTAGAGTGATATGTGGACCAGATATAACATGTACAAAGGGCCTGTTTAGCCCTTTTTTATGCTTCAGTCTAACTCTTGAAAGCTCCCAGCTTTCAGAGGTGTGACACAGAGCACAGTAAAGCCATAGCCACCCTTGTAAACAAATAGTACAGATAGCCTTGGGCTCTGGAAATTTACCCACCCTTTCTGAGATAGTTTTAATATTTTTAATCATGTTGTAATTGCACCACTTTGTCTGTCCTGGGATTATTGCCCAGACTTGTACCACACCCTGCATGTGTTACAGCTACAGACTGAAAAGGCTCAGCGAGCAGTCACGCACCGGGGTGGAACAACGGTGCCTCATTCAGTCCTGCTTTCATCAGAAAGTGTGCACAAGAGTCAAAGCATACATATGTGTAAAAATAAATGGGTTTCCTGTTTCTGATCTTTTCTTCAGAGAAGTTTGGTCGTGTGTTTATGAAACTGTCACGTGTTCTGAAAAGGTGAATAAGTTTAAAGGAAATCAAGCAGCAGTGTGGAGAAATATCTCCATATTCAGGCAGATTTCGCTCTTTCTGCATGAACATTAGTCATAATTATGCAACTCTGGTTGCAGAAGCCGCTCGTCTGGCATATACAGACACCACATGCTATGGCATTTTCTTAAGGGCGTAAATTGTGCTGATCACCACCTTGATCCTGACGAATCAAGAAGTGGCTGAGGCTCCTCTAGGCGATCTAATGTTCTAGCAACAGTACAAATGTGCAACTCAAAGAACAGTCTGTGCAAGCAGGTACCTGCATGACAAAAATACCTGGCAACTGTGTCCTTACATACACACCGAGCCAGTTCTGCTGATATAAACCAAACCAACACTGTTTTTTCCTCACCAGAATAAACTCCCTCCCTCCCAATACTAACATCTCACCCTTCCACCCACAGATGCCTCTTGCTCAGATGAAGATTTCTCTGAAGTTGTGCTCATTCCTAGAGGCTGTTCAACCATTTCATCACCCACAGTGGTCCCCTCGGTGTCCCCGAGTATACCCATCCCCACACACAACGGCCTCAGATGCAGTCCCCAAGGGACGCTGGTTTTCTCCAGCTCCCCAACGTCCTCTCTGCCCCCGCTGCCATTTGGCAGCGCACCCAGGCGAAACCCCTCACCGAAGAATGACTTTTGCCAAGGATCACTGCGGCTGTCACACTCCAACAGAAACAGCACCGCCTCACTGCTCTCCACCTCGACCTGCTCGGACACCAGCTACATCCTTGGCAGGTAAAACTCAGTGAGACATCCCATCATGATACAAATGTCTTCCATTCTGTCCACTTCTCTGGTCTTGAAAACTGATCCACTTTAAACATGGTGAGTATTTTGAGGCGACACGAGCAGAGAAGGCCTGATCGACTTGGATGAGCAGTGTTCACATTGTGACTAAAAGCTGTTCCATTCTGTGTGTAGGCGAGGGTCACACACACACAAACACACACAGATATTATTGCTTTCCCAAGCGTCTTACTCCAAACTTTAACCATCACCGGTCAGAGCCAAACTCCAAGTCCAAGTCTCAAACTTCAAGCAGGCCTGAACGAGTTTTAACACAGTTTCACAGCATTATGCTCGATCCTTTCACAAGTGTTAGGGTTCATTTCTAAACACAAAGTCGAGATTCTCCTTATTTAAAGAAAGGGAAGGGGGGGGGGGGACATGCAGAAACTAACTGTACTTCCCAGTGAAATACACTAGTTTCACATTTTTACTGAATTTACTATGAAATCAGGACAATTTATGTCCATGTACTCCAAATTTCTGACATGAAACAATTTCTGACATGCATCTCTCCCCTGATCTAAAACAGGTCTTACAACTTATTGTGACTCATCTTTATTTATTTTTGGTTATTTCTGTCTTTTGATTTCCTGTGAGAAATGACTTCAATCACCCACTTGAGTTCTTATCACGAAACCTGCAACCCGCAGTCTACATTTTGAACAAGCACAATCACATAGTCCTCAAGTTTATCCTTACCTCTGTGCGCTTTTATAATCAATGAGTGTTATATGTGTACTTCACGAGTGTCTGTTTGTCATGTATTTATAGAGCAACTCAAAACTGTAGCTAGAAAAAAATAGGTCAGGTTGCACTAGGCCTAAAATACTGCACAACCTTATGTTCAATTTGTTCTATACCTGCAGCACCAGTTTACATCGCAACAGTCGTCTAAAGGTGCATTATAATTAGAGGTAAAGACTCCACGACAGTCTTCCATGAGGAAGAACTTAGTGACACTTTTAATAGGAAGACCTAGAAAAGACTTTTCTTGGCTCAGTCTCCTGCTTTTATTTAGCAGGGCACTATACACAAGCACAGTCTGCATATATCTAAGGCAAAAGACATTTAACACACAATTCTTTGCTTTTATTTTAGCTTTTACCATTTGATAACCAGTTACCCACTGTAATTTCTTTTGTTCTGAAATAGTTTGAAATATTAAGAAAATAACTTAATCTATCAACAGAAAAGAAGAAAACTGACTTGCATTTCCAAAAACATGTATTGTGTTAAAGAGCTGTTGACTGCATTTGAACTAAGCGGCGCTGTACTTTGGTTTAAAACCACTTTGTGCCTTAATGTAGTGCCGTAAAACCTACTCGGACCGACTGGTTTTCCATTATAATTTAGTACCTCCAAATGCGCATGATCTTTGTCATGCCAACGTGTCCAAGCGTCCCACAACTTAATTAATACGCAGCACGAACGCTACAACAAAGGTGGACAAGAATAAACCTGCTGCTCGGTCTGTGGATCTTTGTCAGACTTGGGGATCACTGAGTTGTTTTTTGTTGCCATTTCCCAGTTGTCGGGTTTCAAAAATGCCAGTTTTGATTTCCGTGAACAAAACACTCTCATGACTCGTAGAGTGATGCTACTGACCAGCCAATTGGTGGCATGTAGTCGATGACGTCACATTTTAGTACCTGCTCGGATTGCTTGGAACCCCGGCCAAGCAGGTACTAAAGAAAGTACCTGGTAACAGGTGAAAACTGTGCCCAGTCAAGCCCAGTAGGTAATAATGGAAAAGAGGCTTAAGTGACTAGAACCTCAATTTAACCATGCTAATCATTAAGAAGACCTTTTCATTCACAAAGTAAGGTAAGCCTCTCGAAGAGGTTTGCTTCTGCACAGGATAATTACAAAAACACTTTTAAATTCAAAACACAAAAAACATGTTTTTTATTAAAGTCTTTGTTCCTTTAATTATAGTTATCCTTCTAGAGGGAATTAAAATTTTAAAAAATGTCTCACTGCAAAAGAACCTTGTGTTTCCAACGTTATTTTTCCTCTTTTTTCTTTCGTCATAGTAACCTCTCCTTAACCGGTGAAGATGCTGATTTTCCAGAGTCCATGCTACCCAGCTCCTTTAGTGACGATTCCAGGATGAAGCCATGTAATAACAGGCAAAGCCTGGAGAAGCCCTTGAAGACAAAGCGAGGACATTTACAGGAAGTGAACAGCAGAAGAGCACAGAACGGCCCAGTCTCAGGGTCACTGACCGATATTCCCATACTGTTAGTCAACGGTGCACCTCAACAGGACCTGCACAGCCCTGAACCACAGATCGAGTTACTCCAGAGGAACCCTGTGTCAAAACCAACATATTCCAGTTCTCAAGCCCGTTTTAACGGCAGCCAGCCATCGATGAAATTTGTCATGGATACGTCAAAGTTTTGGTTCCGTCCACACATCAGCAGAGCAGAAGGTGAGACCCAAGCAAGCATCACATGAAGACCTTACAGTAAAAGCACTAAATTCACAGTGGATTTGTTTGAGGAGGTCTCAAAAGTAACAATTTCATTTCACAGTCCTGCTTAAAGCACAAAATGTTGATGCAATTCAGCATGAAAGCATTCACCAAAGTTAAACACATTCGGTGCTTTTCCATCAATGGGAATCTTCTCGAAAGCTTTGTTCAAACTCTGAAAGTGTGCCATCGAGCTAAAGTGATCCATAAGTGTTTTTCTTGAGTAATAAAACACACGTTGTTGCATTTTTCTGAGCATTTTTGATGTCTTATTTATTCTAGCTGAAGCTCTGGTAAAAGACAAGGAAGCAGGAACCTTTGTGGTGAGAGACAGCACCTCCTACAGAGGCAGTTTTGGTTTGGCCATGAAGGTAGATCAAACGCCCACCAGCTTTACTGCTGCTGCCTATCCAGGTAAGCTCACTAGTAAGAGCAGTGGCCTGACCTCAGTTTCAAAAGCAGAAATCAGTCAGATCCAGGAAACAGAAGATCTTAAAGCCACAAAAACACAACTGCACACACAAAGCATGAATACAGCGTAGCGTATTGCTGTTGTTGTTACTCATATATAACACAGACGGTGTATAAAGATCTCTAATTTTACATAAATGCTCTGGTCTATACCAGAGCCCTGCAGCGCATGCCTTACCCAACTCTGCTGACGACATCAAGCGATCTGTGGCGTGCTAGCACGCAGTGCTGTCATTTTTTCCTACCACAGTATACCTTGTATAAACACAAAAGAAAACCAGCTGTTTACGGCACTGTAAGCAGTCGGTGAGGGGAAAAAAGGACCTCACTCACGAAACAATTTTGAGGCTTGCCTCGTTTGTAGATTTGTACGTTTTCATCCCTTTCAGGAATGCGGGATATGTGAGCGTTGGTCAAGCTCTGAGACCACTTCACTGACAGGCTCCATCCATCGAATTAATCCCTACATCCCGGGCAATCTAGCAACATGTTTTTCCTATTTAGCATGGTTTTCTTTAGCAGAACATTATATAATAATGCCTCTTTTATTTAAACCAGCCACAAAAATGTAAGGCTATAAAATGGAACTAAAAGCACTAATTAACTCAGTGAGACCAAACAGTTTGCCTTAGCTAAGCTAAAGTTATAAATCCTTCACATACAGACATGTAAAGGCTGCCTGTTCTGCTCGCTTACAGCACCAATCTATCCTTAACTCTGGTCTCAGTGCAGTCCCTCAGTTTACCCTTTGTCATAAATGAATCATTTTAGCTCCTCTCCCTTTAAATGAACTTTCACCTGATTGGTTGCTCCGTACAAACAGAAGGTTCAAACAGCAGGTGGATGAATATCTGCTCTCAATGTGAGCTTTCCGCTCCCAGAGATTACCGAACAAAACTTCTGCTAGTTTAAGATGAGCATCCAACACTGTAATAGTATATTTCCATCCATCCATCCATCTTCATCCGCTTTGTCCGGGGCCGGGTCGCGGGGGCAGCAGCCTAAGCAAAGAGGCCCAGACCTCCCTCTCCCCAGCCACCTCCTCCAGCTTATCCGGGGGAACACCAAGGCGTTCCCAGGCCAGCCGAGAGATATAATCTCTCCAGCGTGTCCTGGGTCTGCCCCGGGGCCTCCTCCCGGTGGGACATGCCTGGAACACCTCACCCAGGAGGCGCCCAGGGGGCATCCTTGTCAGATGCCCGAACCACCTCAGCTGGCTCCTTTCGATGTGGAGCAGCAGCTGCTCTACTCTGAGCAAATAATAGTATATATTCTGTTATAATTTCCATGCACATGACTGACAGCATCATGTGCATGCTGATAATCACCTAGTCCCCCAAAAAAGTGAGGAACAAAAGAAGAGAGTGCATGCCCTGAAACCTCGCAGCACTGCTCGTGAGAACGGCCAATAAATTAGGCTGTAAAGCTCTGCGACTCTATTTTACCGACAGACCGGCACTAGTCAGTCCTTAGGGGGAAAAACATAGGACAGGACGACAACATCAGATCGTTGATGGCCTCATTTATGTGTTTATGGTGGCCTTGTAAGTCAGAATGAATTTTAAATTAAAGTAAATTAACTCCCTGATCACAGCAAATGACAGGAGACAACTACCTGAAAAACTCTACATTTATTAAATCTAATTTATCTGGGCTGTATGGAGACAAAACGCACTGAATGAATGGCAGCACTTTACTTATTACAGCAGCAACATAATGTTTTTTGAAAGCTTTATGTACCCTGCGTCTCTCACATTCAGAAATCACTGCCATCCAGCGCCATTAGTTACTAATGCCTCTCTTCCATCATTGTGGTCTCAGTGCTGTGCAGAGGCAGCTCTGCTTCAGCGCCTTTTAAGAACAAGCTCACATTTCGAAAGGTTTGGGAATCCTGTGCAGCAGCGCTACTGAAGCCAGGTGAAAGAATTCGTAGGTTACATTTGCCAATCGCTGATGAACATCTTGCGGTGCCCTGCCACACAGCCACTGACGTCAACACGAGCAATTAAGTGGTTCTGTGTCTTCTTTTTTGAAGAAACTGGTGGGAAAGGGTTATTCCAGTGCTTCTTTATCACATTGCCTTCATATATTGTTCATTCTGTGTGCATTTCATTCTCTGACATTTGTCCTTTTGTCAAAACAGGGGAAAGCAGCTCTGATCTTATCAGACACTTCCTCATTGAATCATCCGCCAAAGGCGTGCGCATTAAAGGCTCTTCTCAGGAACCCTACTTTGGTGAGTCGAGTTATCAGTTTCATACCCACCGAGAATTCACTCGTCTGTTTAAAAAGTGAGTGCTGCTCTGACTCAGAGATCTCTCGCCTCCTGGGATGTGGGTGGGCATGAGTGCCATGGATCTTACCTTTGAGCATTAGTACAAAGGGTGTGTATTCTCACACCCAAAGAACCTTTCTTATCAGTAGTGTGGGCCACTGGTTTGTAATCAGACACCCATGGCCATGTACTGATATGTCTCTCGCCACAGATATGTAACGTTACAGTAATGTTGTCACTGAAATATGGAAAAACAGTCATCATAGCAGCAGAAGGATTTATACTGTAGTGAGTCTCTGTGTCATAACAAAACTCTGTAGGTTGTCTTCAGACCTGGCAAAGTGTTGAGGATAAAGTTCAAACTTTATTGTTCTTGAAATAGCCAATCAGAAAGTTGCTTATCTGTACTCAGCTGGAGCTGTGATTTGCTTTGTGTCTTTGCAGGTAGTCTCTCTGCCCTGGTGTACCAGCACACCATTTCTGCGTACGCCTTACCCTGCAGATTATGCCTCTACTGCCACGGTAACTGAGCCTTTGTTATTACTGCACACACACACCAGGGGTAGGCAACTCCAGGCCTTGAGGGCCAGTGTCCTGCAGGTTTTAGATGTATCCTTGTTCCAAAACAGGTGATTCAAATGACCTCCTCAACATGTCTTGCCGTTCTCCAGAAGCCTGGTAACGAACTAATCATTTGATTCAGGTGTGTTGACCCAGGGTGAGATCTAAAACCTGCAGGAGACCAGCACTTAACTTTTTTAGTGCTGAGACTTAATAAAGAATAAATAATAAAAGTAATCTTCATGTTTGAAAACTATCAGATTGTCTTAAACCTGCATCCTTTCCAAGGTTTGCAAACAATATTGGTTCATAAACATTGAAATAATGGAGTTTGACTTTTTGTTTTAAAGTGTATTTCTAAAGGGGCCTTTAACATATTTCCTTCAATATAATGAATCGACTGCAAAGGACAACTGCTGGGCCCTGAGAGCGACAGATACCTGCAGAAAGAGACTATGTGAGAGAGACTGAACTATCTGGAGACAAAAGCAGCTGTAGACAACCATTCATACTATATAAAGATATTTTTGAATGACGGCTTAATTTCAGTCATATTAGCTCGAGCTGAACTTAACAGTGATCGAGTCTGAGCTTTTAGGAAAGGGTTAAAAAGAACTGCTGGGAATTAAGCTTTTTAAGCCAAGGCCTGATCAACTCTGTGCTTTAATCTGGACCTCAGGAAAGCCAGGAGATTGTTCTGCAGACCTCAGTGACTTTGAAGAAGTGTACTGGTTCAAAAGATCAGAAAAGGTATGAAGGTGCTAATTCCTGCAATGCCTTAAAAACAAACAATAAAATCTTAAAGGCAATTCAGAAACTGACTTAGTAACTGTGCTGCAGCGTTTTAGGCCAGCTGCAGTCGGGCTCAACCTGTAGTTTCAGGTAATACTGAATAAAATATTTAGTTCATTTTGTAAATCATGATCATCATCAGTCACAAAGGAGGGTTCTCCAGGATATACTTATTGGCTAATAACCTGTCAATCACAAGATGCAAGTCAATGAGTGAGCAATGTCCTCAGTCAGCTCCAAGCCACACTTCTTATGTGGTGCTGACAACCAAAATTACCCTTTCGACCAATCAAAATGATGGACACAAACCAATGAGTGGCATCACTGAGGTCATGACCATCCCTTAGATATAGTCGATTGTGTTTTTCTGTCTGTGTCAAAGATAACGAGGTAGGAAGGCGTCCTCACTCAGACGCTTGGCCTTTCTCACAGTAGGGCTACTTTCCAAACCAAATTCTAACAACTAAAACTATTTTGGAAAGAAGATAAAAGCCAAACTAAATGAGAATGTTTCTTCAAATTATGGATTGTCGGGTTATCTTTCTCACGTCAGAGACAAAAAGCAGGAACAGATCCTAACAGAGTGCGGCTCCAGCGACCACAAGCTGGCAACTGAAAAAAGGAAGAAACAGTAATGCAGGGAAACCAGGGGTGTTTCCAAGAGTCTGCTAATGTACTGGCAATGAGCAGAAAACTGAAACATGACACTAAAACAGATCTTTACTTGAACAAGTTCTATTGTGCTTTAATGCCACATTAAAAAAAAAAAAAAAAAAAAAGCAGAAATATTCCCAGCAGAAGAAGAACAGGGACAACTTGCTGCTCAGTATTGACAAACACGCCCCCAACATCAGGGACAGACACCACGAACACTGGAAAAAACATTAATGTTGAATCAACTGAAAGTGTCATTTCTAAGTCATTTGGTGTTACTGTTGTGCCAGTAAAGCCCCTCAAATTCAAATAAAAAACTCAAATCTTATCTGTCTACACAGACCTGAGATCAGCAGAGGAGAGAGCAAAAGAGAGAGCACCTTCAGAGGACGACAACAAAATAGGTGAGTCCATGTAACGCCCCAACAACTGACTCTGTTTGGGCATTTTTAGATAAGTAGTACTGGCCTGTGCAGGACCTGGCCTGGTCCAGAGTCCAGGATTTGGGGAAGACTTCTTTGCCTTTGCCAAAATAAAGACAAACTGGACATTTTCTGTCAGATCACAATATTAAAGGTATTAAAAAGTGGACCTTTTCTAAGCAGCAAACACTGATGATAAGTTATGATTTAAGATATGATTAAATGCATAATTTTGCACCAACACTCCAAAAACTAGGACAGGGTTAATTTAAAATTAAGCTAATGGAAACACAGGTTAGTGTGACCTAATATAGCGCAGCTGCAGGTTTCCTTCTGTTCACCACAAAGCTGTACCTGTGCTTCAGCACAGCCAGGGTCAGAGTTAAACTCCAACAAATTAAACTCTAAAATAAGCAGTAACAGGAGTCTGACCAACAGAGTTATGATAGAGTTAAGAAGAGTTAAGAAACCAACAACAATTAACCCCCTTGCATTCAACCTTTTCCTGTCCTGCGGTTATAAACACTACTGTTCTGCTCTGCAGCCAAGCAGGAAATGCTGATATTACCGTGTCCCACCGACTTGTTATCTGAGGTTTGCTCACAAACATCGAAAGCCTGGTTTGAGGGTTTGCACATCGCTTTTATCTGCAGAATATAAAGTGTTGCTTTTACCTGCACCCCTGTTTTCATGTGCATTGACTTCCTGAGCAAACAGCGTGACTGACTGTCAGGCAGTTTGACTTGCCACAGCCGTGAAGCCTCTCACAGGTGGTAATAATACCTCTTCTCGGTAAAGAGCTACGGCGTTAGAGATGCTGCTGATTTCACGCCACAGCCACGTGTTGCTTCATCAGTGAGAGTTCAAAGACCGAACTTTTCTTTTAAAGTCTGAAAAACTCAGGATATTATTAAAAACACTTAGCGTCGTCCTGAAGGCTTTTCCACATTCCTCAAAGTCTCCTTTCACTAAGTGGGAGAAAAATGTTCAGGCTTTGAAACATTCCAGCTGTTTTGGCTCAAGTCCACTCAACCAGGCAGGCAGCCATCTTTGTTTCGACACAGATAAATGGAGGACAAAGTATCCCAAAATTTTATTTACTTCGGTGAAATACTGAGAGATTTCTCAACAGAAAAATAAATAAATGAAGTGAAAATATATAATCCTCCAAAGCAACAAGACAAACTTTATAGTCTCCTTTATTAACACACAAACATGGGGAGTCTGAGGACATTCCTCAGCGCTTCTTACTTTCTGACAACACTCCCTTCTGTACTTAAAGTCTCCCAGTGGCAGAGTCGAAACAACCCCTCATCTCTGTGTTTAACAAGTGTGTTTGTTTGTCTTGTCAACAGCCTCCAACTTTGTCTACCTTAACGCCATCCCCACTGAGATGCTGACGGGCCCCTGTGCAGTGCAAAGGGCGGTGTCCTCAACACTCGAGAAGGCTCCGGGTTCCTTCACACCAACCATAGTCAACATGAAAGTGTCTCTGAAGGGTGTCACTCTCACAGACATCAACAGGAAGTAAGAAAACACATGAAATCAACGTGTTGCTGAGATTTTATGCGCTGCCGTGCTGTTTAGGTGTGGTCTGTGTGTGACACTGGGTCAAGACTCATCGTTTCTTGCAGGCTCTTCTTCAGGCGCCATTACCCTGCACACATGCTGAGCTACGGTGGTGAAGATCCAGACAATAGAGTGTGAGTATGCACGACATGAGCTGCGAGCGCAGACGTCAGAGATCATCTCCACTGATGGTCATCAACGTGTTTCATTTCTAATCTGAACATTTGTCTGTCTTATACTCACAGGTGGACGAGAGGTTCAAGTTTTGGTGCAAGGTAACCTGAACTTCAAGTCTAAACAGGGGACCTGTTCTGTTCATTTACACATTTTAGCTGTATTAGTGTAGCTTTGCATCAGCAGCAGCTCAAAATAATCCTTCTTTATCTTACACTGTGTCTTGGTGCAGGAACTCAGTTCATCCTCTTTCTGAAATAAGGTGTTTCAGTCAGCTCCTCCCTTTTAAGCCAGCTTTTTTCTTATTGGCTGCCCCTCATAAATCAATTGTTTGAATAGGATGTGGGTGGGGCTTCTATGAATACTACTGAGAACAATATATTTGACAGTAAATAATGAAAAGCAGAAGAGGTCCCTTTGAAAAATATCTTCTTCTTGGGGTGCAGATTAATCTGACTCATGTTTCTTTGTGCCGACAGGTTGTTTGGCTTTGTGGCAAAGGGCATTGAAGCCGGTATGGAGAATGTTTGTCACGTATTTGCAGAATATGACACCCTGCAGCCCTGCAGCGAAGTCATCAAGGTGATTCAGGCAGCTGTATCCAAGCCATAAACATGCAAACCCAGAGACGGCGTGATACATCTTCAAGACTCCTGCTTACACTTTCTGTTTAACACTGTGCTCTTCTACAAATAACCTGTCCAGTAAGGTGGTTACAGGAAGTGTCGCTACTGCTTTGGAGAAAACTGGACAAGTTTGTGTTTCTGCTGAATTGCAAGGAAAACCTGATTTAGGTTCCGGTGTTTGATCAGATGATAAAAATCATATTAAAAGATATATGAGTGATTATGGCAAAAATTAGGATATAGTGGACTGCACCTATAACATGATTGTAAATGAATGAGGCGCCATAGTTTGAATATCATCCAATCAGCTTGTAAAAGCGGTAAAACAAAGCCAACTATTTCTTTTAAGACTGCTGAGAGAACAGTTGTAGATGTGAGAAAGCGGCACGCTATGTCTTCATAAGAACAGGAGCCCTTTTCCCAGAGAGGCGAACGTGCATTATCTGATGCATCGAAATATAGTGATGTGGTAATTAAAAGTTTGAAGGTGAAAAGACTTGAAGAGAAACAAATGAACCCTGGTAGGTCAGTTCATTTCAAATTCTGCAGCTACCCCTGAATGTATTTATTACACTGCAATGCACTGTAAAAACTTTATTCTCTGTATATTCGTGGATTTTTATTTTTGTTTTTCATGATGGAAAATAAACATTTTTAACTATTCATATGTTAATAGTGTGTGTGAAAATAATAAAGAAGAAGAAGCTTTATTTTGGACGTGACAGAAAACACAACAGTCTGCACATATTTCTGTGTTTTATTTGAAATGATAAATCTTTAGATAAAAGCATAATGCTTCATTCAAATGAAGAGTGTGCTTCCTGAAGCAAAGCAAAACCAAGTACAGAACTGCATAGGTAATTTTTTTAAATATTCTCAACATATCTTAAGGGACCCAAATGCAAAGCTCAGCGGTCCGCTTCTTTTATATATATATTTATCTTTGGTGCCAACTCAAAAGATAGCATAAAAACTTGAGTCTAAGGTGCAACAGGACGTGTTACAGGACCGAGTGGAGCACTGAGAACACACTGCAGTGGTAACTATTTACAAACACTGCCCTCCTCTGGTTAAGACGGGGAATCTAAATTCTCACTGCTGTTTAGTTCACAGTGAGTATCACACAATAACGCCATAGCAATATATATTATTGTATTCTTTTTAAATCCCCACACAGAGGATTAACCGCAATGACAAAAGACCCTCAGAGTAAAAGAAACTCTTCTTTCAGTGCTGTGAGTGTCTGCAGTGCAAAGCAGGAAGGGACTGTATGAAAATTAGCGGACACGGAGCAAGGCTTTACTTTAAAAGCAAAGTTTAAGACACTCATCTACACATTTGATGTTATATGTACCTGAAATCGTCAGAGATGGTTATAATGTGGAAATTGAAGTAAGTTGCACTGAAATGTGACCTGTTATTGTGCATGATCTGTGATCTGTAGTTGCGTGAACTTGTTTGAACTATCTGCTGCTGTTTTGAAAAAGAGATGTTACTGTCTTTTATTGGGATAAATAAAGGATGTCATTTAAAAATGTATATAGATCTATTAGATTAGTTAGAATGATTTTTCCATCAACCTTTTTTTTTTCTTTTTACATTTTTTAATTAATTTTTAAAAATGAATCTGTGATCTGTGCAGGACTCCGCCTTTCAGGATGACCTCTTGAATCGTGGCACATTCGTCTATTTGCAAACAAGCTTTTTTAACCCCCCGTCTCAGTGCTGGAATCCCAAACATTCTGTTTCCATCTGTTCTGTTTCTCTTTCACCTCAGAGTCATCCTCACTACAGACTCCTCTCACCTGAAACCCAAAGGTGACCTGGTCTTTCTGTTTTTGCCCCCCCACAGTCTGGACCCGTCTGATATGTCCAACAATTGTTAAATCGGTTCTATTTGATGATCTCTTATTATTTTTTAAACTCATTTTTTAAATTCATCTGTAAGAGCCAAAGTCAATGTTTATGTTTTTCCTTTTTGTTTTGGTGGCACAGGTGTATAGCTTTACCTGCGTCTCAGGTGATGGTATGTGGGTGTGGTCACAGTCTATTTACCTGATGTCGGTGTTCGCAGCAGGTGTGTGGGGTGAGTGGGTTGTGGGCAAACTTTTCTGTTGACCGTCATTTTTTGGCACACCAGTTAATCCATGCGCTAGTTGTAAATTGATTGAAAGCGCAAATGTTTGTTTTTGTTTTGTTCTTAAAATAAATGCGCAAAGTACAACTACGACTCATTATGGATTATTGGAGGCGCGTCACAGGGACACAACCAACTCAGCCGGCCGCGGCTTTATCTACAGATGAAAGTCGCAACATCATCATTAGTATTTGTTATTAATTTTGATTTGTGTTTTTTTAAATTCTTTTTATATTTTTCCTGTCGCTGTTTTATTCGCTACCTTTTGATTTCTCACCTGATCACCTGCACTTCCTGCTCAGTACTGCCTCTAACGCATCCATTTTTATACACAGAATAACTGAAAAGCACTTTGGGGCTGCCCATAAAGAACTGGGCTGTTCATTTGGTCTTCCTTTGGGTCAACTTCTGTTTTTTTCAAGTGTGCTGCACGATTAAAAGTTACCTGATGGGACTGGATGTCCATCTACTAACCATCCAGTGTTAACGAATATCGGCTGGTTAATAGACGTAGGTTTAGCTCTCAGATGGCCCTCCTAAAAATCTGATTAGGCCACAGGTTAAACTAACTGGTGCCTAATGCAGGAGAAACATTTGAAAGCCATCACAGTGATTCTTTTGTCCATCATGTGACTTTCAGTAGAAGTTTTCCTTCTCAGATTTTTTCTTTTGCACTTTGTAAACTCTATTTTAAAAGTGCTATTTAAATTACACTTTGATTGCATTTTTATTTCAGTCAGAATAATATCAGGCGGCTTCTTTGGTCAGTGTGTACGTTTTTTTGAAAAATGGTGCAAATTGCACTTTTGTAACAGATAAAAATTTCTCCCAGTGCAGAAACCTCACGGTGGAAGGATTAAAGACTAACACTGTCTTCTAAATTAAATGCTAATGATCTGATGAGAAAATAACTTTCACGTGGTCACCGATGCACATATCAAAAGGGAAAATGGCAAATTTCCCAAATTCTTCCATCAATTTTCCAATTCTGATCTATTTATTGATGTTTTTACACACGTTTTGCTCTGGAGTTGAACAATTCTGCGACATTGACAAATTTTATGTGTCATTCCTACAAAAAAACAAATAAAAAACAAAACTTTGTAATTTTCATACAGCCCCTCACAGAAAATCTACCAAAACATGAAAATCCACTCTTAGGTAGTTCACAGCAGCTCTTAGTGCTGTGTCTCCATCCATCCAAGTCTACCTGTGCTCTCAGCTTCCTGTACCAGGTGCTAATCAGGGTTAAATGCTGTAGTTAAGCAGAGTCATTGTTATGATGTCTTTAATCCAGTGAAACCTAACTGAAACAAAGTGTTCAAAGAAAGCTTTTCTTCATCTAAAATGATGACGCAGAAATATGTTTTACATATTAAATACTTATCCTCTGTGAAGTAATGACTGTAAGTCTTTCTGACACTATAAAAATGGTCACCACAAAAGCCTGATGGTTAATGATCGTCCTGTCAAAGATGAGATCTGATGGGAGCTCATCAGCTAAACTTCAGATTAAGCACGATGGTGACGGGTGGTAACGTGCCCACCGTCGCGGCACAAATGTTATTTCTGTTACCGCAAACCGGTGTCAGCTCGGGCCCAACGGTGAGCGAGTTACTGCGTGATGGTCGGGATGCTGCGGGATCTCTTCATGATGAGACGCACCTCCACGTCGGGGAGGCTGTCCTGTTTAGTTTGGGCGCACCCCTCGTCCGCCGCGGCCATGTGCAGGTCGAAGCGCAGCGACACGGACTTCTTCCTCAGCTTGGGATTCCCCCTGAAGAAGGAGCCCTCCCACTGCTTTATCACCTTATCAATCTTCTCTGTCCTGGTGAGAGACGTTGGAGATGTTGGTAATAAACGGTGAATATGCAAACTGTAAACAGATTCTGTGAAAAACGTTATCGGGCTCTTTACGTTTCTTTTGTTTGTGCAATGACTCATCTTCTCTTTGAATTTGAAAATCTGTCTTTTCATCTAAGTGTCATTCATTCATTCTCATCCTTGCTGAGACAGATAGAGCCTGCAGGGGGCAGCGACGGAGAGCGCTGATGCTAAAATGTGCTGAGCTTGAATTGCCCTAGATGTGGCCTTTGATAAGACATGATGTGAAACATAAAGAAGATACGCCCTCACTCTGTATTTTAATCATGATATAACACATCATTTTGTATCCTCATCAAACTATTTTTGAAGGCTTTTGATATTCTGGGAGACAGTCAATCAGCTTTCCATTGATTTACAGTGACCCTTCCTTTTAAAGAGACAAGTAGACCCAAGCCGTGTCAGCGAACTGCTCTGAAACTGCACAACAGAGCCTCTGGATCCTCTCATGCTAAGGGTTATTTGGGGCTTCCTTTAATTTGTCTGCACATTCATAATGATACAACTGTCTGGGAGGGAGGGAGAGAGAGAGACCTTGCCTCAGCCCACTACTGTACTTTAAAGTGTGTCACAGCTGAAACAGGGTCAACTAACAGAGTGGTAGAAAACTGAAACACAGAGGTTGCACATTTATGTGTGTTTGTTTTGGTTTGTTTTTGTGTCAGATGGTTTCCAAAGTGGGTTCGATAGTTTCAGTTTCATCTTTAATATTTTAACATGTCAGTTTTATTTAGTTTTGATGGTTTAAGCGTTTCTGTCGTTTTAGCTTATTAAAATATGGGTTTTACGTTCGGGGGTAGACTCAAACAATTCAGAATGCATATAAATGCAAAAGTAAAGGGAAATTATTTGACGTTGGTTTAAAATAATAACAGTTGATTCTGTTCTGGACATGTTGTTTCACCACACATCCAAGTGACTTTTCAGTCTCTGCTGGCTGCAGGTTTCCTTATAAACAGAACATCTGCATAATGACTGAAACCAGCAACACTGTGAGGTCAGTTTCATGATCATTAATATGTAAATTGCCATGACTACTGATCAATGGTCATATGCACCATTCACCATTCACAGCATTGTAATATGGTGAAAGATGTACCCTTAGGCCTCCTCCTCGATTTCCATGTAAATGTGTTCCTTGACTCCCCAGTCAAACCAGCGTTCCTCCCACTGAAAACGCTACATCCAGATAAACAGATTTTTTTTGGGACCTCCTCACCTGGATGATTGAGCATGCATCAAGACAAGTTTTCACAGGACTGCTTCCAAGTAACAGCCCATTACTGCTAATCAAATCCACTTGATTTAATCATCAGCACCTCTACAAACACAGTTGTGAGTGATGCCGTAAAAGCAGAGGCTTTGACAGTTTGATGGTCTGGAGCAATGATGTGTGTGTTAACATAATGACAAAGAAAGCCCACAATGATCTCAGACAAGCAATCGTTGGTGCCCATCATTCTGGGAAAAGTTATCACACCATTTCCAAACAATGTGAAATCCTTTGCTCTACTTTCACAAGTGGAAAACATTAACGTTGTCCGTTTTCCCAGGAGTGGACGCCGCAGCGAATCCACACCGAGGTCGGACGTGCAGTGCTCAGAGAAACTGCAAAAAACACAAAAGCTCCAGTTTAGACCCCACAGGCCTCAGTCAGCAACTTGAATGTTAAGGTTCATGAGAGTTCAATTAGAAATAGACAAAACAAGTATGACTTGTTTGGATGGGTTGCCAGGAGAAAGCCTGATCTCTTTTAAAATCTGTAGATGTTCTGGATAAAGTGAAAAACAAATTTAGTGGTGAGGGCTCGTCTTGATAAACAAAACAAAAACCAAACAAAAGAAACCAGCACATATAAAAAAAATAATTCACTCCACCTAGATCCCAGATATCCCATGCCGATCACATGTTTTTAATTGCTTCAGCCTGCCCACGGTTGCTTTTGCATCTGCATCCATCTCTCGTCCGTTGTGACTGATGCAGACTCTTTTATTCGCTGGGATCTCGCTGCTGCTTTTCCCACATCAGATGGAAATAATCACTCCTGATTGAAATGTAATATTTACTCTGCTTGAAGCTTTGTGTTTGATCTACACCTTTTCTTTTTTCCTAGCAGCCCCTTGCTTCACTGTTTGACCAGCTACTCCCTAATTGTGTCCTTGGCTGTCTGGTCTTATCAGGCAGTACGGAGCAGGTTTTTCAGAGCTTTTCTGCTGGGAACAAGTGTCTGCCTGGACTAGAAACGAGCTTCTATGTAAGGTCAAACAAATTAGCCATGCACTAAAAGGCAGTGTATAAGCAGGGTGAAAGACATCAGGTGATAGTTGTCTGTAGATCGTTCACTGTGATTGATTGATGGATTGTTAATCTAAAAATGTCTTGGCAATTATCTCCTAGTATACTAGTAATTTGAAGTCTGCAGTTACAGACGAAACACCAGTTTGCTCAGTAACTGCAGACAGACGCCTCACTCAGGGAGTAGCTCTGTGCACTGCTTTGAAGTTAAGAGCCGCACACTAGTGGATATTTCAGGCTCTGGTCACCTAGGTTACGCTAATGTATCAACAGCCCGTCATATATCAATCAGTCACTTTTCCTGATGTTGGTAGCTGTCGCCAGTAGTTATCTTACCCTTCATCACTTTCAGTCACTGAATGTCATTGACTTTCTCTGCTGTTGCCACATCACTGCGATCACTTCCTTTGCTCCTGACAACGCCGATTAGTTTAAACAGACAGTTTTATTTAGTTCTTGTTCATTTTTCCATTTTTTGTGGGAATGTCTTTCAGCTCTTCATCACACGTTTCGAACATTTAACCAGCATGAAACTGGAATGTGACACAACAGTCAGCTGCTGACATCAGCCTAATCTTATTTGCCAATCAAATATGCACACATAAGTCAGCAGGGTGCATTCTTACTTGTTATCTTTAGAGAGGGAAGAAGGGCGAGGTTTAGTCTAATTAAAAAATAACAAGGTCAAACTATGCAAGAGGCCCTCCCAGCAATAGCACAACAAAATAGTAAACACGGGTCGTCCATCTTTGATGTGGGCAAGCGCGGTCACCTGCAAAATGTAGAAAATAACAGGATCTTTGAAGCAAACAACAGCGCACTCAGGAGAAAGTGTGAGGACATGACCGATAGTTGCTGGGCTGGCAGAGCAACTGCGTCTCTTTGCATCTGCGGCTCTCTGAGGACATTATGCAAGCGTGTATGCGTGGCTGTGTCTCGGTCTGGTAATACCTGAAGCACGAACAAAGATTTCCACCCATGTCTCGTCCAACAATAACAGGTGTCACGCCCTGAAGCATGCATACCGGGCGAGTACCTCCACATCAAACACAGGCCATTAAAGGAGGAGAATTCCCATGCAACCCAGTGAGGAATTACTCATGGGAACTTGTGAGCTAAATGTTTTTGTTTCTCCTAACTCGTTCGATGTGTGAAGGTAATTCTTCTGTTCGCCTAGACGTCGCCGGGGAGTGGAGTATGATGACTGCATGCTTGTGAACTAATATAAAGACTCTAATTGAAATGTGTTAAAGCTTCAGGAGATTACATGAGTAAGATGTTTTTGCAATAGGGATTTATCTGTGTGATGTAATTAGCGGTTACTATTAGAAAATGCCTAGGTTTCAGACTGAAGCAGAAGCACTGACTGCAGGCCAAGTGGGAGCACAGCGATCAATACTTACTCAATGGTGCCGTGACCCTCCGCGCTTTCTTGCACCACATTGCCTTGAAGAATCTCCTGAGTCTTCACAGTGGAGATTGGCAAGTCCTTATCTAGTTCTGGCTCTGCGAGAAGTCGTTAAAGATAAACCATAATAAGAAATGACTGCAACAAGTAGGCGTGTCACTACTTTTCCATCAATAAAGAGGAATGCACCGAAATGATGAGACGTCAGCTTTTTGGCCAAAAAATAAGATTACCGATGCGACCCAAAGACATTTACATATCATTTGTTCCCATGGAAATTACCTGAACCTCTCCTTTGAAGCTGAACATAACACCGGGCTCATGTTACACACTATATTTGCCTGTTCTATATTTATACAGTAATCAAAATGTCCCGCAGCATATTTGCAGAGCTTTTTGTTATTTTTTCCCTGTACATTCAAGTCCATTGACATCTCTTGTAGTATTCCCCGTCTGCCTGCCTGGTGTCCTGTGTTTAAGTCCTTTTAAGGGTTTTGGCTCAATAAAAAGAAAAATGGAGGAATGGCGGCTACATGGTGGCTATCTTTCTGTCAGTATGATGTGAGATGTCCCACTCAGTGCTGCACAGCTGATTTTTCTGATGAGGCCCATACACTGTATATAAAAGATGGACATAGCCACTGTGACGTTACCTGCCGGTTTTGGTGTTAGCATTTAAGCTACTGTGTTGGTTTCTGGAGCCAGAAGTCACCATAATTAAAAAGAAATAGGTTGGAGTGCTAAATTCTAACGCTATCGAGCTCTGTTAGCTTCATCAATATATTTTGCAGACAAAACACTAATTCCCACATAGCAAAATTTGTATGGCCCGGATCTGGCCCACACAATATGCTTACACATTCTTTGCACATACCGCAAAGAATGACGGCCCTTTGGTGGCCCAGATCTGGTTTGCCAGAGGTGGCTCACACATGGGCGCACAAGGCCTAATGTGTCACATTGGCTCATTTAATTATGACACACTGTATGAGAGACACCTTAAATCAAAGAGGGACTGGTTTGCTCCGCACAGCGAGGTAAATGTGTGTCTTACCTGTGAGTATCACCAGGCTTCGCTGTCTGTACAGTATGCTTTTCTTCAGCCCATTTTCTGTTGGGAGGAGTGAAGGTATGTCAGGGAGGGGCTCTGACTTGGGTTCGTCGGGAGTAACGGCGAGGTCACTGAAACCATTTTCAAGTCCATTCTCCTTTGGCTCCACGACTGAAGACCTCCATGGCCGCAGAACCATCGGCTGTGCAGTACGACCCATGTATCTGCAGGCACATGAAGACGTAAAGATGTGTAATATATGTACGACTCGGACGGCGGGAGGGATCTGTGGCGGCACTATATCCCTTGAAGTCTGATTGTTTCCATGTTTGACACCAAGTTGTCATATCATGAGTTCACAGTTCTTTACTTTCGCTTCTCTGTAGAATAAAGGATACAGCACCTATGGTTGTAACCAGACTGCTGGTCGTTAGCTCTCCGCTCTGCGTTCATATCCACAGTAATGTAGAAGCCACGACTGCTAATACATGTTTATGCAGGCAGGAGGTCTGTCTCCAATTAAAGCCATTATAACTTCCTGAAGTTACTACTAATTTTCAAGTCGTTTGATACTTCCATACCACCCCAACTGCTTCTTAGTCATCTGCTTTCATTATGTCATTTTAATTCCCAGGAAATTCCCATCCTTTATGCTAATGTGAAACGAAAAGCAGATTAGCTGAAGACTGTGGGAGGATAAACACAGAAAAGGCAAAAAAAAGTATCAATTTAAACAAGTTTGGCCAACTGGAAACACATGAACAGGTTTAATAAAAAACAACTGAATGGAATTTTATTCACAACAAGGTGCTTTATACTGTAAAGAAACCCCACCAAACAATCCTCTAAGAGCAAGCACGTGGCAAACATAAAACCAGGCCTCAAACCAGCACCTCTGTTAGGGCTGTCAAAAAGGAAATCCTCAGATGTTAATCCGTACTAAAAATTGCTTTTAGATGTTCCAAAAAATTTGATTCTGTTCACCTGGACGTAGAGTTTTCAGTGGGAGAAACGTTTCGTCACTCATCCAAGTGACTTCTTCAGTCTCAGCCGACTGCAGGTTTCCCCAATCTTACAAATTGGAGGTTCATTTTCAACTATGCACACAATTTGGAAAACACGAAGCTCATGAAGTGTAACAGTAACATCACTCAAACCCCATTTCCCAGTCTCGCTCAGATGTCATCATTCTGCACACACCGGACATCAAAATGTAACATCCTGACTGCCAATTAGCCTCGCTCATGTTGCGCCTGTTTAAACTCCGCTGGAAGAACAATTCAGTGGGTGAAACGAGCACAAATGAAGAACGTAACGTCACACTTGGAAGGCGGATGATGAATATGAGAATCAAAAGAACTGGAAATTATAATAAGTCGTTTAAAAAATATATAGCCATTAAAACACGGTTTGATGTTTTTACCACACGAGCGTTTCTTTGATGTTCTATAAGACATAAGCATAGAACAGCAGTGTGTATTATTTTGGGGGGAGGATTCAGTTTGAATAGAGAGAGCGTTGTTTTGAGGCCTTTGATGTGTGGAGTTTTGACAAAGCAGTCTGTATTCAGAGTTTGGAGAAACTGAGCCACAGTTTCTAGAAATTTGGGAACTATTATCAGCAGAACTACCTTTTTCTGACATTACTGTTGGTAACGTTGCGCTATCATTTTAAAAAGTTTGCTTTGTGTTTTGCGTACTTGTGAAGGTTGGCAGATGTTAGCATGCTAACAGTGAGTTGGACAGACCATCCAAAGTGTGTGCTCAGGTTGTGAGAGCAGTTGGAGCCAAATGATGCAGCACAGTGCAATGTGTCCTACAACCTCACTGACACACGAGCATGACTTCTGTTGTTGTTATTTAACAATTCATCTGCGATATTAACACAGTGTGGTGCAAAAGACAATGGTGATGTATTCTCTGGACTGAGCAGATGATCTAAAAGTATTGTGGCGCGACCTTTCAGAATCATCTTTTGTGCTTTTATTCGGTAAATACCCATTTCACAAACCTCAGTGGTTTTATGTGCTGAAGCTTCAGTGAGACTTGTTTTTAATGCATGCAGATGCTCTGCTCTCTCATTTTTTCTTGTTTTCTTGTGTTTTATCCCACTCAATGCCGCCCTTCTCAAATATGACTAAACAATAGAAATTTCATATGCGTCCTGCCCGTCCTTGCATCATCGTCATTAATCTAAAGAGATTAGACAAATCAAAGGCAGCACTCCACTCTGCCCGTAACCTATGTGGCATAAAGTCAAAGTGATGTCTCCTAGCTATAAAACGTCAGCAGTGCGGTTGATGCAGCAAATGTGTTGAAGCATCTCAGAAGAGTCTAGCGTCCAAATGGAAGGAGATAATTAAAGGCCCCGTCAGGTGAGCTGAATATTCCCCTATAAAACAACTTGGCGCTTGCAGAAAAAGCCAGACAAAGACGCCTCTACTGTCTGGATTCTGTCAGCTCATGTAATTAAAGACACAGCTGGATTTTCAGGCTATGAATCGGAGAGTTTGTCATCTTCATTTCAGTTTAACAGAAATGTTTATGTGCCACTATGTTGTGTGGGCGGAGAGCAGGGCCTGAGTACGTCTCAACTTGCAATTATTGTGGATTTTGAATTTGTATTCAGGTAAATTCAATATAATCCAAAAGATAAAGGTTAAGATTTGAAAGTGTCAACTCATAAAAGCTTGACAGCTCAAGTTAAAGAAAACAAACAAGAAGTAATTTTGTTTACTTTGTGCATTACTTCTGACAATGACGCTTCTAACTTGCTCACGGCACTAAAGCGCGTGCCAAGTTTGTCAGACTCTGCTGCTTGATGCGCGATCTTTTTCTTTTTCTCAAGGAAGACATTTCATTAAACTGTAAAGACAAGGAAGAACTCTAAAACCACAAAATTCCAGCTCAAACAACCCTCCTGTCTTCTTTTAAGATTCCTCGCCCTTTGTCTCGCGCTCACCTTCCCTCCTCGCGCTCCAGCAGACGGCGGTAAGTAGCAATCTCTCTCTCCAGCCTCATCTTAGTGTTGAGAAGCTGATTGTGGCGCTGACGCTGGGTGGCCAACCCGCTCCTCACCTGCTCGAGCTCGCTCTCCAGCCCAGCGATCACCTGGGAAAGATCCTGCAGCTGGCTGGAGTAGAGCCTCTGGGTGTGCTGGAGGGACGTTTCCAGGCCTTTCTCCTAGACGCCAGAGAATAAAGACCTGTTTGGATCATGACTTGATGGTCTTTGTTTTCTTAAAAAGGAATGCAGTGAATTCAAAATGATATTAAATAAAACAATTTTACAAATTCACCTAAATATATCAAGACTTTTAAAACTTTAGTGTCAACAATGAAACGAAACGCTTTAGCGCTCAGAGCTCTCCAGATGGAGCGGTTAGACGACGGAAAACTCAGCGTTTTTAAATTTAAGGGGGATTCTGTGCAGCTTTTTAATTTATCATCAACCAGCAAAATTAAAGTCATGACTCTTTTTCCAGTCTTAATAATTAGGTGCTTCTAGAAAGCATTGTACATAGAAGAGGAAATGTTACGCTGCTCTGTGTATCAAATTGACAAGGCTAAAAACTTAGTTAGGGCTGGATCAGGTGACTAGCAGTTTAATGCTTGTTTTATGCTGTTCTTGTCTTTCTATGCTCCTCTCTTTGTCTCCTCACCTTCAAACTGTTCATAGCAGACTGCTCTTCCTCCCTAAGCCTCTGTCATGGTCCTGGGTCAGTGACCCAGCGCTTTAAGTTTATTATTATCATTTTCTAGTTTATTATTATGATGATGATTATTGTTTGAGTTCTAAGTGTTATATTCGGTCTGCCTCTGAGTCTGCGTCTGTATCTCTGTCTGTCTATGGTGTCACCCCGTCTGTCTATACCCCGTCTGTCTATGGTGTCACCCCGTCTGTTTGTGAATCTGTCTGTTCAGTTCAGCGTCTTGTCTGGTTCCCTGTGTCTGAGTTTCCTGTTTTATTGTGAAGGTCTGTGTCTTATGTGAGTGTGCTGAGTTTACGTTTCCCTGTCTCGTCAGCTGTGATTTCTCCCAGGTGTGTTCCCCTCCTGTCTCTCATCCCTTGATTACTGCAGTCTGTGTATTTAAGCCCTGTGTTTCTCTGTGTTAGTGTCGTACCTTCAACTAGCTGTGTGTTCTGCTTCCGTGTGTCTAGTGTTTCAGTCCTCAGTTCCACTATTACGACCTTTATTTTCTTTTAGTGAGTTTAGTTTGTACGAGGTTTCTCCAAGCAATAAAGCTGCGCTTTAAGTCTCACTTCCGTGTCTGAGTTCTGCATTTTGGGTCCACCACTCCTGCTTGCCTGCCTGCCACACAGCCAACCATGACAGCCTCGTTCTATTGAAGGTTTCTTCCTGTTAAAAATGAGTTCTTCCTTCCCACCATTGCCAACCCACAGTTCACAGGGGTTTGTCTGATCTTTAGAGGGTTTTTTCTAATTCCGTGGGTTCATTCACATCCATAATGTAAAATTGCATTAAAGCAGCAGTTGGGAATTAAATAAACTGAACTGAAATTAAACTGAATGAGGTTTTTTTTTATATTCATAACTTTTACTTCTTTTTATTCCAGTTTTCATTCCTTAGATTTTCCATGAATTGCAGTTATGGAATCAGTTACACAATGTTTATGAAAGCAGCTCTGAAAATGAAGAAATAATAATAAAGTATCGTTGATTGAAAGATAGAAACCTTATGCATATCTTGGCACAGATGTATTAAAACTCCCTTTAGTTGCTAAATTGAACCATTACGCAAAAACAGTATTTTTTCTTGTTATTGTCGTCTTTTCACAGGCAGTCTGCCGTGTGGTGTTGAAGCAGTGTTAACAGTGTGAATGATAACTTCAGATATTTGTTTTTTCTTACCAAAGCATGTAGGGTCTCAATCTCCACTTGCAGCGAGTGCCACTGCTTCCTGGCCTCGGCTAGCTCGGCCCGTGCCTCCCTCAGGGCGGCGCCGCCGAGGCTCACCTGCGCCCACGCTGCCTCCTCCTGCACAACGAGAGGGGAGCCAGATGTTTAAAGAGGTGCGAATCCCAGCACCACCACCCTCTTCGCCAAACACTCACACACCTACCTATTTTTCCCTTATAGAACACACTCAAGTGGTTTCATATTTGTGTTAATGTAAAGTAGCTGATGAGATGCAATTGTTGGGTTTAATATCTGTACTATATAAACGAAACAGAGGCCTGTTCACACAATGACACACACACCTCATGAGTAAGTACTTTTTCCCACTGGCACTGTCAGACAACACAGAGGCGAAGCAGTCACAGGTGGTGCCTTTGGTGATGTGTGTTTCAGTGCAAGGTAAACAGACAGCGTGTACACACAGCTGTCCACACACTGTACAGCTGTGAGGCGTTTCACACCCTTCGTCCTCGCCCCGTTAAAACGCAGCAGAGCGGTGAAGCTGTCTCAGCACTTATGACAATATTTTGACAGATAAAACAAAGTTACGCAAGATACTTCCTGTATAATTTGTTACTTCACTGACTCCATTTATCAGTTGCAACAAATTTAAAAAATGATCTTTAATCAAGGAGACATTCATTTAGGGCAATATTAGCTGAAATCAGCAGCTCATTGATGATAACACCGGCAAACAAGACCTGACCTGACAGTGGATTTAAAAGGGATTACTTACATATGCTTGCATATACATAGATTTTTATTTGAAAGTTGAGCATACACTTGAAACGAGCTATATATGACACCTACATCATACACATATATCAACTATATCCAACAGAAGATAAGCACTAGCAGTAAAATCCAAATAAAAACTCTTACAGAAGAGGTTGTGTTGGTGTTGTGTTATATTACATAAGAACATATCAGTGAGTTTTTAATGGGGCCGTTATATGTGGAGCATGTTGACGCTGAAATCTGTTCTAGGAGTTAAATTATTATGTGTATTATATCACTGGGTTAACATTATTGTTCTGGAACAGCTCATTCATGTGTGTGCTTTATATACTGTTGACATGTGTTTGGGTAAATATTTGCATTTGATCTGCTTTCGTATGCGGTACATTTTTTAAAATTCTAGAGTTTTTTGTTCTTATTCCTGTTTTTGCTTTTCTTTTCATCCTGTTATGTTTTTAATTTGTGCATAATGCTGTTTGTTGCCTGGTCAGACTCACGCTTGCATACCGTGAAACATCAGTGCACCACATTCTCCTCACTTATACAACACTATGGAAAGTCTTTTCATCTTCATTTCCAGTAGCAAGAAAACTGCAGAATATGACATCATCTTGACATTATTACAGTTATACAAAGCTTGAATTGCATCTGCTGCGATTCCAATCCAGGCTTTTAAGAAAATCTAAATATAAACTTTTGTTTGTTCAGAGACAACTCCAATTGGCGCCTTTAAGCTTAAAGAGCTTTACTGTCATTGAACGTGATGACAGAAGTCATGCATGGATGGAGGTTTGGATTCTTTAGTCTATTTTGCACTCAGACTTTGACGTTTCATAAGGTAAACATTGTAAATGTTCCCGGGGACAACGAGGCTGCTCTGTATACTCTTACACGGTATCCAGACAGCTCCTCCTAAAATTAAACCTACATATTATTATATTATCTTTCTGTCTTGTGGAGCTCTTTATACTTTGTTTCAGCAACCAGATTACTGTCTCTGAAATAACCTATTACTGCTGCGCTTTTTATGTCATTTTTGGCACTTTGAACACCATAAAGTGATTGTCCAGTGTGCAGAAGCAAATGCTGATGTCTACTCAGCTAAAATCTCCAGAACCAGGCAGTTCACAATGTAGACACAGAGCGTAAACTCTGGTGTGTGCACTTAAGATCTAAAACAGATAATTATTCGGCAGAGCTGCAGAAATTAGGATAGATTATTTGCCAAATACATATTTGGCAAATAATCTATCCTAATTTCTAATATTTTTGCTTGCTTAGTTTAATTAGCAGGTAAAATACGAACAGAGGCTCCTAATGCTGTACAGGGAGTTGTGGTCCTGGGTAACGGACCGAGTGTCTTAAGTTTATAGATTTTGTATTTTTGTTTTATCTGAATGTCTGTGAAGGTTCTCAGTCATCCAGGTCATCGTAGTCAAAGGAGCTTGCAAAGAAAAGCGTCTGGACTTCTTTAAGTTGCTTGAAGACGTTTCACCTCTCATCCGAGAAGCTTCTTCAGTTCTAAGGTCAAATCTGGGACTCCCCACCATTTGACCTTAGAACTGAAGAAGCTTCTCGGATGAGAGGTGAAAAGTCTTCAAGCAACTTAAAGAAGTCCAGATGTTTTATCTGAATGTCTTCTGGCAATTCTTAGTCTTCCTTTGTTCCTTAGTTCCTGGTTATAATCTTCGGTTGTACTGTTCTTTATATATTTTTCAGTTTAGTTCCATTCTCAGTTTTTGGTAGTTTAGAGTTTAGTTTCACACTTTTGTGTAATTCCCCCATATTGTGTTCATTTGTGTCTGTTTCCCCATTCAGTTTTATTTCACCTCCTTTTTTATTTTGATAAGTCATCTGTCCTTGCGCCTTGCATTCACTTTACTTCCCCTCGTCTCATCTTCCCCATTTGTTGTGCTTCCTACAGCTGTGTCCAATTCCCATTATCCCTCAGTGTGTGTACAAGCCCAGTCAGTCCTTTGTCGGTGCATTTGTTATTCCTTCCTGTCCTGTTTCCTGGTTGGTTTGTTTTTTCCTCCTTCTGGATTTAGTTACCTTTTGGACTTTGTTTTCCTTGAACTGTCTACACGTACTCATTAAAGGTATTCTTTGAGTTTTCCACCTGCCCGTGTGTTAGTCTGACTTCTGGAGTCCACATCCACACATAACAGGACAACAAGAAGCAGTTGTCCATGTATTGATAAATCAGTTAAAGTATATTAACTGCTCACGACCCCCACAAAACAATTCATTTTAGCTACGCAAACGTCCCTTGCCTTAATTCCTACAGATTAGAGGAAAAGAAGAACTCCTCTGAAACAAGCCAAACGCAGTCTTTGAATCTTTGAATGATTTTTTATTGCCGTGTTGTCAGCTCTTGACTGCTGCATTGTGCTGCTGTTAGTGGGTCTGATGTAAACAGCAGAATTTAATAAAACCTGCCCTGATTTAGTGCCGTGGTCGCTCTCAGCCCTTGGCGAAGGCACTTTATTGTTGCTGTCAGACCAAAGTCATGGTGCTGTGGAATAATAAACAGCTTCTGGACTGTGTTTTTCCCAGAAAAGAGGCCAGCTGAGCTAAAATAAGAGTGGAAACGTCAAAACAAAACAAAGCTGCTATTACTAGACACAGGATGAGGATGCTTAGGTTGTATTTTGGGTTGTAAATATTTAATGAAGGTGAGGGATCATTCACACAGACCACCACTACTGTGTTTAGATGAAGAGAGAAAGGAGACAAACACACAATCTGCACACAAACAGGCCATATAGCAAGGAAGGAGAGGTTTCAAGCTTTTTACCCCAGTCAACAAATACCAGCGGGGCACATGCATCACCCTGCCTGTGGGACAGCCTGGAGTTGGTCCTGAGGGTGTGTCGGACCGGCACAGATCAGGACCATTGTCCTCAGAAAAGACAAGTGAAGATTGTGTAAGAGTGGATGCGTACCTCGCTGAGGGCTCCTCTGTGTGTTCTGGATGCTGCTGCTGCTCCAGCTCCAGCATGAGGAGGCCCGACCAAGCCGGGGGCTGGATTTGAGATGGCGCCCAGGCCGAGGTGTCTCTCCCCCGGGCTGGGGAGTCTGCTCTGTTCGCACTGCGCTCTGATTCGGTCGAGGAGCTGGGTGAGCTCCATCCCTGTGCCATCCTCCTCCTCCCCTCCTCCTGCTGCTGCTGCTGCTGCCGTGGCCGTCGCTAACAGAGCATCACAGGAGCTGGCCCGCTGCAGCTGCAGAGCCCGGGCTGCCTGCAAAACAGCCAACCAGGGGGAGGGAGAGAGAAAGGGAGCAGAGAGAGAGGGGAGGGTGAAGGATGGTAAAAAATACAGGCGAGACAAAAAGAGAGATGAGAGTTGGATTAAAATAAATTCTGAATGAAAAAGGTGAGTAAAATGCAAAGGAGAAAAAAGTGGGAACACATGTGGAGAGACAAGGAGAGGAAGAGTAAGCAGGGATCAATACCACATTTATGCATATGTGTGTGCACGAAAGGATCCTGAAAGTGAGGGAGGGGAGTATTAGTCAGCAGGAATGAGAAAATGAAGATAAGGAGGGAGGAAAGAAAAGATGGAGGAGGGACGGACGAGGTCACTGTGAAGTGTTTCTCACACAAGGAAAAAAAGTGCTCATGCACACCCAGTCATTACAGGACTATTATGTCGAGGTTGGAACAGATCACTTATAATTTACGTGTTATTATAACAAGTATTCCTATAATTAGAGATCTAAATAGGACTATTACACACATTTTATATATCATAACCACTTAAGGGTCATGTAGCGTTCACGAGAGGAGCACATCTGTGGAGGTCAGAGTGAAGGGACAAACAAAGACTGTGTGGAAATTGTTTTTCATCCTGTTTTTAATGTGAGAGATCGAGACAGCAGATGCAGTTAATAGACAGTCCCTTGAAAATGTGCCTCATCATGTACCTCTTTTCCACAGTCACTGACAATAAAGGCTTCAAAGGCCTTAAGTTTGTTCCATGCCGATGGCAGCTTTTTGGCACCACAATGTTTTTGCAGTGGAAACGTGTGAAAACTGGTTATAGACTTGTAGGGGCTGGTTTCTGCTCTCTTTTCCAGCCACTACAAGATGACAGTTTGAATCCAGCACCAACGAGAAAATGTCAACTCATTCCTCCAAACATGCAGGTACTGTAATTTCCTGCCTCTTCGCTTCTTCTTCCTCTACTCTGTCTCAGAATTACTGAGTTTTGCAGCCTCCAGGGACCCTGAATGTTCTCGCTGAAGTTATAGGGGTGAGCTAGTTTCTACTTTGGAACACAGTTACTACTGTGCATGCAGATGGAAAAGCACGGGAGGACAGAAAAGAGAGCAAAGTTAAAAAGACAAATGAATGAGAAGGCAAGACAGAAGAACATTTAATGACCTCAAATTCCCGGTGCATCTCCTGCAGCTCTGTCATGGAGCGGTGAACCTCTGCATGCAGTATCATGCTGCTGTGATCTGCCGTCCTCTTGGTCTCCCTGAGCAGAGCCACCTCTTCCTCCAGACGCCTGGTGTTCCTCTCTTCGGTCTCGCACCTGCGAGGGGATATTGACACATATCGACCTAGTTTTATTATTTAAACAGTAAAATGCATGAACACACCAACCACCCGGCATCCATTCACATTGTTTTCTGGGGGAAAACTTGCATTTTTGAGGCCATTACAAAAATATGAATTCATCCTAATTTCAACCTTAACTAAATATGCCTGCTGAGCAATGTATGATTGATTAGAGGACCATCTAACATCTAACTGGTGCAAAACCAGTCCAGGGTAGCATCTGCTTTAATCTGGTTTAGTTCAAACTGGAAGTTTAGCAGATCATGTGCAGCCAATGTTTAATAAAATGGAATAAGCTGATGAACAAACCAGAATAAGATGAAAGACGCCACATGAATTAAAATGAATGAATAATGATTCAAGTTAAATTCCAGGTTTTTGTTTGATTAGTTGTGATTTTTAGATAATCTTCTAATTTAAAACATTTGAAAGGTACTTTATAGATGACAAAAAGTCAAAAGTTTTTTGTGTTTTATTATAAATCACTGCTTGCAGCCTACCTGGAGTACCTTCAGGACTCACCACAGGATCACAGCTCACACTGTGGCAAGCATTTAAATTGAGGTTTGATCGCTACTGTGCATCAAATGTTTGACCTTTGTATAGTGGGCAGGGATAGCTCAGTAGGTAGAGTTGTGGCCCCATGATTGGAAGGTCGGGGGTTCGACTCCACTGAACGGCTACCCTGAGGTACCCCTGAGCAAGGTACCATCCCTACACACTGCTCCCCGGGCGCTGCACTGGTGGCTGCCCACTGCTTCACTGGGTGAATGGGTTAAATGCAGAGGAACTATTTCCCTATGGGGACTAACACGCACACTTAAAAAAATAAAGAAATCTGTGTTGTAAGATTCAACCTTTGCTTTTCCAGTTAACTGTTTCAGAGAAGTGTAAACGGGTTAAAAATGTGTCATTTTTATTTCAACTTGTAAATCTGGTGAAAAACATCTTGATTAATCCTGGATTTGTATGTGAAATGCTCATATGCACTGTTTGTGACATGCCAGGGTCCAAAGTGGCGCAGTGATAAACAATGCTCCCTCACAAGAGGAAGGATCTGGGTTTGAATCTGCCAGTAGTCTGGCAATTTTGCAGCGGAGGTATGTTCAAAGTCATGTTTTATTTATCGCTCCGGCTCGAGACCGAGCTAATTTAGCAACTGAAATGACTGAGTAGGGCAATTTGAAAGTAAACTAAGAAAACACCCCAGAAATTCTTATCATTGGTCCAGACAACATGGAGGAAGATTGCAGAGAAGGTTGATGTGACAGGCTGAGACAGAGACAGATGATCCCTAAAGAGACCAGGCAGGAGGAGGAAGAAGAGGGCGACGATGACAACACGACAACCATTTTTGAGAAACATGTAAATAATGTCACCCGATCCCTGGTACTACCACCTGAGGGTCGGTATAATACACACTGAGTTTTAGCACTCAGTTTTTCCTCTTGGACAGATTTTTGTAAAGCTCTTTTACAAGCTATTAATCAAAAATCGATCAATAGACTTCAAATCACTCAAAATGCAGCAGTAAGACTTTTTTCAGGAACTAATGAAAGTGTCTAAAAATATTACACAGATTTTACTGACTCTACACTGGCTGTTCATTAGTTTTACAATTGTTTCCAAGATTTTGCTTCTTACTCTTAAAGCTCTTTGTGGCCTTGTTCCAGAATACACTGGAACCTTGTGCCAACCAGTGCATGGCCCGAGATCCTCAGGCAGGAACCAGTTAACTGCTCCCACCTCACACTTAAAGACAAAAGTAAATTCAATTAAATTTAATTCAATTTTAATTTTATAGCGTGAAATCAAATCTATCGCCACAAGGTGCGTTTGTAAGGTAAGGACCCGATAATAAAGAGAAAACCCAAACAATCAGACGACCTCCTGTGGTGACATACTTGGCGACAGTGGGAAGGAAAAACTCCCCTTTAAAAGAAAGAAACCTGTTAAAACCTCTGCCACAATTCATTTGGTTCAACGGAAAGAAAACTAGACAGAAGATGAATCTCAACAGGGAGCTAGTTCCACAGAAGGGCGCTGTGGCCCCTCCCTGAGCCTGATTCTGTTGGAGGTTTCTTCCTGTTAAAAGTGAGTTTTTCCTTCCCACTGTCGTCAAAGTGCTTGCTCATAGGGGGTCACATGATTGTTGGATTTTTCTCTGTATGTATTATTGTAGGGGCTACCTTACAATATCAAGCGCCTTGAGGCGACTGTTGTTGTGATTTGGTGCTGTGTAAATAAAATTGAATTGAACTGAACTGAGAAAGGACCCAAGTGCAGGCACTGACAAATGACGTATTGCGAGTGAGCTTTAATTACAGTGGGGAAAACGAAACAAACAAAAGCTGAACATGGCAGCAACTAAACTGAAACAAAACCTAAACTGGGTGAAACTAAAGTGATACAAAGGAACAAAAGCCTGGGACTAGAAACTCGGGACATAAAACATAACAACCTGAGACATGGAGCCTGGAACACAGAGAAATGCAACAGGTAACGCACAGAGAGGAAGACACAGGGCTTAAATACACAGGCAGGACAATGAGAGGATGGTGAACAGGTGGGAACACAGCTGGGACAAATCAGACATAATAAGACAAAGGAAGCAAAGCAGAATACACTAACATAAGACAAGGACTATCAAAGTAAAACAGGAAGCATGAGACATTCGCAGAGACGCAGACTCAGAGACACGGACTAGACACTGAGACATGACTGACATGATGCACTGTGGAACACAGGGAAGACACAGTGAGCGAAACTAGGAGATAGAACAACAAATATAGTATAAACACAAACCCAGCCATGAATAACAAATAATCGAGGAATATAACTTAATCAAACACAAAACACTGGGTCACAGACTCAATGCCATGACAAACTGCAGTTGCTTCCTTCAAGCTTTAAAGACTGAGTCACATCCTATCTACAGCTTTCAACTCAAATCAATTTACTTTTATTTATATAGCGCTAAATCACAACAACAGTTGCCTCAAGGTTTTTTATATTTCAAGGTAAAGACCCTGCAATAATACAAAGAAAACAGAGAAAACCCCAAAATTCATGTGACCCCCTATGAGCAAGCGTTTTGGCAGCAGTGGGGAGGAAAAACTCCCTTTTAAGAAACCTCCAGCAGAACTACGCTAAGGGAGGGGAGGGGTGGGTCAACTGCTGCAACCAGTTTTAAGCCTCGTCTTAAAAGTAGAGATAGTGTCTCTCTCCTGAATCCAAAGTCTTATACTGTTTTCTTAGCCTTGGACAGATATTCTAAAAATTATTCAAAAAGGGGTTTTAATATGAAATCTTTATGATTTCATGTTAATCTTTATGAATATGAGATCTTTATGCCATAATTCAGAGTTCTTCAGAGTTCACTATCACAGAGACAGTATGTGAGCTATAAACATCCTTCAAAGCATTAAGTTTGCCTGTCTGCTCTGTTATCAAACCACATACTTCAGGATATCTCTGAATCTTCCTCTAAGTCTTATAGCAATGGTTCACTGCACAACATCACAATGTAGTGGTTAAAAGTGGATAATTACAAATAAAATCAGACCACAAAACTTTCCATTACCCTAGCCACATCAAAGATCCAGTTCCTGGAATAAACTACAAAGAGCAGGAGAAAAATTCTCTGTAGGAAACATTTTCATTATTAAAAATATCAGAGCACATACAAACATATGGCTAACCCCACCCAGTCACTCGAAGGTCAAGTATTGACTAATGCAAACAGCAATTCTAAGAATAGCTAGTGAGTGTCTAACCAGGGGCTGGAGTCTCTGGTATCAGCTGGAAGTTTTTATTTCACCCCATGACTGTGAGTCATTGCGCTGCAGAAATGATAACTAAAAGAGAAAAGGACATAAAAAGACCTTGGAGTCATCCTAGTGCATCATAAACAGACAGATGGTCAGGAAACTCGTCAGGTGAAGGTATAAAAGGAAGAGACGCAGGTATTTCAGCCGCTGTCCTTCAGGGGTTAACATCCGACAGCAGGCGGGAGATGTGTGAGGGAGGTAGAGGTGGTGCTGATTGTGTCACTCTGCATCAATACATAAGTGAAAGCGCCGACGCGGCACAAAGTCAGGCCTGAATTTGTATGCAGGTTGGCTCACAGGAGCGGGAACTGGCCTGAGTGCGATAAAAGGGGAGCTGGAAAAGCATTGCAGAAGGATGAAAACAGGAAGTCTTTTATTCTGAACTCAACAGCTTTGCCTCAAACACTGAAACATCTTTATTGGCTGGTGATGATTATCCCATATTAGCGCCTGTCATCTGGTAAAAACTACCAATGGTAGACAAACAAAACCATGTCTTTTGCCCACTGTGGCCGATTACTTTGGACATAAAATAGATGCAATAGGTTTATGCAATATGAAATCATACCTAATGCTAATTAATAATCAGAAAATTGTATTGATTGAGGAAGAGGAGCACTGGAGCTTCCAGGAAAATTAAAGCCAAATACAGCTGACCTGGCCTGGATGGCAGCCGCTCTGGACTTCATGCTGTCAGACTCTAAAGCCAGCTGAGCATTCTCCATCAGTAGTTTACCGACCTGACAAAGCAAAAAACAAAAAAACAAATAAGATGTGATTAGATTTGGAGGTCAAGGCAAAATCTGACCGGTGATTCTATACATACAGTTTCCATGTTCTGATGGCATGATCAAAGCTACAGCTCTCTAAGAAACAAATCATGAGATGAAAGTCACAAAACCTGGAAAAAGTGGGAGAGCAAGTCGCGGCAGTGGTTAGCACCGCTGACTTTTAGCAAGAAGGTTCTGGGTTTGAATCTCGTGATCTCTGGACTCTTTTGTGTGGAGTCTGGTTATTTTCCACATTATAAGGCGCACTTAAAATCCTAATTTTCTCAAAAATCAACAGTGCGCATTATAATCCAGTGTGCCTGATGTATGAATTCTGGTTGTGCTTACTGACCTTTTATGTGGTACACGGCGCTCAAAATCTGTCAACAATGTTTTAGTAGGACTTTTGTGAGCTATGAAGCCGCACTGCTTGATAGATTGTCAGAGCCTCATGGCTACTGTAGTCAGGAGCCTCGCGGAGTAATCTGGGTCCTAAACTTCTTCTACTTCTGTCCCAAGGTCAAACGAACACTGCGGCATCACTGGGAGTTAAAAACTGTCTAAATTCTTTCATCTTTAATAAAATGATCAGCGTTACTGCTTTACTGGATGTAACAATTAAGTTTAACATCCAGGCATCCATGAAAACAGAATTTATTAAATTTAACAGAGTCAGAAGTTAGCAGGAAGTTAGCTCGCTAGTTTCCACCTACAGCTCTTCTATCATTTTCAACATAAATGAAGACAGAAAACTAAACAGCAGTGACTTTTTTAGGGTTGCTGAAGTTGGGCTAGCTGGTATGTAATGATGCGCTACATGATCGCTAGCTACACAGCTATGTTAGCATAACAAACTGGAGGACTAACGCTAACCTTTTTCCACTCTGTAAAAGTTAACGTGAGGGTTCCCGTTGGTTACGAACAAATGCAGTTGCATGGCAGAATGCTGTAAACGGACCAGACGTCAGACAGGAGAACAACTGAGATAATCCATCCACAATAAGAGGTTAGTCATTAATATACTGCAACAACATGGGAATAGAGCAGCTGCCAGAGAATTCAACATTAATGAATCAATGGTATGGAAGTACGGAGCCCTGCAAGGGACATGGGAGAGAAAAAAATTACGATGAACTTTTGCGAGATCTCGCAAAAGACAGACATCTCCGAAAATGTCAGAGCACTTTTGCAAATATGTGATGTCTGGAATTCAACTTTTGCGAGATCCCGAGTTACCGAGTTACCTTTGCGAGATCTCGCAAAAGTTCATCTTAATTTTTTTTTCTCCCATGTCCCTTGTGGGGCTCCGTATGGAAGTGGAGGAAGCAAGAAGAATGAGTTGAGTAAAATTTGACTCATCTGACTGTTTTGTTTCGCTTAATGCGCCTTATAATCGGGCCTGCCTGATGGTCCGGTATTCTCCTAAATCCTGTGTGGGCTTACAAGTGCTCAGGCTTGCTAAACAGTCCAAAAACATGCATGTTAGGTTAAGAGGTGATTCTAAATTGGTCGTACATAAAGAATCTAAATGCATAAAATAAAGTGCAATATGACTTTGTGTGAAAATGTAAATGTGGCTTGTAATCTAAAGCACTTTGAGTGGTCAGTGAGATTAAAAAGGAGCTATAAAAATGCCCAACCCATGCTATAGACGCCTCATGCTTGTAATCCATCCTACTTTGCATGCCAAAATCCCCATATTATCAGACGCACACAGACTCTGAAAAGATACTGTTATGAATTAGGCCTATTCAGAAGAAAACAAAGCATTTGTACATCAAAGGTGATGCGATTGACTCGATTCAGCTCACGCCCTTCCTCTTTGTACTTTTTAAATATAAATTACACTAATACATCAAAATATAGCTTGTTGAATATAAACTTGATATATTTAATTTACAGGTAAAGCTAAAATCGATCCTTTGAGTGTTATTGCTCCTCATGTCACTTCTGCACTCAGAAAGCAAATCAGTGGTCCAGTTTGCACATCCTGTTTACATATTGTTCATGGGAGAGTTCATTTAGCATACACCTTCTGCAGGGATTTATATCAAATCCCACAATTTTTTATAATTTCTAATATTATTTTAATACAGCAAAGTAAAGTATAAAACATTGGATCCTTGTATTATATCAAACACAAATAAAAATCTTAACACGCCCTCATTCTCCTTTGTTTTCTTATGAGTACAAAACTTTTGAAAGAAGACACACCCTTGCTGAAAGAAAGCCAAAGATAACATAGACTATTCCACCATTTTTTTTTTTTACCATAAGCACCATTACAAGCTTCACTCATTGTATGGATAGAACATTACAATCCCAGCTTCAGACTCCCGGTGAGGATGTGAGTCAGGAGACTGACAACATCATGGAGTAATGTCTGCCCCGTCTCCTGTGATGTAACTAAATTGAGCACTTCTTAAGAAGATAAATAGAGAACTAATCCCTAACATTTATATGGAAGCACTCCCTGGATCCTCAGACAATGAAGTTGGCTGAGTTTGTCTGTGGTAGTCATGGGAACATGTGAACAACTAATTAGTGTCTGTCAGTGACACCTACTTATGCACGGTGTAAAGAAAGTGACAGTAAATCCAGGGAGCAGCTCAAAACCATCAGTTGAGTCATGGGAGATCACTGCTGTTAGTCGTCGACTCAGCGCTTCCGCATTCTTTCTGTGGCAGCCATCAATCGTGGGTCTCTGTGGCAGCGTAATGATACGGGCACAAGACATATCTTTCTATATCTGTGGCGAGGCCTCTCACAGTACGCAAAACATCTTCGATTAGTCTCGTTGATACCAAGGCTGTTACAATGATAACTAATGTTAAAGGTAAAAAACTTGGGCGTGTGGTTCGACATGGTGCTCTCTTTCAGGTCTCATGTAACAGAGACAACAAAGTCCACCTTTTGTCATTTAAGAAACATAATCACATAAGTTTTGTCAAGCGACACTGCAGAGGTTCTTGTCCATGCATTTGTGTCTTCGCGTATTTATTATTGTAATGCTCTCCTTTCTGGGCTACCAAAGAAAAGTTTTAGAGGTTTACAGATGGTTCAAAATGCAGCTGCTCGCATTTTAACTAAAACTGGGAAATCTGAGCACATTACCCCTGTACTGAGATCTCTTCATTAGCTACCTTGACAAGTTCAAGCAGATTTTAAGGTCCTGCTGCTCACCTACAAGGCTTCAAATGCACCTTCATACCTCTCTGACCTTTTGCACCCTGTGTTCCATCCCGTGCTCTCCGATCTCAAGACTCTGGCGTTTTAAAGGTTCCTACAGCCAGAAAAAAAGACTATTGGAGAGCGTGCTTTTTCTTTTAGTGCCCCATTTTTGTGGAACAACCTTCCTCAAGATATTAGGCAGGCATGCTCTGTGGAGGTTTTTAAAACTAGTTGAAGACCCACTTGTTCACCCTATCCTACATGTCAAAATTCCATGCCTTTTAGTTGTTAAATAATAATAATACTAATAATAACAATAATAAACTAAGTCTAAAAGCATTTTACCTACCTGAAATGATTATTAGCTAAAAAAAAAATGTTATGTATTATGTGAGTACAAGAAAATAATTATTAGAATATAATGTGTTAAATTGGCTTAGATGAGAGGGTCCAGCAATAGATCAGAGGAATAGGGAAGCATTTGTTTGTGTGTTTTAGTTTGGTTTAGCTGTAGGCTTGAGAGTGTGTGTAATTGTGTAGAGGGAAAGGAATTTATGGAGACTGGGAGTCTGCCTGTCATAAAAGGAAGCTACAGTTGGGGGTTGCTGATGCTGATGCTTGTACCTTTAATAAAAACTCATAATTGTTATAACTTAGAAGCAGGTTTGCAGGAGACACTCCACATGGGTGAGGAGATTACTTTTATGACCGGCAGGAAGTCACATACACAGAGACACATACACAGTGCTTTGACTGTTATGACGCACCCACACCTACATGCACATTCACTCACGTGCACTCACACATACACACAGGTGCGCACACACACTCACTCACGTGCACGTGCATACACACACAGACACAGAGTTTGCAGCACACCGTGGGGGTTTTATGATGGGGTCACTTCTATAAAGCTGTCTGTAACAAACAAAGGAGTGGAAGATTTGCAGAGGGACACCGGCCTTGCGTGTCTCCCCTTCTCTTGCGTAACTGAAGATGAATGAAGGTGAATAAAGGTTTTGTGAAAATGACTACTGAGTCCGGTGCCGTCTCTGGATGCCTCGAGGAATAAAAAATATATCATAACAGTTTAAAAACTAATAAACCAGAAGCTTTATATCTGCATGACATACATGTCTTTAGTATTTGGATTTTAGTATTGGACAATTGCAATGATTTGTTTTATTACATAATAAAGCAAAATCACATTCAGGAGGGGCCATAGGAGTCCAGGCAATGTGGATTGGGCTCTTGTTGAGGACTGAAACTGGCTTTGGGTAGGTGGAACGTCACCTGTCTGGTGGGGAAGGAGTGTGAGGTAGTTCTAGAGGTAGAGGGATACTGGGTATGGCTAAGTATAGTTAGACTCATCTCAGTGCACAACTTGGAACCAGTTAGTTGGAGAGCGGTTGGACTGACACTGAGAGGTGGCAGGCAGGGGTGGGTATATTTTTATCCCCTCGGTTCAGTGCCTGTAATTTGCAGTGCTTATAAGCTGAACAGCATCTCAATGTACCCAGTAGGGTCCCTGAGTGGAGTCCTGGAAGATGCCCCATCTGCCCTACTCAGGGACCCCTGTGCTCACGAGGGCAATGACATTGTGACCTGGAGTTATGTGACTGGGAGGAACACCATGCTCGCACATAAGGGTGCCCATAAGTGCACAGGGTACCAGGACACCCTAGGCCTCAGGTTGATGATTGGTTTTGTAATCATATCATAAGCTCAGCTGCTTGCTGAGGAGCACTGAAACTGAGAGGAGATCGAACCCCCGCCCCCCAAAAACATGTCGGCTGCAGCCCTGATGCACAACTTTCTCTATTTTGAAGTTAGCGTTACGCTTGTTCAAGTTTTTGTTCCATGCAAACGTCAATAGCATTAAGCAACACTAGCTAACCTTGAGTTGTGAGCTACTAACCCCAAAATGCTGTCTCGAGTTGCTCCTGGAAGCGAATTGACTATATTATATTATAACTACCGGTATATTATAACATTGGACTGAGTTTGGCAGATGAAATAAAAAGTAAAAATCTTGCTGTGTGTTTATGAGCTATTTGAAACTGTTTACTACATTCTATAATAACCAAATCATGTTTTATGTGTCAGTGAAATGAGTGCACACACACAGTGACAGCTAACTTTGAATATAGCAGTGCAACAGCAGCAGCCTTCCTTCTTTGGACATGCCTGTTCTCCAGTGACTTCATGTCATATGCCATGACACGATTAATCGACGAGCAGCATTGTCTAGTCGACTAGCTTTTCACATCTCTAGCCTTTAGTAACTCATCTGATTCCTGTGATATTTGTGATAAATTAACTTGTAGTTGTCAAATTATTTTATCAGCCGTGAATGAACTGTTGCCACATTCATGCAGCGTAGCAAAGTTACATCTAGCTTTCACATATTTAATTAAAAATGATCAACAACAGATTAAATTTGCGGTCCTTGTATGTAGTCCTAACAGGAACTTCAGAAATAAAAGGCAGTTCATTTTACAAACTGTGTGATGGTCTTAAAAACAGGGTGCCATTAACCACCTATCCTATCCTTTAACTAAACATGTGTTCGAGGCTGTTCACAGGATGCTGCATCCAGCTGTCATCGACACTACACTACACTAGACAATAGGCTGTGTTTTTACTGCACTCATTGTTTGATTATACACACCCACTCCTCTCCTGTGGCTGCAAGATGGCCTTGAGCTGATTATTATAAAGCCTGAGTAGAAATAATACTGCAGCACCACAATTATGTCAAACAGCTGTGAAATTTACATAACTCTTTATACCATCTGACCTGGGCACGGAGCTCCTTGACGGTCTGTTCCTGTTTGGACCAGTCCTGGGAACGCGCGGTGTTCCTGACCCCCCAGCTGGCTATCTGAGCCTCCAGCCGCTGGTTTTCTTCCTGCAGCCGGTTCACCTGCTCCAAGAAGCTCTTCAAGCGAGCATTCAGGCCCCACATTGTGTGACTGGAGTCCTGCAGCGAGTCCATGGACATCTGAGAGAGAGCGAATGTTTACAGTCACACGCAATTGCTGAGCCTGTGAAATTTTCATACAGTCAAATGACGCAGCTGGTGGTGCCTGTGATGGCCAAACCTTTCAGGCAGTACGTGACTGACAGGCGCGTGTTCACAAGAGCTTACAACTTTCTCTGCAGTGTGAAACCCACACGCTGCCAAAGGCGTTTACAAGGTAAATGTTTACCTAGTGATACTCACCTGCAGCAACGTGGCCTTCCCTGAATGAAGCACAGTATATGTAAGTCACTCTGTTTGCCCGGTCACACAGTCCACCACTCCTCACAGCTTAGCTGCATTCCTCCACAGCGAGCTGGAGAGCACTTCCCACTGTGTCCCAGATCATCGGCAGCAGGCCCCCGAGACAGAGCAGACAGGCTGCCGGTTGGCCTGCCGGTATCAGCGTTCGCTTGTCTTCAGGGTCAGTCACGGCAGGGACGTTTCTCCCTGTCCCACCTCGGCCCCTCCCAGGCAGCATGTGGGGTAAGCGCTGGACACTGGACACAGTGCTTGCATCACCAACGCTCTGGGGTCCCTTTGTACTCTCTGATCCAGGATTACTGATCTGCTTTCAAACAGGCAGCAACACAAGCTGCGGAGGGAATGTTCAGGGAGACACAGTGACAGGACCTGAGTGTGTGTGTGTGTTTGTGTGAATGGTCCTGTAATGAGAAGTTACATTCACTGTAATGAATGTGAAGCCCGTGTCCCTGAACACTCTCTCACTCTTTGTGCAGACTTGCTCAATGACAGCCTTGGTTGGATGTGTTTGTGCTGTCTGGGCCAAAGGTTTTCTCTTCCAAATATTATCATGTGGTTTTTTTATATTCCCTTGGTTACAAGGACTGCAGATACGCTTTCTTAACTACTGTTTAAGCAGTTACTTAATGTCATCTGGAGTTTGTAGCTTTCTGTTGCTTTCAGCGGACAGACTCTGCAGCATCATCTTAGACTTCAATAATATCATGGAAATGGCTAATGTGTTATGATAAGAGAGGTATGTTTTTTTAAGGTGGGGTGTGGTTCAAACACTCTCTCCTCTCAATGTTTAAGAGGATAAACCCAGTATAAACAACTGGGTGGGCCACTGTAACAACTAGAAAAGAAAAAAAACTAAAAACAAGGCTTGACGGAGGATTCAAAAGTGCATGTTAGAAGTTGATGGTGAGCGTGTCTAATGTCTGTAAGACAAAATCAAAATCAGCTGAACTCACATGAACTCACAAGCAGAATGACAGAGCTTTGTGAGTTTTTGATCAGATTACTCAGGCTTCACTGCCATGAACAGATCCCTAAAGATCAAACTGAGGTGTTTTTTTCCCACCCTGTTGCACATGAATTCATAACTGAAACTTGGCTTGTTTACCTGCGAATCTTTGGGTCAACTCTCTTTAAAGCCACAGCAGCCACCCAGGTTACTGCAGCTTTCAGCACTGCCTTTGGCATCAAAATTCTAATCATAGTATTAAAGATGAACGTTGCTTTCAGCTCTGAAAAACAACTTTGAACGTGCCCTGGGGGACAGCAATAAGGGTGACATTTAACTTACTTTAAATAAATAATTTTAAATAAATAAACACTGTAAAATTTGTATATGTACATGCATTCCTACCCCCCCACCCCCCCAACCCCCTTGAATGTCTCCCTAATTCTGAGGTCTCAAGGATCGCAAGTTTGCAGAGACAGAGCAGGAGATGTAAGAAAAGTGCATGAAATTAAACGACCTTGTGTTTTATTTCTTGGGCTCTATTTTTGGGACTTTTAGAGAAGAGCAGGGTTTTTTCCCTTTTCTGTCACTTACTCGTATCACTTTAAGGTCTGCTACATTAAAAATGGCTCACAAAGATGAATCAATTTTTAAGAAGATGAACGTTTCACTATACCTGGACACCTTTTTTTGTTTTCAAAGAGCCTTGTTTGCGGATTTGCAAATACTTGAGCTGTCTGGATTTGCTTGCCAGGCAAAACAAGCATGTTTGCTAAGAGAAAGGATGTGGGGGTACTATTACACACATCTGAGCTTCTTTGTGCTGCTGCAACCTAATATTGTCTCTGTCTAGACTTTCATTCTTTATCTCTGACTTTTTCATGTGGCTTCGCTGATGGTTGTGGGTGTTGTGGTTATCTATCAGCGTGGCCAGAAAAGACAGGAAATGGGTTCATGTATAGAGAAAAAAAAATCAGATATAAAGAGTGAAAGAGCAAGAGAAGGAGAATAAGTCTGTAACAGGACATGAGCTGTGTAGATTTTAATAATTAAACGCACACACACAAAGCACACTGTCTAACTAAACAATGCCAGACTTGTATGCCAGGACACTTACTGTCATTGCACTCCCACACCCTGTCAGTAAGATGGATTGGCAGGAGAGCAGCAACGATGATAGTCAGTTGAAATCCGGGAAACAAAAAAGCAAAAAATTTCCATGATTAAAAAAAAACGCTCTTAGGGCGTAGAAGGTGGCTCTGCTTTGGGTGTCTGTGACAGATGATTTTTGCTGCAAGCGTGACGGGGGAATGCCATCGAGCCTGTTTCTGGATGCCGTGTTGCTCCCTCAGACATCCAAGATGTGTTTTTTTATTGCACTGCATTTAACTGATGGGTTTAAGCAGGTGTTAACTTGTTACACAAATTTAAGGAGAAAAGGTGGAGGCGTTAGAGGTGGACACTGCCCAAAAAGAGAGTGAAAAACAAAACAAATCCACCCCGGATTATGAGTTTACCACCAAACAGTCTCACGAACATGAACTTTGCCTCTTCGCATTCCTCGACCTCTGTTTCCTTCGAGGGAGGAGGGGCAGCAACAGCTCTTTGATCCTTCTTCATGTGATCCCTCATTTTCATGAGCCTTTTGCTAAACGTGTCTGACAGAAAAAACAGAAGGAACCTGTTATAAACACACAATACCTTTCATCCTTTGTTTCGTAATTACTGCTTAAAACCAACTCAGTGCCAACAGTTTTTGTTCATACACGGTATCACCACAACAGTCACTTCAGATCTGATTTAGAGACTATTGTGGGCTAAGTCCAAAACTACAGAAAGGATTAACTTCGCATAAACTCCACCAGACTCTGCTGTAGGGGTTATGTTCAGCTAAAGCGTGTGTCATGTGCTTTTACTTGTGGTATAAAGTACACAACAGTTATACTTTAACCTGTGTTGGCTTTTATTTATACCTCTAACCCGCTCGCTCAGGCACCATAAAATATGTTTCTACTCAAATCACTATTATCAATCATTGTGCTGTTTAAAGTAGGGCTGCTCGATTATGGCAAAAATGATAATCACGATTATTTTCACTGAAATTGAGATCTCGATTATTTGACGATATTTATTTAACCCTTTAAGACCTACATAGAACCAAGTCCGCCAGAGCTTATATTATTTTTTACATGTTGTAGTGCCATTTGTGGGAGCATTTCAAGTTGCTATACAACTGTTATAGCCCATATTTTAATAATATGTATGCATTAAGTCATAGTAACTACATTAATTGCAAAAAAGTGCAATAAACTACAAAAAAATTGAAAATCGTTTTTTTACATATATTTCTACTTGGAGAAATTTAAGAGGTTTATCCCTCAAAACTTTAAATACAAAAAAGTTGCAAAAAATAGTTTACAACAACAGGAAATTTATTTTGAGTGTCTTCATAGTTTTATTTTGAGATACACCAATTTTTATATACTGCAGGAAAAACGAAAAAACAATCCTATGATGCAAATTTGCAAAGAAAACAGCAGTGCATCAAAATAAACTATTTCCAGCAGTGCAATTCGAGTTCTAAGCATCCCAGAAACTATTCAGAAAAGTCAAACATGACTTATAAAAACACCAGTATAGCTTTTAAGGCCTAAAGTAAAAAACTACATTTTCCCGAAAATGACGTCACTTCCGGTTTCGGGCAGGAATGGCGGACATGTCTTTGACTGTGGAAGTGTTACAAACAGCTGATCGGATCGGCAAAGCGTGTTTCTGGAATATTATGTTTTTGTTGCTGCAAGTGCTTTTTATGCATTTTTGCAAAGCTTATGTGGAAGGAAACCGTGACCAGGACAAGCTGATGGCATAAGATGTAAGTACAACTCCTCCGGTTTCATATGCAAAAAAAATTATTGCGCTAGCTTACGGGTTCAGTGCTACGGGATTTAAAAATAGTTACCAAAACGGAGCGTGCCCTCCGACCGGCTTTAAAGGGTTAACAATAACAACGTATTGAATAATGACTTTAAAAAATAATATAAAATAGTGTCCAACACCACTGAAGTTTTTTTTTACCTCTCTTTTCAACCAACGCAGTCACTCTCCTCTCCAAATAACTTCTGCTTAGCTTTCCGAGCTTCCCTCGGGTCCTCTTAATCAGCGGTCCCCAACCTTTTTTGCGCCACGGACCGGTTTATGCCCGACAATATTTTCACGGACCGGCCTTTAAGGTGTCGCGGATAAATACAACAAAATAAAACTAGTACCGGTACCGAAAAAAAGAAAATTTATTCATAACACACGTGAAAAGACCCAGGAAAACCGAGTAAACGATAAAAACGATAACAAAATAACGCTGAAAACCGATAAAAACCCTGAAAACATACATTTCACACCTGAGCCTCAACTCTCGCGGCCCGGTACCAAACGACTCACGGACCGGTACCGGTCCAGGCCCGGGGGTTGGGGACCGCTGCTTCTAATTGTTGTGACGCGTGTTCGAAATGCAGAGAGGTGCGCTGATTTGCCACACGGAGCAGCGCGAGAGTAAAGCATGAGGGAGGGGCTAATAATCGGCTCAGTCATTTTTAATGATCGTTGAAAGCCCAGATCGTAATCGTGATTAAAATTCGATTAATTGAGCAGCCCTAGTTTAAAACTTCACTAAGAAATGTTTTCATTTCCACAATGCCAAATGACTAATGTAAAGGACAACACAACAGGAGACCAGGTCGTCCTCACCTCTGCAGAAAGTTTAGACATCTTTCAGGTAATTGTGTTTGCATTTTCCCTCTAAGCAGCAGCCAGCACTTTTAGGACACTATTCGAATCCTTTTAACCTCGATGGTGGAGGGCTAGGGATATATTGCTGCATTCAGTTACTGTCCATGGGTATCATACGCACGCACTTAGCTGCTAGTGAGTGCTAATTAACAGACTAATAAAAACTGGAATTTCACTAACTAAAACTGAAGCACAAACATGTTGAACAGACAAACTGTGCTATTCTTCGGATAATTCCACTTAAAACCTCCAACAGTTGATTCTGTTCATCTGGACGTAGCGTTTTGTGGGAGAAACGTTTGGTCACTCATCCAAGTGACTTCTTCAGTCTCAGCTGACTGCAGGTTTCAATCTTATAAACAGTACATTTGCATAATGACTGAAACCAGCCCACTGAAGGAACAATGGGCTGGGAGGTCAGTTCCTTAATCATAATTATGCAAATTCTCATGACGATTGATCAACAACCACTGACCAATGTCCATGAGTACCATTCACAGAATGGCTGTAATCACAGCATTGTAAGATGGTGATAGATGTACCCTTAGGCCCCCTCCTCAATTCAGAGATGGTCTTTCCCATTTCACGTAAATGCCCTCCTTGACTCCGCCCTCAAACCAGCGTTCCTCCCTGTCCGGGATGTGCACATCCTCATCACTGAAAGAGTGTCCACTGGCCTATAGGTGTAAATAGACTGCAGAGTCCTGGCCTGACGAGGTAGCTCTTCTGTGCTGTGCCATCCGCTTCGCCAGAGGTTGTTGGTTCCCCGATGTATAAATCCTGACAATCCTCCTGGCACTTAACAGCGTACACTATGTTACTCTCTTTGCGTCGGGGGACCCGATCCTTGGGGTGGACCAGTTTTTGGCGCAGCGTGTTTTGGGGTTTAAAAGCCACAGAGACCCAGGGTTTAGAAAAAATGCATCTCAACATGCTCCGATACTCCTGACACATACGGGATCACTACAGGTTTTCACTTGGGCAGCGGTTGTCCTTCTCTCCTGGATCGGCTGGAGCTTTCTTTAGGCGCCTTCCCAGCTTTGACAAAAGTCCAGCTGGGATAACCACATTTACTCAGAGCCTTCTTGATGTGCCGTTCTTCTGCCTCCCTGGCAGATGTCCCCCCATTACTGATGGGGGACAGCTAGACACAGTGTAAGAAGGCTAACCTGCCACTTTTCATATCCTCCCTGGTGAATTTGATGTGTCAGTCCACCGAATTAATGTGATCTGTGAAATGTGGTACGTCCTGAGATTTGATTTTCACCCAGGTGTCATCCACATACCTGAACCAATGGCTTGGTGGTGTTCCAGGGTAGGATAACAAAGCCCTCTTTTCCACTTCTTCCATGTACAAAATGGCCACGATGGGTGAAACTGGGGAGCCCACGGCACACCCATGTTTCTGCCTGTAGAACTGACCCTTGAAGTAGGTGGACACAGTTCCAAAAGCAAACGCACTTCGATGGTGAGAGTGGTCCTGTTGCTGAGGTTGGGGTCATCCTGTAATCTCTTACATTCAAGTTTGTCCTTTAACCAGTTCACGATGCCCTTGCGATGTGAGCACTGTCGCTTAAATCAAATGAGCCACACTTCAGTATTTTTCCACCCCCTCATGGAATCTGTGACATCACAAATACCCCCGATTGATCGTTTGCTATGATCGGCCTGGAGCAGCACCATCACTGTGATATAAGCCACATCAGTAATCTTTATGGTTTGGTTCGGCCTTTCAGTTCTACACGAGTAATCTGTAGATATTAAAGCATTGATAGTGGTGCCAACTTCCTGCTTACAGTTTGGATAAGGAGCCTTCCTGTCTCAGCTTGTCATTTGCACATTGTGAAATTAATGGTTTTTGCCAGTTTGACGTGGAACAATCTGACTCAGATACCTCACGAATTCATGAGAATGCAGACTAAGAGCAGGTTTTTGTTATGTTTGATCCCAGTAATTTCCAGCTAACACGTTATGCAAAAAGAGCTTTTAATCATCTGTAATTGAGTGGTGTGGTTTCTTCACGCGTTCCAGCACTCACACAGTGTCAGAAGCAGAACGAGCACAAGTTAAGCCCTTCACACCTTAGACATAAACGCGGATCAAACCACTGGAAGCACTGGAAACAATGTGGTAACGACCAGAAATGCATCATGCCATACATTTCACGGCTGCTAAGCCAACAAATGTGACATGCACAAGTTCATAACAGTGAGGATGATTGAAGGGAACAGCTTGATCGTTTTGTCACGCACTGGGCAAGGTGGCTCCTCCCAACAGAGCAGGAAGGTGAGCAGAACATCTTTAATCAGTCGTTTGTCGTTAACATATATTGTCAATGTCACAGCAGTCTCATTCTTACATATTAATGAGACGTGAGGAATCAAGACATGAAACAAGCGTCTCCGAGGACAAGGAATAAATTGAGTGGAAACAACCTGAAGGGACAAAGTATTAAATTCTTTAAATATTTGTATAATATAGATTTTTAAACGGGCCTGAAAAACAATTATCTTCATCGCACTTTGTTTGACATTCATAAAGCACCCCAGGGTTACAGTGTGTTTGCTTCTCACAAAACAATTAGACTAGGCGTGCCACTGTTGGCTGTCATTTATGGTTGCGTAGAAAAAAAGGTTGGGCAAATATCTCAAACGTCTCGAACAAGTCAGAGCCGGGAGCTCAAAGGAGTTCCCGGCAGGCTGTGTGGTCAGAGAGTATGCTGGATGGCAGGTACCTGTCAAACTGCAGAGGCTTTCTCACTTCACTCAAGTTCGGCTTTGGCATGTTTATGTATGTGTTTAGCTGAGTGAACAGTCTAGCATACTGAGTGTATTTCGGCTGCTTAGACCAGGACACAGGGGCGCATTTAAATATATATTTTACTCACATTTAGCCACTTCTTTTCTCCTTGTGATTTGACCACTAGAGGGAAGGATTTGACAAACTGGAAAAAGCACAAAACCACTGACAACAATGATAATGATTTTAATATCATGAGGGGGGAAACTGAATGACTGAGGCCTGAAAAATATATTTTATGTAGTTCCACTTGACTTTATCACCCACTTGAGAGACCAGTGATAAGACTTAGACTACAGTAAGATTAGCTGTAATTTACCATCAACCATTAATTTAATCTCATCTGTTTAATTTCTAACCCTCATGAAAAAACTCTTACATCTACCTTCAGTTTAAGACCTAAATATAGCTAAATCCTTCAATAAATGGTTATTTAGTGACCATTAGGACAGCCAACAAGCTGTAAACACTGCACATATTAGCTTATTATAAAAGCAGCTGTCTCCTATGTGGACAGCAATTAGCTGTGTAACGTTTCTGGTCTTAGAACCTGCAGTTTTATTTGTCTTTGAAAACGAGGAGTTGTGCTCATTGTATAAAACGTTCATGCTTTTTCATCAGTACTCTGTTCCTCCTGCATTCTGGTTATACCCTCTGTTAATATTTAGTGTGTATTTGTTCCTTCAGTGTTTCCCTGTGTGCTGATTTCTCTTTATTTTGGTAGTCTTATGATAACCCGTGTTTTGCATTTATGTGTGTCTTCCCTTTGTCCTTTATCACATCGTCTGTTATCCTTCCTTGCGTGAGTGTTTCTGCCAGAATTCTGTTGGTTGTTTGTTTTGGACTTTTTGTGAAGAAGGTGCCAGATGTTATCATTTCTGTCTATTTTACCCGCCTGAATCTAACCTGCCTAGAGCACCAAGACTGACATTAAAACAGCAAATAATTACATGTCAAATTAACCTCCTAGGACTTGGCGTCCACATACAGTGGGGCAAAAAAGTATTTAGTCAGCTGCACAGTCGATGAGACGAGCAATGAGTACTCCTGCTCCTTATCGTTAACATGATGACAATGAGGTCCAGTACATTTGCACTCAGAGGTACACAATTGAACTGATGAGCGAGTATCAGATACAATGTAAATAAAACTCGACATGAATCCAGCATAGGTTATGTGATTGTACAAGAATTTAGTTCGTATCAATTCAAGGGAGGAACTTCAAAGAGAAATGCTACAGCACCTCAGAAGCTACAGAAAACTCATCTTGGCATCTCATCATAGCAATCACTGTAACGTATTCTGATGTAATAGAAGCTTTTTTCTTCCCCCAACGCTTACACTGTCATGGAAATGGCGACCATGTCTTTGTCAACTATCCATCTATCAGCCTGTATTTGAAGATAGACATCTCTGGTCCAACAGCCTCAAAACAGTGCGAGACTCACAAAACCATTCGCATCCGGCCGCTGATCTTGGCACCTATAGACGCAAACGAGCCTTCAGCGAGACACCATAAGCAATCCACTCTAGGAAAAGTAAATTGCACCAGACGCTAGTCAGCCATGACTAGCGTGAATCGAGCTGACCCGATCTAAGCAAGGCAAGCAGCTTGGTGTCGAAAAAGACTGATCCCATATCTCGTGTGGAGCACACTCACTTCAGAATAAATGACCCCAACATTACAGAGACCACTGATTAATTCCTCGACTGGGCTCCACGCAAATACTCATGCGCCGTGGGGTCCAAAATGAATCAGTGGAGAGCATGCTCTCTTACTGTCTGGATGTTTGGTACGTAGAGGCCACGACTGAGAACAGGAATCTGCACATAGTAATTAACACCACCCAAAACATAACTGGCTGCCCTCTGCCACCCCTGGAGGCCATCACCAGAACCTCCTGTCTCAGAAAAACCTGGGCCATCACAGGTGACCCCTCGCACGCACCCTGTCCACAAGCACTTTGACCCGCTGCCTTCTGACTGGTGCCTCAGGTCAATCACGTCCCACACTTCCAGACTCAGAAACAGCTGGACCAAAGTAACAAAGGTCACCATCAGTAACACACTACAACGGCAGGGAATCAAATCCCGCAGTGCCAGACGTGTTCCGCTGCTGAAGCCAGTGCATGTCCAGGCCCGTCTGAAGTTTGCCAGAGAGCACATGGATGATACAGCAGAGGATTGGGAGAATGTCATGTGGTCAGATGAAACCAAAGTAGAACTTTTTGGTATAAACTCAACTCGTCGTGTTTGGAGGAAGAAGAATACTGAGTTGCATCCCAAGAACACCATACCTACTGTGAAGCATGGGGGTGGAAACATCATGCTATGGGGCTGTTTTTCTGCCAAGGGGACAGGACGACTGATCCGTGTTAAGGACAGAATGAATGGGGCCATGTATCGTGAGATTTTGAGCCAAAACCTCCTTCCATCAGTGAGAACTTTGAAGATGAAACGAGGCTGGGTCTTCCAACATGACAATGATCCAAAACACACCGCCCGGGCAACAAAGGAGTGGCTCCGTAAGAAGCATTTGAAAGTCCTGGAGTGGCCTAGCCAGTCTCCAGACCTCAACCCCATAGAAAATCTGTGGCGGGAGTTGAAAGTCCGTGTTGCTCGGCGACAGCCCCAAAACATCACTGCTCTCGAGAAGATCTGCATGGAGGAATGGGCCAAAATACCAGCTACTGTGTGTGCAAACCTGGTAAAGACCTATAGTAAACGTTTGACCTCTGTTATTGCCAACAAAGGTTATGTTACAAAGTATTGAGTTGTATTTTTGTTATTGACCAAATACTTATTTTCCACCCTGATTTACGAATAAATTCTTTACAAATCCTACCATGTGGATTCATGGATTTTTTTTTTCACATTCTGTCTCTCACAGTTGAAGTGTACCTCTGGTGCAAATTACTGACCTCTGTCATCATTTTAGGTGGGAGAACTTGCACAATCGGTGGCTGACTAAATACTTTTTTGCCCCACTGTATGTGGGCATCAGATTTTGGGTTGTTTAGACCAAAATGCTAAATTTGCTCTACAAGGGTCTGATATCCACTAACAAGGACATTATACTGCCACTGTTCTATCGAAATTTAACATGAATGTCCTCGATCTAATTTTTCTCAGAAACAAAATAAAGGTAAAAAAAACAAAAACAGGTAATTCTTTGTTTTTACATTCATCAGGCCCTAATCCGCCCAAATAGCAAAGAGAAATTAAAAATGCATGCCATGAAAGAGTTCGGGTCAAACCAGTGAGCTGAAAACGCACAGAAAAGGGAAGCTAATGCAGAGGTAGCTTAAACCTGCGTTCTTTCTGTTCGTCTGCTCTCGCTGCAAAAACATCTTTGCTCACCTGATCTATGATGTAAACATTTACTAAGGAGGTTGTGCTTTAAATCACTACTTTAAATTCTTATTTAATACAACATGATTTACATTTTTATCATTATCCTCCCTTTTGCAGTAAATTAGATGATAAAGCAGGGCAAATAAAGTTTTATGGACAGAGTTAAATCTGACAGTTTTTAGAGCAGGGCTCCATGATGTAAGTTAGAATAAACATATGTACCGTTTCATGTTCACCTTCTGCTTCAGCAGCATCTTCTGCTTTTCAGTTTTGCTACACGATGACAGACGCCAGGACGCTTAACTCGAGCCTTCAGAGTCACAGCGTGTGGCTGAAAGCTGCTTCATCAGAGGTGAACTCCAGATCACAGCAATAACTGTTAAACCTGCATTTTTACAAGCGACCATTTTCACATTACACACATTCACTCGATTCTTACTTTAAGCTCTTGTGTGTCTAACTCCAGTCGTGTTGGTCCAGAGCTAAACTTCCTTGTCATTTTAACCCAACATTTAATCTTGTTTGTTTAGGCATCGAGTAGGAGTGTATACTTGCACGCACTTGCACCTTCTAAAACCTTCTGAGAGAACCATATCTGGATTTCATCTGTGTTTTCTTTTTTCCTTGCAACGAATTTGCCTGCAAGGAATTCTTGTCAGTAATTCATTGAAAACCCGGAATAATGTGAATTATTTCAGAGTGAAATACTTTTCCTAATCACACTGAAAGGTAAGGGACACTGAACAGGACCTACCCCTGCATTTATTAACAGTAAAACATCTGCCAATTGCCTGTAGTTGAAGTAATTGGACATAATTTAAATGAAGCATTGATGTGTTTGGATACATGTCTGTATAAGAACAAACAGGCTTCATGGGAATTGGAGCCTATTCACAAGTTTTAAAAGAAGGCTCTTGGCAACTGCTGTGAAAATGAAAATAAAATGTGTTTATAGTTTCTGTTTATCCAGGAGTTTACCACCATTACTGCCAAGATCAACACCTACCCATACTATTCAACATTTTTGTGCAACAGATAAGCAATGCAATCATATCAATCAGAGTAGGAATGTTCCTACTCTCAGTTGTTTAAAATCCATGAGGCCACAGACCTGTGCTTCCTTCAGGATAGAAATGTTTCTTCAGATGTTCAGGTTTTTTTCCTTCAGGCTGCCACACATCATGTCTAATAAAGAAGAAAACATTATTCTAACTTTGCACATTTTATTCTGGTGTTAACAGCTGATCTTGGTAAAAGTATGATTTGTGGACTTTTGGTTTATTAGCACTCAAGGAAAACATGGATCCAGCAGCGAGCTGTAAGTTTACAGCGGACCAAACCTGAAGCTGAACATGGCTGATTTTATTTAACTAAGCTTAAGATGATCTTTTGTTTATTGTCCACAGATGCACATTGAATCCAGTCTACAGTCTGTTAGATGATGTCTGCAACACCATCCATGTTAGTGTTTTGGTCGCTGCTGCGTTTGCTTTTCTTTGCCTTTTTCTGGGCAATTCAGAACCACCAGTGAACCTAAGTCCACTAACTGCATGTGGCAGGAAGCCAGAGTGCTTAGAGAGCATCCACGCAGACACAGCAAAAAATGGAAAGGCCCTGGCTGGATGGGGGATTTGAAACCACAACCTTCTTGCTTTAAAGAAATAGTGGCAACCACTGCAGACACACACAAGTCTGCTAATCCGAACTAAAGAACAAATAACTAACTTCTACAAATACTAGAAATCACTCAATGAAATAGAAATCGTGCATCTTTGATAGTTTCTACAATAGAATACAATAGATAGATGGAATAGCCTTTTATTGTCATTGTGCATGTACAACAGAATTATGGGTGATAATAACATTATGGGTGACAGCAGAAATAAATAAGAAACGGAAGAAATATATACAAAACATGAGAAAGACACACATTAAAGAACAAAGTGCTTGGAAGTAGTGCACAGAAAAGACTTAGATTGGTGGGTGGACACCGGTGGGGTGTGTCGGTGTTTGTTAACAGTCTGAATGGCCCAGGGGAAGAAGCTGTTTCTGAGTCTGGAAGTGTGGGACGTGATTGACCTGAGGCACCAGTCAGAAGGCAGCGGGTCAAAGTGCTTGTGGACAGGGTGCGTGCGAGGGGTCACCTGTGATGGCCCAGGTTTTTCTGAGACAGGAGGTTCTGGTGATGGCCTCCAGGGGTGGCAGAGGGCAGCCAGTTATGTTTTGGGTGGTGTTAATTACTATGTGCAGATTCCTGTTCTCAGTCGTGGCCTCTACGTACCAAACATCCAGACAGTAAGAGAGCATGCTCTCCACTGAGGAGCGGTAGAAGGCCAGCAGCAGCTTCTGCACACGGAGGAAGTGCAGCCACTGCTGGGCTTTCTTTACCAGGGAGATGGTGTTGTGGGTCCAGGTGAGATCAGCGGCGATGTGGGTGCCCAAAAACCTGAAGGTGGAGACAGATTCACCCTGTTCTACATTTGTGATGATGAGTGGAGTGGACCTGTCTGTGCCTCTTGAAGTCCATTATGACACAGCACATCAACCATTTGTCAGTTAACTGAATTAAATGTTCATAAATGCACCAACAGCACAAACAGAGTCAACTGTTCCACTTCAGTGACTCCAATTAGCTGAGGTGAGTCCAAGAAGACAGCTAACAACTATAGATGGAAACAACCTGTCAGTCAAAGCAGGCACTCCCTTCATGGCATTGAAATGGATCACTTATAATAACGGTCACCCAGTATGAAGGACTCAGGAAGGAAGTTTTGCAAACACATGATTCATCTTCTAAATTGTAGGAAAAGTTTCTTCTCTTCTGGTTTGTATGAGCGCTCATATGAACCTAAAAAGCTGCTCATCCAACTTTTAGCAAACGCAACCCAAGTGCTCACCTACAAAAGCTTGTGCAACAGCAGCAGCCCGAGAGAACAACACTCCAGAGAAAATGACTTTTCAGAACTGGCTACATCTACCAAAGATGTATCATATTTAATTAATTAATTTCTTGGTAACACTGACGTCACGCTGCGTTTGTTGGATGTGTCAGTGTTTTTTGATAGAAAAGGGGAGGTACCAGACCTAACTCCAGTTCTATGAGTGCGTTTAAGGAGCCCCCAAAGAAAGAGTGCCACCAGAGCCGATCTAGGAGAGCCGTTCCACTTCATGGTAACCTCACTGTGCAGAAGACAACTGCAGTTCAGCTGTGTGTGCAGGAGGGGGAGTGTGTAATTGTTGAATTAATTAATTAAATTGTAAAATCTTTATCTATATCTGCTTCCAGACAGAAAAAAGCACCCTTTTTTTGCAAGTACAGCACAAAAAATGTCAGAATTTAAATAAAATAACACGAGGATCTCATCTGGACAACCAACTGCTCCAAGTTGGTCAAGAAGGTGCCTCTTCTTCCTGAGGACTCTGAGGAAGAACCACCTGTCCTCAGACATCCTGGTGAACTTCTACCGCTGCACCATCGAGAGCATCCTGAACAACTGTATAACAGTCTGGTACGGGAGCTGCTCTGCCTCAGCCCGAATAAACTGCACTACTGTAAATGTTATATAGACAGTCGTTCTGTACTATATAATAATTATAATTTTACAACTGTTTATAACTTGTATAGTTTCATATTTATATCCTGATCATAGCTTGTACACTCACTACACCCTGTACATACTTATAGTTATAGCATATTCATAACATACCTCCATGTACATTGTAACATACCCATAATAGACCCATATTTTGTATTGTATCTATATCTATGTTATTGCTAAAGCACTTTCTGGATGGATGCGAACTGCATTTTGTTGCCTTGTACTTTTGATATGTGCAATGACAATAAAGTTGAATTCTGATTCTGATTCTTTTCTCCATAAAACACAACCTTTGTATGTTGATTGGTTGGTCCAGGATTTATGACAGGACACATTTTATTGTAAGAGATAATTAAATGTTAGACATACAGCACACTGGAGACTTCCACGTGTACATAAGAAACAGCTGGTTGTAGGGAGGGAAAATGATGCAATCCAGTAACTGCTGCTTGTTTCCTGACATCAAACTGGCTCGTGGCGTGGTGACATGCCTGAGACTCACATAAAGACACTTTACTACTACTAAAACATCTATACTGCACCAACCAGGTGTTTTAAAAGTGTGATAAAAAGTAGTAGAAACTTGAGCTTCAGCTCTGTAGGCTAGAGGTGTAAATACTGGCCCAGTATCACTGATACCAAGTAGTGATACAACAAACTTAATGAGGTGAATGCATCATTGTTGTGCTATATAAATACATTCATCTTAACAGTTAACACAAAGGGGTTATTATATCCAGGCATTTACATTTTTTCACTTCCAATAAAATAATTTAACATGTTTCAAAAGGATGATTACATTATTTCAATCTTTGAATGTACTCTATTGGTAACCAGTCAGCTGAAGTAACAGCTATCGTGACCAAAAACACTTTGAAAATTACTAATGCTGTTGAGCCCACATGAGTCATAACTGAAACATGACTTTCACCACCATAAACTACCTGGGTTTTCTCTACCAGGAGCCTCGGTGTCTGTGCCGGGGATCTGGGTCTCTTTGAGCGTTTTTTTAATTTTTTTTATTTTGCAGCTTGTTGTTGCCTTTTTCAGTTTTTCATCCGTTTGTACAAACTGTTTTGCAACAGCAGAGAATTCCCTTCTTACACACATATTGCAGTTTGCTGTGTGTTCACTGACAGCTGTAAAATGTTCCTGCAGGATGCTCCTCTCTGCAGCCCGCATGTGTCTTTGCACAAGGTGTCACATGACAGAACGAGGGGGAGAATCGTATGTGCATGAGAGGAGCTGTGTTTGCACAGACACGTCTACTTTGTGATGAAAGGGGAGCAACATACTGAACCTAAGGAGTGAAAAACTGAAACTGAAGTATGCCATCCCCATCTATATGATGCCAGTAGCAACGTTGCATTAATACTATCAATGTTTGGATCAGTCCGCCCGCTCTTACCACAGGCCCCCATTCATATGCATTCCCAAGAGAACTGTATCATTAGTTTTCTGGTTTCACCCTGGTTAAGAGTCTATGGCCACCCCTTGGCTCCGCCTCTGTTCAGAGAATGAAGCTTGTCTGGTCAGGTAACCCTCTTATCCCTGGGTTTTACCACTTCTTATACCTCATATGGAATACAGTTACTTTTTAGATTAATATATATATATAATATATCATTTTGAGAGACTCCTTTTATTCTTGTGGTAAGTTTGTAGGTCTGTCACTGTAACACCTACTGTAAGAAGCAGTTACTAACTAACAGCCGTACAGGCGATACATTCGAGCCTAATCTTAGCTGCATTTGCATTTATGGCTTAACTACCATACAGTACTGGCAAATGTTTCAGATGTGTCCGAGCAGAATCACCATGAGTCACCCTGAGTAAATTCAAAATGCGGCCCATAGAAAAAACCGCAGATGTGGATAGACAGATGTGAGCAGACGCTAACGTCTGGTCTCTGTTAGCCACAGACCACCTTTAAAGGGAAAGAGTCTGCATTTCACCCGACCCATAGAAGGTGGACCTGCGCCTGACTTTGGGCATCCTGTCTGCAGCCTGTGTCAACAGGTCAAAATGCCAACTGTGAGACACATTAGGGTGACACGTTCATCTCTGTAAGGATATTATTTTTGGTCTTTGTTATGAGCGAATTATTCTATAAAGATCATTCCCACATACTTCTACCAAAAGAGAAATTCATCTTTCATTTCCTCCTCAGATTAAGAGGCTTAATTGAAAATGACGAACGGCACGAACAATGGCCAACACGCCTCTTGAACAAAATATTCAGTGGCGGCCGTTACAGCGAATACCAAAAAGACCCACCACGCCTGGTCACACCTGCAGTGACGAGCAGTATACCTGTTTGGCAGCTCCCTCCTCTCATTGCCCTATAAAACCTTCCTCCGGGCTCCGTCAGCACCACCTCTTGCGTACCACTCGTGGAGACTTAGCGATCGCCGCACCTGAGAACAGAGACCGACTCATCATGACCTCCATCCGCCACGGATTATCCGCTCTTTCCCTCTCCTCCGCGCCCAGCCTGCGAAGCTCTCGGGGTACAATGAGCGTCTATGGCGGGGCAGGTGGTAGAAACGTCCGGGTGTCTTACGCCTCCAACGGCCTCGGCTCCGGCTTTGACTTGTCACAGACGCTCTCAGGTGACAGCGGCAGCTTCTCCGTATCAGGCAACGAGAAGGTGACTATGCAGAACCTCAACGACCGGCTGGCTTCCTACCTGGAAAAGGTGCGCTCTCTGGAGACTTCCAACGCGCAGCTGGAGCGTCAAATCCGCGAGTGGTACGAGAAGCAGACCCCCACTGTCAGGGACTACAGCAAGTATGAGAAAATCATCGAAGACCTGCGCAAAAAGGTGAGCTCTCCCCTTCAGTAAATGTTTAAGCAAAGAAAACAATTTCAAAACTTCAAAAAATGAAGCTGAACTCTTCTTTCCAACCCTTAAACTTTTTTCTTTATCTCCAACATCTGTTGTTGATAAGCTCTGAATGTTGTCGAACTAAGTTCCCTTCGTTTCTTAGTATTTTTTTAACCCTTTCTGCATTAGGTGATGATGGAAATGCCGTTATTTGTTTGAAGAAAAACATAAAAATCAAACACAAATTAACGTTTCAACATATGTCGCCTCTTTTTCAAAGGAAGTCACCTGCTTCTTTTAAACACAATAAGGCTACTCTGCAACATTATCAATAACATATGGCATGCTGACACACCAGCAGCATCATTCAGTTGTCTGTCCGTGGAATGTGGATCAGATCTAAAAAAAAACTACATGAAATGACAAACTGGACTTTGTTACTCAACAGGATGTAGAAACCCTGCCAAGAGTGATGCTCAGACGCACTTGATGAACAAAATAGTTCTTTGATCCTGTTAAAGCATTTACTCTGGAATGAATAAATAAAGTCATTCTGTGTAATAACCCAACCTTGCCAGCCTACATTCTGGACAATGAGTCACTAACACGCCTTTGTGGTAGTATTATATTCGGATTAGAAACCACTCACGCTATTTCTGCTTTGTTTACTTTTCCTAGATCGGCTTGGCCACACAGGACAACGCCAGGCTGATGCTGCAGATTGATAACGCCAGGCTGGCTGCAGAGGACTTCAGAATCAAGTGAGTGGGAACATTTGCCGATGTCTGTGTGGTGGAAAAATAATTAGCTGACTGGTATTTATTCAGACATGACTTCACCCGTTCTTGCTCTCTCTTGATATTATCACTGACCCGTAACCTTCAACAACAAAAGGAAAAAGTGGTTTAACTGGCCCAGCTGGTTTTTGAGCTAACGCTACATCGTCTGTATTTGTTTTTGTTTTAACATCAATCGAGCAGCTACAGAAATATAAGCAATATTTTATCCCCAACAGGTTTGAGAATGAGCTGGCGGTGCGCATGTCGGTGGAGTCGGACATCGCCGGGCTGCGAAGGGTTCTGGATGACCTCACCATGAGCAGGTCTGATCTGGAGATGCAGGTGGAGGGTTTGAAGGAGGAGCTGGTCTACCTGAAGAAGAACCACGAGGAGGTGAGCGGCCTGCTGTCACTGACATCAGAGTGGCAGAACAAAAAACAGACATGTGATGCACTTTGAAAGTCTCAGGGCTGCACGTCGAGAAAACAGAGTGCAGAACAAAAGCATGAAAGTAGTTTTTGATGAGTCAGTTCACCAGCAATTTGGCATCATTTGCCTACTCAAACAGCCGTTAATCCCGAATTTGTTTAGATCATTTTAATGTGACTTCAGAGCCTCAGGCTGATAAAAAAAGATAAGACTTTTCACATGACAGTCCAGGTCTGCTTAGATGACAAAAGTCTCATAAATGTCCACCTGCATAAAAAAACACATTCAAAGAAAAATGCTTTGGCCACACAGAACAACAGTGGGACACAGTGAAAACACAGCGAGTCAGCAGCACACAGAGTCATGAACTGAATCAGTGTGAGGCTACATGAGTGCAGTGTTTATAAATTTTGGTACTTTCTGTAGCAGTCTGGTTTTAACTGGCTCTTCACCTTAGGACCCAAACTGTTTTTTTCCTCTCTTAGCACTTCATGCTCTTACCTGTTACTGTTGTCATGGTTTCAGGAGCTCGCAGCCCTGCGTGGACAGGTTTCTGGCAGCTCTGTGAATGTGGAGGTGGACGCCAAGCCTCAGGAAGACCTGAACAAGGTCTTGGATGAGATCAGAGCTCAGTATGAGGGCATCAATGAAAAGAACCGCCGTGAGATGGAGGCCTGGTATAAGGTCAAGGTGAGGAGAAGAGGCTGCACTTTGAACTGAATCATCTCATGACTGCACTAAAATAAATGTGATCATCCGATGGCTTGAATATCTTTGTGACCATTATTGTGTCCATTTTGATACCTTTTAGTTTGATGAGCTGAACAAGCAGGTGGCTTCCAGCACAGAGACCCTCCAGTCCTCAAAGACAGAGATCAACGATCTCAAGAGGACCCTGCAGGCCCTGCAGATCGAGCTACAGTCCCAGATCAGCCTGGTAAGGAAGGCTCTACATAGCAGCAACACATTTGCAGCATTTTCCTGAACACACCACAAACCGCAGTTAGTCAACCTGCCAGTCACCATTTTTTATGCCTTATGCAACTCAAGTGGAAATACGAGTTTCAAAACAAGCAATTAGCACTCGGCACACACTCATTTATCCTCGTGTGTTTACTCTCCCATGAAGAAATCTGCCTTGGAGGGTCAACTGTCAGAGACAGAGTCCCGCTACAGCCTGCAGCTTACCCGGCTCCAGGCTATGGTGGACGGCTTGGAGAAAGAGCTCAGCGAGGTGAGGGTGGACATCGAGAGGCAGTCCATGGAGTACCAGCTGCTGCTCGACATCAAGACCAGGCTGGAGATGGAGATTGCAGAGTACAGAAGATTGCTGGATGGAGAGGATATACAGTAAGTTACTTATAAATAAACATCTATCACTGTAAATCTTACTACTTTTGCAGTAAAGCAGAGGTTTAAACTGGTGCCAGTGGCTGTATTAATGTGCTAGTGCTCTGGCATCAATGCATTTAAAGTCAGCCAAAGCTGAAGAGAGGAGCAGGAGTTGCAGCTAATCCAAAAAAAATTGAATAAAAATTTTGTAATCAGTAAAGACGCGGTTTGGCGACCAGTAGAATAGTTCCTGGGTTTTTCCAATGTTAGCTGCATAGGCGAAGACCACCCTCACTAACCTCTGATGCACTCCCATTCATTTTGTTCTGTAAACAGGCCTGAAATATAATACAAACCGCACAGTTCAAGAGTTACTCCTTGTCAGCTTTCAAAGGTTAAAAGGTTGGATGAAGAAATGGTGGTAAAAACGCTTCCTGCCAGAAGAAGGAAACATGAGTGAAACGAATGTGTCATAATCGTAAAGCTGTGGGCATTAAAAAAAAGACCCAACAACATAATTTTGTGTTATAGTTTGTTTTATTAAAGCAAACCAAAGTTTTGGGAATGCCAAGCGTCCTTAAAACATTAAAATGTTTCAAAAGCACAAACAGGAAAGGCAGGTCCAGTTCAGTATCCCGAGTATCCTCAGAAAGCAAGAGGATACAGCACTCTGTGGCCAAATAAAGCAAACTTTAACCCTTAATAAAATCAAACCAGCTGAGCTATACAAATTCCCTCTCCATATAGATGTCATAAAAGAGGAAATTGGCTGTAAAGACTTTTATTTTTTATCTTATTTTATTATATACCAGGCTGTAAACATGTTCATTTGTGCTGTAAAGCTGGAAACTTTAACGTGGGAGTTTGTGGACACTGACTCACATTTGGAAAGTTTTAAAAGTTCCTGCACCCAAAAGTTCATCATTTAGTACTTTTTTCCTTAAACTTGTAGCAATCCAAAATTAACTTTTTTGCTTTCATGCAGGAAAACCGTTAAGGTCGTCGAGGTCAAAGAAGAACGTAAGTTTACGTCACTGCTGCTTTTATTTATCTCAGTGTTGTTGCCTGGTAAAATGACACATACTACAGGTTTAAATTATGTTCCTATTCGCTCCGCAGGTAAACCAGTCAGAACCCAGAGGAAAAAGGTGGTGATTGAGGAGATCGTTGATGGGAAAGTGGTGTCCCGCTCAGAAGATGTAGACACAGAGGTCATCAGCAAGTAGACAGACTCTCAGCAGATCTGTACCAAAAAAAAACAACCAATAGCCCTTCCTGTCCTCAGATGTCTACTAAAGCTATTCAGGAAGAGAATTTGTAAATATTTCTCTCCTAAATCTTTTTTTTTTTTGGGGATTGCTATTTGGGTTTTATTTTTCTCAGAAAATATTTATTCTGATTTAATGTTTCAGAAAATAACAAAGCTATTAAAATTGGAATAAAAAGTTTCTAAAAACCAGCGACACGGAGTCTACTCCTGCAGTGTCTCACTCATACATTAGGTGGCACTGTCAAGCAGATTAGTGAAAAAGCGTTTGTGCAAAGTCAATTTGAATATTAAGGTACATTTTCAATGTTGTATGAATAGAAATGGCATTTTATGTAGCAAATCTTACATTAACAGTGCTGAAGGTGTTACATGATGCTTTTAATAAGGGAGCCAATATCCTTGAAATGCTTAGACCACTGTGCTGTGCTATTCCACAGAAGGAGAGCAGACCTCGCTTCCCATAAACATTTGTGTCTCTGAGCTCTTTGTGTCCTTGTTTTCATTTCCTCAAATGAACAAACATCTGCCTTCCTTTTCGTGTCATTTTCTAACCTAAACACAAGAAACGCGCACAAAGCTTTCAGCTCTTCCTTTGTGGAAAAAGAACATGCACATGCCTCATAATTAAACTTAATGTGACACACTGCAGTTTTGGTGCTACTTTTAGGGACTGTACAAATACAACTAGCAGGTGACATATTTTCTTTGCTTACATAGTATTCTTAGAGCAGGTATATCTTTCATGTAACCAACGCCAGGCTAAGCGATGTAGTTATTAATTATCACACACACACACACACACACACACACTTTGATTATTTGGAGACAAATGCGTCAAAGTATTCTTAATTACAGACCATAATTAAAATGAAAATGATGTTTTGTGGGCAATTCCTGTCTGTAAGTATTAAATATAAACATATGTCTGTTTACAATAAATTAATAACTAACACCGCTAATCACTCCTACTCTTATCCATGGCATACATCGAATGAGCTACACTGTGCTGCAAACATGGTGAGTATTCAGGATCAGCTCTTAACATTTAACATTCGTACGAGATTGATGTTACTTTAGCTTTATCATATTTATCATACGATTATTAATAATCACTTAATACAGACTATGTGTAATTACACGCAAACATATTTTAAGTTCTAATGTTTTTCTTTGGTTTGTTGTCCATAGACCTGAAATCAGCGCTGAGCTGAGGAAGAGTTCCTTACTCTCACTTTAAGTGACCAGAAACATGGTGATAGTCTGAAGATTGACTGCTGCAAGTCTTTTTGTGGTCTTCACCTGTTAGTTTGAGAAACCACTTGTGTGAGAGGTGAAACGGCTTCACAGACTTAAAACAAAAAGTCCAGTTACCTTTTATTTTCAAGCTCTTACAGTTACCACGACTGATGAAAACCTGCACAGACATAAACATCATGTAGTGACTTACGAAGTGATTCACTCCTCTCTGCTCATGCAGTGTATGTCAGTGTCCACTAGATATCAGTATGCTCACAAAGATCGTCTGTTCCTGTTTCTGCAAAGTCTTTGACAAGTGGAGGTGATGCTTGTTTGTGCCCTCACCAAGTGACAGCTGGGACAGGCTTCATACTCGGGTCATGTCTATTTTTAGATTCAATAAAAACAAAAAACATAAAAACAAAAAACAAAAAAACCAATTTAAAATTAATATTGGCTGACACAAAGATATATTTGAAGACACACAGAAGTAGAATGACAGTTTTCAGTGGGAACAGACCAGTACATCTCTTATATGTGTCATGTGAGACTGTTATGAAGAGGGGGGTGGGCTAATTCCATTTAAGCAAAAGTTTTAGCATCAAAATATAGTTAAAGCACCTTACTTTTATCATTAATTCCTTTTTTGTATTTTTAAATTATGAATATGTACTATAGGAAGATATATGTATTAAATGTAGATCACTTTGAGATGGTGTTAACTACTTATATTCTGTTGAGTAGCTTTATCTGCATTAGCACAGTAACATATATTACAGAGTACAAAGGATAGCACTAGTACTAGTATTTTCGTGTCAGATGAAAATACTAGTACTAAGTGCTACATGTTCTCATCCAGTGTGGTTAATCTAGCGCATGTTTTTGGCGAGAGGGCATCACTACTCGGCGCCCAGAGGGCCCAGTTTTTCCACTTCCTGGTAGAAGCTTCCTGAGTGAAAAGTTTGCGGTGTAGTTTCATCTCCTGTAACATGAGGCTGCAATATGATAAAAACAAACTCCGGATTATGTGTGCATGATGTTATATTTACTCCTGTGTGATTGTCAGAGCTCGTTAAATAAAAACAGTAAAGGTCGCTTAAAGCTCTGCTTCCTCCTGCAGACTTTCACACTCTGCAGCAGACTGTAGCACGACTGTGCCACTCAGGGCTGGGGTCCCTAGTCACGACCTAAATGATGACAAAATCTTGCACCACGGAAAGCTGACGTCACCGCGGTACAGTCACCGCTCCGGTGACGTCACGTGACGGAGGCCGGGCGGCAGCATAAACAAAAGCCGAGAGTTTAATGCCATCTGCTGGACGGACACAGCCTGTCACCCAGCATCATTACGTCATCCGGGAGAAACCGGTGCCAGCTCCGGATCGATGTAACCTGGGAGCCCGGACCTGAATGCAAAATGAGCCAGGAAGCGAAAGAGCAGGACAGACAGTGAGATTAATAATGGACAGAAGCTGCCAGCATCTCACTCTCTGATATCATACAAACAGATCTCTGAAGTTTACACTTAATACCTGGAATCCACAGGTTTTTCTTATTGTGAAAAACACAATGAGACAAGAAACCTAAAAATGTTTCTGAAAGACTTTCTAAAAATCTGTGTATTCATTCAAAAAATATTGTACAGATTACTGAGAAACCCAAATATTCATTATTTTCTGCCTTATTTTGGACCAAACTTCCCTCCAGACTACAATAAATGTCATGTGGTGTCCAGTCTCGCTCTCTGTAAAGAACCGTTTAAAATAATATTATTCTCAGAGCAAACCAAGCTGGCTAATTAAACACAGAAGTGGCTGGCACATAAATGAAGTATGATGAGCATACTTTATGGAAATAGTAAAGTTAGAGTTTTTAATGAGGCACAAAACTCTGATAATCTTGTATTTATTAATTATTAGTTAAATCTGGTAAAACACATATCACATTTTTAATTGCTTTTTTCACTTTTTAAAAGTTATTTAAAACTAGTCCAACTATGAAAATTAAAATGCAAAAGTTTTATTTATTGTAAATAATATTTCTAAACATGAATCTAAGTCAAATTAAACAAAACGTTTAAGGAAAACATGGAAAACATGTTCTGTTTTAATCTTTAGTTGTTTGGTCAAAATATTAAATATATTAAACTTGTATTACCTGTCCTGTATTTGTTCCATAACATCAAATACACATTTTTGTCAAAGACTCCACATGTAATCATAATAAAAACAAAATAACTAATAAAAACCGATATTATAATACTAATATAAAACTGAAATGAATTCAATTAGAATTTCTATCCTGAAAAGCAAAAAAATATGAAAAAATATTTAAAAACTAAATGAAAATTAATCTTTTGGTCTGGACAGAGTGTTTTATTTTGGAAACTGGCCACGTCCTCTGTGCTGTTCCTGTGTGTGACTTCCAACATGCTCTGTGTAGCCTGATGCAATTCACCCTTGTGGATGTGAGACAGCAAATCCCAGACAAGCCCCTAATTTGTAATTCGCAGAATTTAACTACAATTTTCCCCACTAGGGGGCAGTGTTTTGACAGTGGGATTATTGAATTGTTTTTGGATATGTCCTGCTGTATATTAATTGCTTTTATTGATTTTATTGATTTTATTGATTTGGCTGGTTAAATAAAGGTTATTCTGACTCACTGCACCATCTTGTGGTATGAAGCGGTGTTATATGAAGGTATAATCTAGCCGTAGTGTGGTGGTTAACACATTTGCATAACAAGCAGAAGATCTCTTTTTTAGTTCTGGGAGATAACACAGCTGACTTTGGGGTTGTGCTGGTATGGCATCTGCACCAAAACAAACAAACAAACAAACAAACAAACAAACATGTGGTTCTTGTTTGATTCCTCATCTGACCCTAGTTTGACTTTGGTTATTATCTCTTTAACACAACACTCAGATATTTTGAACATGAAGTTGTCCAAAATGTTTGTGGGATTTTGTTTGTTTTGTTTTTCTGTACATTCAGTAAATAACTAGATGAGTTTAATTTTTTTTTAAATTATTTTAAGCACACACCTTTAACAAGGAAGGATGCAACGAAAGAAACTACAATATTAAAACCGACTGAACACCAATCAGCCTGGCAGTTAGTCAACATTTACTTATATATAACGAACAAAGATGGGGGAAATAAACAAAAGGGAAATAAATGGATGCGTCTAAGGCTAAAATGACGCAGAGAAACCACTTTTCTTTCAAGAATAACACAAAACCATGAGCTACATAATGTTAGAGGAAAGGTGGGTTAAATGGAAATGTCAGAGACCCCTGCCCAGCTTCCATTGCCCTAAAGTAAAGCGCGTGAAGTACGGAGGTCAGTCTAAAGTCTGTATCAGGACACACGATTCAAATGACGTCAAAGAATGGTTAGATCAAGTTTTGTGCAGCAGCTGCTTGTGCTCGCTTGTGCTTGGTGCAATCTCAGGTCCGAATACGGAAGAATAAGCTCGTTACCTGCTCTCGTGGCTTGGAGCATTTCAAAAATACAGCATAAACACGACGTGGAGTCGCTCAGGTGTGGAAACTGCTCACAGAGAACTGAGCAGCTGTCCGTGGTGCTGAAAGTGATCGTGCATTAAACCGGCGGTGATTTATTCGAGTTGACGAAATACAAAAGCATTGAAAGGGGACCGGAAGCAGCCGGTAGTGTCAGACACCGACACGCTTTGTGCTCCCTGAACTTTGTGTGGGTTTGAGATGCGCGTGCCCGAGCGACGCCTGGGATGGTTAAGGACCCCATTCTCACATGAGTAAGCGCGACTGTGACCAAACGGGAGATGACGGTGGGCTGCATTCCCATTGACTGAGAGAGAGAGAGAGAGAGAGAGAGAGAGAGAGAGAGAGAGAGAGAGAGCACGGACTCCGCCTATACCAACCCCACATCCAGCTCCAGTCCGACGACGGCGGAGGCTCCACAGATCAGCCGAGCGAAGAAGAACCACGGCCCCCTCCTCAGCTCGACTCAATTCCCGGCGTGAAAAAACGGAGATGGGCTCCGTGTGAATCCGGGCGGTGGAGGGGAGAGGAGGGCAGGCGGGGGGTGGGGGGGAACGACGACGAGAGCGTGGTGGGGGCAGAAACACCCATAAAGAGGACAAACAAAAGCACAGCCGAGGGTGCCTCCAACCATGAGCGGCGCGCACTATTCGCCGGAGCTGCGGCTGCCGCTACCGCGTTCACTACGCCCGCCGACCATGTCGTGAGGTGTGGCTCGGGAACACTCCGGGGAACCTGTCAGCCGAAACGACACGCCGAGGAGAAGGAGGAGGTGGTGGGGTGGTGCTGGTCGAAAAGATGTCCGCCTCGGTGGGGCCCCAGGGCGGCCCTCGCCCACCCACCGTGCCGCCGTCCATGCCAGATCTGCCGGACCTTAGCCACCTCACCGAGGAGGAAAGGAAGATAATCATGGCAGTGATGGCTCGGCAAAAGGAGGAAGAGGAGAAAGAACAAGCCATGCTAAAGTAAGGGCAACATTTTCTTCCTCCTCTGTGGAAGTTCTGAGGCACAAAAAGCTGCTCTTGTAGCCGAGCTCTCCATTATAACCATCACATCCAGTAACCACCAGCCTCTGCGATTCCGTCATTTTGCACTTGTGGAGGTGTTGATGTGTTCCCAAACATGCAGCCACCGATATAACAGCACCCAGGGCTCGGGAGGTGTTTCCGAAAAGAATCGTGGTTGCATTAGAAGACCGGATGCTGCTGAAAACAATCGATACATTTAAAACAATTTACGGTCACAGTGAGTGGAGACGGCCCGGGTCAAACAGGTGTAGAAAGGGGCTGTGGTGAGGGTGGGGTGTGACAGTGCTGATGGGGAGAGAGGTAGGGGAGGAGGGGATGAATCATAGCATTATCCAGCCCTCACCCACTCGTTTTCATCAATGGGGACTGCACCCCATCCCTCGGTTTACACATCCAGCGCCGCTCAGATTTCCCTTTTTACGCACGCGTGCAGGCTGGAGTGTGAGCTTTATCGCTGTAGGTTTCTGCGGACAGTGTGTGTGTGTGTGTGTGATATCCTTTACAATAACAGCAGAAACAATGACATTATAGCTCACTAGCTCACAGGCCTGGAGCGAACCAAGCCGGTTTCATAAGCCCAGCAGAGGGCCGGTGGTGAGGCGGCGTGTAAGACTGTGCTCCCCTCGGCGGAGAGGAGAAGATGGGGTGTGGTTGGCATTCTTAGCAGGCCACAACCAGATAACATACAGATTAGGAAAGACAGACTTGTAACAACATAATAATGATATTGGACGTTTGTAAACCCTCTGCTTGTCGATCGAGCAGGCTGTCAGAGAAAACTGAGAGAAGAATAAGAACAGAGAGTGCTGGTCTGGGGGATGCTTGGCTGTACAGAAGCTTTATGGGAAAATGACAGAAGGGGACCACTTCAAACTGAACAAACCCACTATGAGATGATAGGGAGATGTTATAGAGGGTTGGGTGTACTCCAGCTGCCTTTTACAAAAGCATTGCAGTTTGATGCACCGGGGGGTGGGGGTTAAACACAAGCAATCTTTAAGACACTGTGAGTCAGGGCTGTATGTGATAACTTGCTCCTGAAACATGCGAGGACCCTTATTCTGCTCCTGGCTGCTGTTGCAGCATCTTTTAGCTTCTCTGTCCTTCTCTGATTCTAATGACTGTTTTCATTTCCTCACTGAAGGGAAACAGAGTGAGGGCCAGCATTGGGCCCCTTGAGAGGAAGTGATGTATTTAATGTTCCATGAGGCACAGGCAGCAGGTTCAGTCAATAATGGCTTCATCATCTGGCTAATCATTAACCGGACCAGAACACCATGGCCAAAGGAGTAATGTGATTTTAGAGAAATGTGCAGGCATTAGCTACTGAGGCACTCTTTGATATTTACCACTATATGGTGTAAGATTATTATGCACAGTATAGAAGCCAGACACAGGACTGAACTAATATTTTATTGAGCAGAAACGTACTCAAACCGGGTTTCATTTCATCATTAAACCCAGCGGTTCGTTGTCAAAGTCCTTCTAGAAGCACGTTTCGCCACTTGGGGATCTTTGGCCAGGTATTTTGAAGTCCCTGTTTAAATAAACTTTAATTGTTCAGCTCTTTAATTAAACTGTAAATCAATCTTTTGCATACCTGCTGGGGTACGCAAACTGATGGCAGTGTAGTTTGATCATGCTTGAATGGAAGAGCTGTACACATAGAAACAGAAGCTGAATTATATAGAACAGAAGAAATCAGGAAAAATGAAGAGACAAGCATATGTTTTACAAGCAGGACAACAATAAAAACAAGGGACACACAAGTATGTAAGTTTGAGCTTTCCAGCTGAACAGTAGGCGATGACCATCTTCATGCACGCTCACACAAATGGGGTCAAGAGATTTAGGATAGTCACAGCTGAATGAGAATCCAGGATTAAGTCCATACTTCAGTGCAGAGAGTTACTGGAATTGGACTTTTGTTTTAGAGGAAAAAAAAGTTTTCTTGTCACAATATGTTTTGAATTATGAGTTAACAAGCAAGATGTGCATGCAGCAAATGTTCCCCAACTGTGCTCATCTGCAATCTGAAGCAACCAATTCAATAGCAGTCAGTGCGTTAGGACGAAAATCTAACGTTAAAAATTATCATCTGGATTACTGGGCAACTTGAATCTTCTCATTTTGAACGTATAATGGCGCTACTGGAAGGTAAAGTTCGTTATAGGCAGTGTTGGTCAAGTTACTTGAAAAAAGTAATCAGTAACTAATTACTGATTACTTCCCAAAAAAAGTAATCCTGTTACTTTACTGATTACTTATTTTCAAAAGTAATTAATTACTTAGTTACTTAGTTACGTAGTTACTTTTTAAAAACACGATTTACAACCTGAAGAGGTGATAAAGCGATAGATCTTTCAGCCCAATTCTACTTTTTCTACATAATCATCATACAAAATGTAATCAAATGGAAAAGTCTATTTTTAAACTTGTTTTATTAGTTTTAATCTTTTAACTTTATGCATCAAGCAAAAATTTAATTATAAGCAACATTCTCTGACTGGAAGAAATTAGTTTAACATTTAAACCTATTTTCTGCACATTCCAGCACATAAAATAAAATATTTTTTGTGTTTACACTCACTCTTTCAAATAGATGCAAGTAAAACACAGCAGAAAATAAATAAAGTCACAGACTCAGCGGTCCTGTTGCTCTATTTTCACCTGTAAAGCAGGAGTGGGGTAGGCGGAGGTTTACCCTGGTGCAGGTGTGCAGCGGTCAGTGGAAGAATCCGCGAGTTTCTCTGTGAGTTTCCCATTACATCGTAGCTACTCGGTGCTTGTTCAGAGGTTTAGGGGGTTTTTTTCGCTGTAAAAAGAAGTTTTCTTCCCACGCACAGCGGACACTAATGTTTTTGTCACTTTTTATGGAATCAAACTCAAAGTAAGGTCAGTACTTCCACGCTTTAAACGCTGCACGCTCATGCTCTCTCCCGCAGTGGATATATGATCCATTGTTGATCTGCACACAGCTGTTGTCACAAACGTCGCACTTGCTTACGTCACTGTCATGAGACACTCTCGCAAAAAAATCACGGTTTTAGTAATGCAGTAACGCAGCGTTCCTACGGGAAAGTAACGGCAATCTAATTGCCGTTTTTGCAATAGTAATCCCTTACTTTACTCGTTACTTGAAAAAAGTAATCGGATGAAGTTCATGAAGGTATACTTGATTAGGGACGTTTTTTAAAATCAAATCACAATCTGTTTCTACATCTAACCAAGAGCCTTTCGTTCTACGCTCATAGCTGCAAACTAATCAGAATGAAAATGAAAGTAAAACGCTCCCAGCAGGAGGCAAACTGCAGCCTTCTGACTCCAGCCTCCTCATACAGTCACTGTCGCTCTATATAATGTGACTGTTGTCTCTCAGTGTTCACCGCAGTTATAGCCAGTGTGTCAAGACTGCCGTCCAAGGAGGTTTTGTGTGTAATGGTGAGGAACAGTGTAGCGACATCACCCATTGGTTTCAGGATATTTTGCAGCTTCAATATTACTGTTTTGGCTACAGAAAATGCTAATGTTGCTAGAAGTGACCATATTTGGATTAGAGGGTGGAGTTTCACGTTTTCAGCTAACACTAGCAAACTTGGTAACTTGGTAGCAAACGTAGCAAGCTGCACAGGTGCTATTGCACAGAAAGTAACAGAGAAATAAAATACTGCAATTTCACTCTAGTTAGCAGAGGTGACGCCTGGCAGATGCCTGTGTCTGGACGCCTGCCAATGAAAGTGGCAAAGCCTCACACTCCAGTATCCAAACAGATAAATTATTGAAAAAATAATTGTCTCTCAGATTCAAGTGGCCATGAGAGGAAGTGCAGCTTTGGCACTTCCGTGTTGGCTTCATTTTTCTACTTGGATGTGACTAGTACCTGATAGAGTGACAGCAAGTAATGTCTGGGGATGAAAACATGTTGCTGTCTGTGAATGAAGCAGAAATCTGTGAGTATAAAGGAGACATAGTTACCCAACAGGGCACTAAATTGAAAAGTTTTTTGCTTTTTTGTAATTTAAGGATTTAAGACCTTGATAAATCTTTATTTATGTGCTTCCACACTGTCTATTGAACGTGTAGGGTTTATTCCTCATGCATTCATGTCCAGAGATGTTTTCCAACACCAGTGAGAGCCTACAGCCAAAAGGACATTCAGTACCTTAGTACATCAAGACCATTCCACCTGGCCAGCACTGCCTGAGAGCCAAGCAGCTGGCAGTGATAAGGTTATACTGATATGGGACTTTATCTGTCACGAGTTTAACCTCCAGCATGAAAGAAACATCGCAGAGCCAGATCACCTGCTTCTGAGCTCACAGACGGTGAGAAGTCAGCACCTGGGTTTTCCTTCACTAATTCACAGCTACAACAAACGCTTTGTCCTCCTCTAATGCATTGTAGACTTCAGAAACTCCCTCCATTGACTTGGCTAAATCTCCATTGACTTCCTAATCCGGAGGAAGGTTGGTGCAGGGGAGCCGTCATGCAAACGGGGAAGGATCAAAATGCAGTATGCAGCAGTGACCATAATCTCAGGAACAAATAATTCTAAGCACAACAGGAAATCTTTTTTCTGCTCAATGTTCCATCCACCCCTGGGAGCTTTGAGGTTCCCAAAACGTAAATATAGAAATAATGTTTAAAATATTGATGTGCTCAGAGCAGAGTTTGTAGACAGAGTGGATGCACAGCACAGGGGTGGTAGGCGATGTTAATGGAGGCCTCCGCTTATGTTGATCTTAAGGGAAAGAAGTAAAAGCACCATCAGCAGTCGTATCCATTGAATCAATCAGCATGCACATCTGCGTTGGTTTTGTTTTCAGGACTTTAAACTTTTTTCTGATCTGTACAAGGTGCAGATTGTTCCTTGAAACCAGATGGGCAGCAGAAGGAATAAGGACTTGGGGGACAGAAGCAGGGAGAGGAGGGAGGATTTAGAGGTTTTAAGGATTAGAGTGGTGGAAGAGAAGGAAAGGGCGAGACTGAAAGAATGGGAAGTTTCCCACTCACTCAAACACACACACACACTCACACACACACACACACACACACACACACACACACACACACAGCTAATCTCCCTTTACCAGAGCTCCCCAATGCTGTAAGGCTGCAGGGTGCATGGAGAGGGCAGCGGAGCCCTCCGCCCTGTGTGCCGTCTGATGTGGCTGCTGCTGCTGTCCAAGAGGTCAGCTACAGCTGGGAGACAAGGTCAAAAACAGCCTGAGTCTTTGGTTCTAGCATCTGTTCTAATGTGTGGAGTCTGGTTTCTAGTTTATTGAACTGATTGTTTTCCTCTTATTTAATATTTACATAAACAGTGAGAGATAGATTGTGATGTTACAGGGTGAGAGGTCAAGACCAGAGAAGTCCTGCCTGACTCTGTCGTAGTTCTTTCAAAATAGACCACTCCCCTTTCTGCATAAGTTCCTGTATGTAAACAATCTGTTACAGGTAACCAGTATTTACACGTAAAAACCTCACAGAGTTACTACAACTATAGAACTTTTAAAATATGAAAAAACAAGCTCCTGGTAAATATTATGATCCAATGCCGTTTACTTTCTGTGACTTAGCTGTCCACCCACTTATCCGGTAGACTGGCGTAACTCAATGTGATGCTGTTTCTGTGTTTAAAAGCTGAAAAAATGAAAAGGACAATTAAAATAAAATGAAGAGAAGAAACTGCGTTTACGCTGAAGTTTGCATGGGGACTGACCAGCACGAGGGACATGAGACAGGCAATCAGGGCAAGGGAGCCAATTACAAAAGGAAGAAGTAACCCTGTTTCAACCTGTGAAAGAAACCCTGCTTTTATTGTAAAATAGGAAATAAACAAAAGACAACTAACAACAGATTCAAGAATCACATTTAGATAACCATGAATACAAGCGCATGGATGAGACAGAGGCAGAAAGAGGGAATCACTGGGGAGACTGTACCACTACATCTACTGCTAAAATGATCACGATGTGAACCAAACACAACATCACAAAAGTGAATTTCATCCTCAGAGAACACTTAACGTAATAACAACAAACAAAAACTTGACAAATATAACAAGAAATTTAAAAAAAAAACAGTCTACTAGAATATTAAAGAAATCAACAGAAGAAACTAAAAGTTCACCAAACAGAAAATTGAATCTTCAAACAGCAAAATGATGATATGAGCCAGACAGAAACTAAAACTCAAATATATGTTAACTAAGAATTCAAAAACCACACAAACCCCGGGGCCGTGACAGCAGCGGCTACAATTATGTCACCTTACCAAATAATGTCTCCAGAGTAAAGAAAAAAACTTGTTGTCTTTCAGCTGAAATTAAAAGCAACATTTTCAGATCAGACTGAAGAGTTTCAAGGTTTCTGGGAGAAAAATGCTAATGCTGAATTATGGATCAGGTCTGAAAATAGCACACACTTGGAAGTGGTTCCTGAAATATTTAAGTATTCAGTTCACTGGCTGCTGTTGATGCTCTGAACCTTTTTTGTTTCTTGTTAACCTGATTCATTTTTGTCCTGAAGTTAAATTGCACTAATTACAGCGTGTAGTGTTTGCACTTTGTCCCGGCGCACAGACAAACTGTGAGCACGGATACTTGAATGCACACAGGGAAGCATGTGTGCCCATTTTTTCCTATTTTACGCTGGTAAACACTCGCACTCATGCAAGATTGTACGCTCAAAATCGGTACCCACCCACCTCCACATGATGCACACGTTCTGACAGCATGTCTCGCTGTCCTTATAACGAGAAGCGAAACACAAACAGCCACAAACCCAGATGGCTTGCAGAAGGAAAGGACACTCTAGCAAAGACAGCACGCCTGCGTTACTGTACAGTTTGTCCTGTTGCTTTACAGCGAGCGTTCGCTCGCTTTCCAGACAGCTGGAGCAAGTGTGAGTCCATGTGCTTCTGTGTGTGTTTGAGTTTCCTGGATTGGATCGTCACACTTTGCTCTTAATTAAAAGAACTTCGAGGCAGTCGGGTGTGTCTGCAACACCTGGAGGGAATAGAAGCCCGGTGTGTTTGTGTGCATGGTTCTGAGCTTCCGTCCGTCATCTTTTTACTTAATTTTCATTTAATTTGCAAGAGAAAAAAAAGAGCGTAGTGCACCTGTGTGTATGCATGTGTGTGTCCAATGCAGTAAATATGGGCCAGAATCTAGGTTTGAAAGCCAGAGAATGTATGTGGACGGGCCTGTTCACACATTTTCTGCATACTATTTCTCGGGCTTTTCTGCAGCATTCATTCAATTGAAAGCTTTCTGTCACCAGAAACAATGCTCACCAAACACAGTGACGGATTCTTACAACTCCCGATGACATTCAGTGACAGTTTTTGTTTAACGCTCACTTCTGCCATGTGCACATTGTTTTCTTTTTCTTTTGCCATTATCAGATATTCTCTGATTATTACTTTCAGGAGAAATAATGTAGTTATGGTTAAAAACAACAACAACTAAAGTTTGGGGAAGGTTGTTTGGTTGTAAAAAGGGTTAAAAACATTGGAATCTGAACTTCAGCCAGATTTGTTACAGCCTCTTTTCCACCTTTTAACACTAGTATTGGTTATACTTTAAAATCCGTATTAGTCAAGAATAATCATAATTTTTGTGATACTGAGTTATTTGAACTGCTGGTTCCCCCATGAAACTATGTGAAGGAGTGTCAGTTTTAAACCCTCTGTGTATGCAGATATTTACATTTCTTTTTTTTCCAAAAACATCCATCCGTCTTAGGGCGACAGGCAGGGTACACCCTGGACAGGTCGCCAGTCTGTCACAGGGCTGACACATAGACAAGGGCAATTTAGAGTCACCAATTAACTTATCCCCACTAACTGCATGTCTTTGGACTGTGAGAGGAAGCTGGAGCACCCGGAGAGAACCCACGCTGTGAGGCAACAGTGCTAAGCACTGTGCCACCATGCCGTCCATGCATTTTGTCAAACAATTAAAACTAAAGACTGTATAATGCAAACGCTGATCTTAAAATTGATGGAGTCAACCACTGTCGTGCCGTGCGACAGGTGGCATAAAAGCACCTTTAGGCTCCACCCCCACTGTGTCCCTGAATCAGACATATGGAATCAAACAGATAATTAACAATAAAGTGAAAGTGATGCTTTTTCTACGAGTATAGTATAGTCAGTGACCTAGGTGGTCATGAATTTAAATAATGTAGACTACATAAGCACAAGATGGATGTTACCACTGTGATATCAGCCTTTACTTTGTGAAATCCTGTTATCAATTGTTGTTGTTTTCTTCTTTATGTACTAAAATCTGTAATCACATGATGAGGAAACTACACACTCCTACTGTAGTGAGTTTTCAATCTTAAGGCAAAACTTGAACCTAGTGATTAAGACCATAAAGTCTTCGTTCCTTTTCAGATCTCTTAGTTATGTCCATCTTTTATGTACAGCCTATGGTTTCAGCACAAAAAGCTGAAAACAAATGTTTCATCTAAACAGATGCAGAACAAAGTCAGCCTAAAGTTGGAGTCATGTTTCCATAATTGTGAGTACTCTCAGCATCAACAGTATTTGACTTTACTCTGTTCTGCTCTCAATAATAGAGTGTATGTAAATGATGTGACAACTAAGTTATGAACTAGGCCAAAAAACACAGCATCTGTGGAATGGTTTTCCCAGTTTGGCTTGTAAAAGATTAGATTAGATTTTCTTTCCCCACCTGATCAGTCCAAGCTTTTCTCATCAGTCACAAAGGCTCATGTGGCCTCATAAGAGCAGTGAGGGTTCAAAACCTGCTGGTAATCTTTTTGAGAAGAGCGGAGACATTTACACGGTATCGGTATATTAACAACATTATCGTGCTAATAAATAGTAATGATTAAATAAACACTGCTTGGCTTAGGAGTAAATCTAAAAAGGTTTCTGCCTCACTTGACTATTTTTGTGCACTTTGGGAAACAGCCGCGTGTCTGTGTGTTGATACAGCTGCACACACTTGATATCTGGTTAATCATTAGCTACAGCATCAGAGACACAGGGAACAAAATGTGGCAGAGAAGGAGGTGCAGCCTTATCAGACTCACAGAGGAAGGGAGGAGGTGGAGGCTCGCGGTGTCTGGCTGAGTGTGCTGAGAGTGAGCGACCTGAGTGAGTAGCCCCCGTTAGTGCTCCCAGACCTCAGCAGCATTAAAGTTTAATGAGAATGCATTCTGCTTGGGCTGGCCAGACTCTCTACATTGCTCTCCCTTCATCTCTGTCTGTGTTTGTGGTCAAATGAAGCCAAGGGAGTGTATCCTGAGCGGCCACACACACAGCAGGCTATGGGATCAGCACATAAACGACCTCCGCACGCTGACTTAAACAGCACGCCAAGCAACAGACCCAACGTCTGCAAACATGCTACATCGCGAACAGCTGACCACACCTGTGAACTTGATGTTCCCAATATTTCCCTAGTGAGGAGCAGCTTTGCGTGTTTAGGGCAACCGTGGTTCAGGGGTTGGGAAGCTCGTCTGTAACCGGAAGGTTGCCGGTTCGATCCCCCAGCTCTCTCTGTCCTGGTCGTTGTGTCCTTGGGCAAGACACTTTACCCTACCGCCTACTGGTGCTGGAGGTGCCGATGGTGCGATATGGCAGCCTCGCTTCTGTCAGTCTGCCCCAGGGCAGCTGTGGCTACAACTGTGGTTTGCATGCACCAGTGTGTGAATGTGAGAGGCCGGTCTGTTCAAATGTTGTCAGCCATAAACTGGTCCGTGGCGCAAAAAAATGCTGGGGACTGCTGATCTAGTGCTTGGAAGGTTTGAATCCTAGCTGCTCTAGTCTGCAGGCCAAAGCATACTTTGAGCATGCTAAAACCCAGGATGTCAACATGGTTATTTCTCCTTTAACACAGGAGTCTAAGGGGATTGCCTCACTTTTGTATCTAGCTTTAAGCAGCTACACGTGGAACTGTATGTTTTACCATTTTGCCTGGACACTTTGCTTCAACGTAGAATGGATAACATCATGGGAGTTTTACAGGCCATGGTTAATGCTGCTGCTTAAGTTGGTTAAGTCCAGGAGTTGTGCAGATGTGTATTTTTTTCCATTTGTGGCTCATTGTGTGTGGAGGTTGGGAGAGCAGGATGAATAGAAGAAAATAACAAAGGAGGTGGCGTGCAACGGAGAGGAGACTGCTGGGATACAGTGAGGGGATTAGAGGTCGCCTGTAATTACTCCACAACTACTCCCCCAACTAGAGCTATGGCTTACACATCAACCAGCAGGCTGAGTGAGGTCAGAGGCTTTGTGATTTACATATGTGTGCGTGGCTCAGTATTCAACAAACAGGAGGACAACACAAAGTGAACTGCATATAGACAGCGATGTGGAAGAGACCACTGTGATCGCTTTCAGAGCGGAATCCCATACAGCACAAACGAGATGAGACAGTGAGGTATAGGAGGAAAAGAAATAAAGGAAATGGAGGAAGATGGATGTTAGAGGGATATAAATGGAAAAGAGAAAATATAAATGCATGTAGAGGAGGAAAGAGAGACGCTCAGGAGTCCATGCCAAAAAAGCACTCTCCTCCATAAATATGGCTAAAACACTCACAACATCAATAAAAGAGCTATCAACATCTAAGCACTATCTCTGGGAGGGGCTGCTGTAGTTTGATCCTGAAGGCTGAAGCCAGGCTGAAGCTGTGTAGCAGGAGGCCTGTGTAATTATGGCGCAGTAAGAACAGCAACGTGCTAGTTACACAAGACTGAACCTCCAGCGAACAATACAACATCAGGTCTGTTCTTTTACCCTCTTCACACCCATCAGTGACAGGGCGGTGCTGCTTCTTCAGTGCAGAGCTGTTAGGGCACTTCAGAAGAAGAAGATAAACACGGTTGTGCTTATTGGTTGAAGCAGCGGTGCCCAACCTTTTTTGCGCCACGGACCGGTTTAATGTCCGACAATATTTTTGTCGGACCGGCCTTTAAGGTCGTGGATAAAACTAACAAAACAAAAAATATACAACAACATACAACAAATAATGATACAACCAAGGAAAAAAAACTGTGGTATTTTGAAAATAATAAACGCAACAGGATGATTCACTAACTGCCGAGCGTCCATTTTTCATAATTTATCCTAAAACTAATTCAATACTAGGTGTCAAATTTAACATCCATCCATCCATCTTCATCCGCTTTGTCCGGGGCCGGGTCGCGGGGGCAGCAGCCTAAGCAAAGTGTGTGTCAAATTTAACACTGAAGGAAAAATTCTTGTATATTTAACATTTCTGAATCTTACCTTGTAGTTGTTCTGAGGGAACATGTACATATATATATGTTAGGGGTGCAACGATACTCATATCGATATTGAACCGTTCGATACAGTGCTTTCGGTTCTGTATGCATATGTATCAAACAATACAAAATTTATTTTATCAACTTTTCTTCTGACGATGCTGTCTGTGTTGAGAGCTCAGTGGATCTACGTTCGACTACTCCGCCTAGGCTGCACTGTCGAGCGCAGATCCACTGAGCAGCGCAAGCTAGCAAGACAGAAGCTAAGCTCGTTGCAACATGGCAAATTGAACCTCCCCCACCCTCATTCAGATCTGGCCTTTGGAACTATTTTGGTTTTCATGTGAGGTATGACCCTGAAGGTAAGCGCGTCATGGACTAAAGTAAAACAGTATGTCGGATGTGCCACGCAATGCTCAATTACATTGGTGGGAACTAGTGCGTTAGCGCAGTTTGCTCGTTAACGTGTTGGCCGTCCAGCCCCACGCACGGGGCGATCCGCGGTAGCTCGTTAACGGAGATTTGCCGTGTTGTGGCGTTAACGTCATTTCAGATTAACGCTGACAGCACTAGTGGGAACACAACGAATATGACTGCACATTTACTCCGACATCATCCTAGTGCAAAGACAAGTGGAAGCAGACAAAAACAACAAGCAGCATGCTACAAACTTTACCCGAGTCATTTAGACAGCCGTTAGCACAGGATTCTCCTTATGGGGACCTGATATGTTTAATATGCTGCTGAGAATATAGCCCAGAAGAAGCGTATAGTATAGCTTTTATTTTGGAAAGAGCCATTTCTCTGTAATAAACTCTCTTTTCCAAAGATGAGTGATTTCTCGATCAGATAGATTTATTTTTTTTATTACTTTGTTGTTTCAGCAACATTAAATTTAAAAACTTTGTAACTTTTGAGGTTTAAATATTATTTTGATATATTATAATTTTAATAAATGGACATAATTAAAAAAGCGACATGAAACCATTTTCTTGTAATCGAACCAAACCGACCGTGAATTTTGTTTTATATGTATCTGCACCCCTAATATATATACAAAAAATATATATATATATATATATATATATATATATATATATATATATATATATATATATATTTGGTACTGAAAGGATTGGTGTTGTTAAAAATGAAAGGTTCTCTCCACCCTGAAACTGAGTTTCCTTTTACAGAAGCCAGATTTTGTTTTTTGAACTGCAGCTCTTAAATTGTGTACTAACCCAGCAGGTTAGTGTAAATATAACAGCCTGAGAGGATGTGACTGTATGCATGAAAGCTGGGAATCAAACTCCATCAAGCCAGGCAGGATCAACCAGACTGCTTAAGAAATGTCTGCCCTATAGAGGTACACAGCAGCCATCTGGGTGTTTTTTTCTGCTATGACGTTTGTACTATTTTATAGCCTTTTGAGAGTTGATGGAGGCAAGTATGTAAAAGTCGTCATAGAGAACATCATGGCAGGCAAACAAGAAGGCAAAGAAGATGTTTGCATTGGGTTAGCAGCCACCTCTTGCTCTTCTCTTTTTGGTTCTTTACTTTTTTTAGGTTATTTCTAACACATTTTCTATCGGTTATTTCAAGTCAGTAGTAGCAGTAGTAGTAGTATTTGTAAGCAGAGTCTTCTTGCTTTTATAGATTGCAGTTGCCTGAGAGGATCTGTCTATTCTTTTTCTGTCTCCCCCCTCTTCTTCCTCCCCTTCCTCTTTCCATCATCCTGTCTCCATCCTCTTTCCATCATCTACTCCTCAAGTGGTATTTATAGAGTGGCTCCGGATGCATCAGCTTCTCTCCTTCGCTGGTCTCTGGCCCACGCTTGTTTCTGTCTTGGCTCTTTTTGTTCATCCTTTGCTTTTTCACTTGTTCTCTCTCCCCCTCCTCCTCCTCCTCCTCCTCCTCCTCCCTGTAGACAGTTTGTCGATCCATGTCTTTCTGAGATGGGATTCTGTGTGTTACACACTCCTCACCTTTTCTTCCTGCCATCCTGTTTCTTTTCTTTTTATCTCACAGTCTCTTCTCCCTTTCTGGGTCTGCTTGCTTTCATTTACCTCCTCTGATTACTCTGTCGCCATCCCCGAGCTCCCTCCTCTCTTTGCTTCCTCACAGCATGTGTCAACATGTCTGTTGTCTTCCCTGGTCTCCAGCTCCAGCAGCAGAAGAAACATTTTTCGCTTCAACGCCCTCTGTTGTGCTTGGATTATTGATCCAGTGAACTAAAAAAACTGCCATATCTCTGAAAAGTCCCAGTCAGTGTTCAATCCTGTCTGCTTCTTCTGTTGTCCACCTTAGGAATAAGAAAATAAGAAGCCTTCGATAGCTATTGATATTTGAATCGCAGTCGATTGGGGAGTGGTGTCTTTTTCAAAGTCCTTCCAAATGCAAGAATGCAAGCGCCATCTTTCCTGTATCTATGCATCTATCTAAAACAGGGGTGGGCAATCTCAGTCCACGAGGGCCGGTGTCCCTGCAGGTTTTAGATGTGTCCTCGAACCAACACAGCTGATTTAAATGGCTAAATTAGCTCCTCAACATGTCCTGAAGTTCTCCAGAGGCCTGGTAACGAACTAATCATGTGATTCAGGTGTGTTGACCCAAGGTGAGATCTAAAACCTGCAGGACACCGGCCCTCGTGGACTGATCTAAAACAATGGCAAGACAATCATAACTTTAATCTATTGCATGCTTAGAATATAAGTAAATTAATAAAACAAAAATAAACAGAAACACTTCCAAGGATGGGCACCGTTGCACTTTGGGTAGAACCATAGATAGTAAAAAGCATGGATGTAGCTCCCATTATGAAGCCTTGAGACGAGTGTTTTTGCCATCACTGTGTTGCTGTTTTGAACTCATATATTACAGTTGAGCAGTGGATGACTCTTATTGTCTAACGACTTATCATTCACAAATCTTTAGCTGGCCCATCATGGATGATCCTCTTTTCTACAACTTAGGTTGACTAAAATGTATAAATAGACTTAATGTTTTATTCAATATGAACTGAAACACGTGATTGAGTCCATATACTCATGTTGTTTTACAGAGGCTGTTTCAGGGCTGTTTTGTCACGGCCCTGAATTGTATAAGAGAAAGAGGATGGTGGAAGTTTCATAACATCACAGCATCATTAATGGATCAGCTGACTGCTGATGACCTGTTGAAGTGTTTAATCAATATGGACACATTTGCTTTTCATCACTGTATCAGGTTTGTCTGATAATCTCAGACGAATATGAACTTAAAATTGATCTTTGCATGAATTAGATTCAGCATACAGCAAGCAATGTAATATTCTCCAAGTTTGAACTCTACTTGCATCCAAATAACTTTTGTATGTCTGAATTATTTAAGGTGCTATCAATGATCTGGAAGCTAACTAGCACTACCAGCTTACTGCTAGCTTTCATATGTAGTAGGTGAGGGTTTGTAGGATTTTGTCATGTATGTACGTGGTACCTTTAAAAGTTACTTCTAAAGATGTACTAGAAAACCAGAATTCTTAGAAAAGAACAATTCACAGGATTTAGCTTTAGCTTAGCAGCAGTCTTTATGCTGGCTGGTAAAATCCAGGGTATTGAGAACTACACCATGGGTCATGAAAGGGGCGGGGCAAATCAAACCAAACGCTTCCTGCTGACCTTTACTGAGAGTTGAAGCACACACGGCCTTCTTTCCAGTTTTTTGAACGTCCTCCTGCAGAGAGTCTTCTGCAAGGCGTCACTGGAAATCAGCTGATGGGACAGAAATAGAACTGCCCTACACACACAAACACTCGCCAACAGACACATACGCACAAAACAGAGCTTTCCCCTCCCCATCCTTGGGCCATGTATTCATAGCGGCGCTAATTAACAACTCAACACCAGTGACTGGTGAGGAGAGCAGAGACAGAGGAGGGAGAGATGCAGAGGGAACAAGAGGAGGAGGAAAAGGAGGGAGGGAGTTCTTGGACTTGCTGAATAGTTTATGCGAGGCCTGAGGCGAAGGCTAACCCGTGCATGTGTATACGTGGGGTTTCTGTCTGTGTCATTGTTTATATTTGTGCATGTGTGCTCATTTGCACACACGTGTTTTGACAAGGCCACAGCTAACCCGCATCTGGCTCTCTGTCCCTGCCGGCCCCCCGGTGATCACCGAGGGAGACGAGGCAGCCACAGATCAGCTGGTTCACACCACTGTGGCCCCTGTGGTCACTGTCTGCCACGGCCACATGCTACCAGCATGTAAAGGTGACTTTTTTCCATAATGTAATAATTTCATCACCGTATGAAGGCCATGTCATCTCGTAAAACTTTGGTCCTGATCAGACGCATTGTCTCTCTGCACTGAGTGGCTATAAATAGGGCAGCTATGAAAGTGATCCTATTTATAGTCTTAGTGTTGTGGAGTTAGAGAGACCCTGCTGGCAGACACTGAGACATGTGAGATGGGAGATTCTCCATGTAGTTAAAAAAGATTTCCCATGTTTTATATAAGAAATTGATCTTATTCTTTAAGTGATCTGTTCCAGAGGTATACAGCTTCTCACTTCCGAGAGCATCAGTCCAATTATCAGTGGGAGGCCTCACTTCCATTTCATTGCTTTTGGCGGTGTCGAGTAGGATTTCTGTGATTCTAATAGAATGACTGTGTGCATGATTAGATTGTGAGAGGTTGCCTAAAAGGCCTTGATGACTCTTAGGCTTCAAAAGTTCTCTTATTTTCACGGGGAGTCTGCAACCGTCTGGCTAGCTACTGCTTCTAGAAATCCCATAAAGTTTGTTGAGAGGAGAAGTTCCACATTTAGCTTTTGATAGATGTTGAATGGCGCTTCCAGATTAACCTACAGTGTCTCACATGACAGGTTTCTTTATGCATTCTGATTGGTGGAGGAGTTGTGAAGCATGTACCAGTTCTCTTCAGGAGATTGAGTCATGGTGAAGGATTTTTCTGAAGGTGATCATTTAGAGATGCTTGTCCTTTGTCTTTGACATGTGTTGAGACCCAGAGCTACTTCAGGTGGTAAACCTATCAATTTTGCAGGCAAAGGTATAGCTAAACTCTTATTTCGAATGTTTTTAGCAGATGGTTTTAGTTGTGTTTTACGGTGACCACTGATAAGAATGTTGCCTGGCCTTGTATGGTTATCAGACAAAAGTATCCTGTGAGAAAGACTAACTTTCTTTATCATTGTTAACAGTTTTTAGTTGCTTGTTTGTCACTTCCCTTTCACATCCCATTGGAGGTGATGCATGGCTGCAGTTCTTAGTACTACTGACACCTGGCCTGTTACAACTGTGGTTTTTCAGGCTTCAGTTACAGCTGGGACATTCATGGAGAGTTTCACCCTTTTTGGAGATGAATGGGTTGAAATGAATATAACTTATACACTGCTTAAAAATGTAGTGTATACAATACACAGTATCTGTTGGTCTTTAGGGATATCGGCCTGTCAAGCCATGATGTATCAATGTGTGAATCAATTGCACCCTGCTTTTGTTGCAAATGAAAGCGACAACAGGTGCACCAAACAGGCAACATTGAGACACCCCCCAAAACAAGGGGATGGTTTTGCAGAGGGTGACCATTGCTCTCTTTATTCCTTCTGACAGATTTTTCTCGAGCGATGATTTCGAGAGCTCCTGTAATTTTTCTGAGGTGGTGTTGCAACATTATTTGTTAAATGCTAAGAAATGTGACCAGCCGTTGGTACTGTTGAAGAGTTCTTATTGAGTCATGGAGCTTTTTTCTCAGTAGCCATGATTTGTCTTATTAGGTGAAAACGTATGTCCTTCATCGAGCCGCACTGTGCTTGTGTCCAAGCAGTCTTGTATTTTTAATATTCGCTCTCCCTTTTACCTCTGCTTTGGTCTCAGTAGCATTTCTCTTAACAGCTAAGATCAAAGTTAACCCTATAATCGTGTAGTTCTAGTGATAACCACATGACTTAATATCTAACCTTTCTGAAACAGCAGCAGAACACACGGAGTCAAAAACAAAGCTAAAAAGAAGCCAAAAAGAAGTGGTATTGAGACTGGTTCTCTTCTGGTTGATGGTCATTTGGGCCAAAGCTGGACTCACTTACTGCAATGGTAAGTGTTGTGCGGACCAAAGGTAAGCTAAGTTAAGATAGCCACACTTACCGTGAGTCAAGACCAACAATCAAAGCTCAAATTTATCATCGTTTTCTCACAAAAAAAGTCTGATATCCCAGAACAACAGTGTGTGATCTTTATTAATATATCGGTTATTGAAAGAGAGTTTGGGTAACTGAAGTTAAGCGTGCAATGATGTCCTACATTCAGCAGCTATTAAAGTTGGTGCAGCAGAGAAATTTAGGAAGAATCCAAATATTACAAATCATTTTTGTTACCAGTGGAAAAGTGACTCTGAAATACTTTGGTTCTCCTTCACAACCTGTGTTCCCAGCCATGGTGGCTGACCCCCGGGGAAGCAGCAGGCTCAGGCATGTAATCAATGAACACACAGCAGAGTGAACACAAAGAGCATGTCCTCACCTGAGAGGACGCCTCTTCCTGTGTCTTTCCGTAGTGATTATGTTTTTATCGGTGTGGTTAGGGTGACTCATGTATCTGAAGCTAAGTCAAGGTTAAGCTTATGCATTGGTGGAAAGTGTGTGAGTCAGGGGAGATGGATCTGGCAACACACACTCACGAACACAGACTGTATATAAAAGATGTCACTATGATGTCACCCATTGGTTAGCGTAGTTCCAAGCCGAGAGTTTTCAGCATCATCCAGTGTGGCTGTTTTTGTTTATTGAGACAAAGAGATGGATCCAACCTTGACCCCAGGCAACACGTTCTCACTCCCGAGGTGTAATATTTTAAGCTAGGTGTTACGCTTCCGGGCACCCAGCACGTTCCTAAATGACCAGATCGGAAAAATGAGGGAACATGAGAACCATTTGCAATCAATCCACACATGTTTGTTCATTTTCCTCAAATTGCTTTGGAAAACACTATTTCATGTCATGAAAGTGCTGGTTAAGGTTAGGGCTGGAATACATGGCATGGAGGTCACAGAGATGGGATGTCCCTAACATAGTCATCTCAGGCACAAAGAAGCCCCACCCACCTTCTGCTCAAACCTTCTGTTTGTAAGAGGCAGCCAATCAGAAAACATCTGGATTGAAATGAAGGGGAACTTCAACAGCTTGTTCAACCAGATAAACGAAGCCCGAATATAAAATACATAAAGATTATTTCCTATATAAATCATGCAAAGCTACTTTAATAGAGTCTAAAGGTAAATATATGGAGCTGAGCAGAGTAGGTCCCCATTCATTAATTCAGATTAAAATCCACAATAGTTGCAGTTTGTTAGCTAATAGTAGCACGTGCAATCAGAAAACGGTCACTGATGTGGATAAACTTGGAGACAAGGGGGACGAGAGCCTCCTCAGCTGAGCTCATGATTTAGGCTGAGAGCACAGATTTATTTATATATCATGAGCCGCGTCGTGCAGCTTTAACAGTGCACGTCTGCTGAATGTGTGGAAACGATAGAAAAAGGCTGATGAAACTGTATCTCTAAGAACAGAACAGCTGGTGCACCGACACCCGCTGACACCCAGCGCTTGATGCTGCTGCGTTACCATGACAACCTGCTGCGTACCCTCTGTTTCTGACAGCTGTTCCCATTGCGCCCATGCTTTGCTCAGCCCCTGGACTCACGTCGGCAGGATGGATAGCTTCTTGGGGTCAGGGGTCATGTTTATGACGTTGCTGCCGTGGAATCGTCATGTTGGTTTTTCATCTGAAATACAGCTTAGGGCTTAATTTTGGAAAATGTCCATTCAACCATAAATTAAAGCTTAAATTGAAGCATTTTTAAGTAAAATACATGAGCATATGAGTATTTTTGCAGACATGCGCAGACACTTTCTATTGGAAGCATGTGATGTTTGTATCCGTCCTCCTCTCATTATCTATTGAACCTTCAAGGCTTCATCCTGTTTTCCTCAGTCACACACAGCCAATAATGGTGATGGATTAAGAGCTCAGGATCATTGTCATCATGCACTCTGAGAAAATAAAGTAACTTATTAAGAGCTGAGCCCTTAACTTAGAGGCTAATTTTATATTCTTTTATAGGATTTATAATTTCAGATTAAACATAACATACCTAAATGATTATCTAACGAATAATTTAACCATTGATTTGTCATCTAACCTCAACATTAATGAATAAAAGCAGATTTCATTCAGCCCTCCTGTGCCTGTTTCAGCCATTTCTCGTGTGAGCTGATTGGCCGAGATGTGTCCCAGACCGCCGGACTCCTCCCCGCTCCAACTGTGCATGGTAGCAGTCTGCTGCAGCAGCACTGTGAGCCACAGACAAGCAGAAAGTCTTCAGTGAAGAAAATCACGGCCGCGGCTTTGACAGTTTCTATTCGACATTCTGTTTTTCTTTATTTGAGGACGACTAGAAATTTTTCTGAAATTGTTTACCATTTCATCCGGATATAGTGCCTTTTTCTTAAGACTGACACAGACCTTTTTAGAGAAAGAAGAATCGTGTTGAGGCACAGCAACATTCTTGGACTTTGATTGGGTCATGCTGGAGGATAGTTATCTCTTTGATTATTTGTACCATGAAAAGCTGTTGACAACAGATCAGGTGTTATGTTTTCAACCCATTTCCTGCCCAGCAGCTGACATACAGAAAGCGATGTCTGCTTACAATAGACCCAGGTAACCAGTCTACACTAAGTGTATTTGAAGGTCTTTTAAATGTATTTATTATTAAGTTATCTCGAGATCTGGGTGCTTGTGATCGGTGCTGTTTCTAAGCTCACAGCTCTGTTACCTCAGCAGTGTTTCCCACACATACTTTGGTTACAGTTGAAGTTTTGTACCACAGGATAAGAAGCTGTCTGGAGACCCAGCTGAATGATATCGAAACCACCACAACAGCAGTTTGCCCTGTGACCCAGCCAATGGGAAAACAGAAGATGAGCAGGGGCGGGGCTAGCTGGTTAGCATGGACTAAACTGTCAGAATTGAAATTATTGATGTTTTTCTCTTAAAGTTGTGGCTGAGTGGGCTGTCCAAGTAATGCCTGTGTGGAAAACACAAATCAGTGTGGAGCGTTCAGCGCCCTGATGACCAGCAGGTTTTCCACTTATCCCGCTTTATTTGTGGGTTTCATTCATTTGTCATTTTCAACTTTGTCAAGTGTGCAGAAGTGTGAATTTCACAGTTTTTTACAAATAGCTCAGCTAAAACGTCGGTGTGTTGCGAGAGCCCTGAATAAAGTTTGTTTGGTTACACAAATTGGCTGCAAATGTGTGAATGAAGCCATCTCCTTCCTGTCTTAAATCTCTTACTAAGCGAGGTAATTAAAGTCCCTGTCTGGGTCCCATATATGCGAGCCATGCTATGCTAATTCAGTATTCCTTTGACACTTCTGTGGAGACAACATTGTGGGTGTTTTCACATGGCCTGATTTGCAATTCACACTCGGGTTATTTCCATCACTGGCATCCTGGGAAGCAGGGAGGGAGGAAGTCTGAGAGCCACAGAGCGCAAAACTGAGCTGAAGTTTCACTTAATTGGGTGTATGATTTTTTTTTCTTAAAGGGACCTTTCAAGTGGAGCTCTAATTGCCACTTATTTTCCTTTAACTGAAACATCACTTTCTTTTTCTGAACGATTTATTTATTCTAAGAATTATTCAGTTATTCAGACATCCTTCAACATCTTCTGGTTTGGTGTATGGATAATTAGACATCAAGATCTCTGTGAAGAGAGCTGGTGAGTTAAGAAGTTTAACAAACTAAAGTTCATGATGTACCACTAATGGGCAATCTTCCACTTCTGTCTTCTCTCCTTTCAGAACACTGCACAAGCAGTTTGAGAGCTACAAACAGGAAGTGCGTCGCATCGGGGCCGAGACGCGGCGCCAGCAGACCCAGCAGAAGGACGACGCGCCCACCTGCGGCATCTGCCGCAAGACTAAGTTTGCAGATGGCTGCGGCCACCTCTGCTCCTACTGCCAGATCAAATTCTGCGCTCGCTGTGGAGGGCGGGTCTCTCTGCGCTCCAACAATGTGAGAAGCCTCTGAATGTTTTCCTTCGTCCTCTCGTACTCACCTCATTCCTGCTGTATACGATACACGATCGCTCCTTCTGCTTCTGTGTGTTTGTCACGTCTGCTTTTTTTGTTTCCTTGTCACACTTTGGTGAGAACAAAGTGTATTGGAAGAATGGCTTGGCACGAGACGTAGGTGCCAAGCCAATCTTCCAAAACAGGAGCCGATGGGAATATTAGGTTTGCAAGTATTGAGTGAAACCAACAGTAAAGCAAAATGTTGGGCACAATCACACTAAATTCTAGGCTAAAGTATAAATTTTTAAGATAAAATTTAGTCTGTGTAGTCGTGCATGTCAGTACCAAAGATATAAAGATATATATATATCTTTGTGCCCTGGTTCTGATGGTGCCACGTGAAGAGTCAGCTGATAAACAGCTTGTCTGGGTAATATCGTTTGTCTAAAAAAGAAATAAAATGCCAAACTAAAGCCAGCAATGCACTAAATGCACTGACCTGCACCAAGCCTGGGCTACAAGCTAAAAAGCAGCTTATTATAATTAAAGACACAGACTGTATCACCACGTTATCTCCATTCATGGGATTCATGTTGAATCAGTGTGCCTTCCAGCCATAAACTAAGCATGTTTGTGCTATTTTAAGACCCGGCCCCTCTTCCATCCAAGCTTTCTCTGGGCTCTCCTCCAACCCAAGAGAGAGGCCCACCTTCTGGTTATCTTACCTGACCATGAGCCCTCCACCCTTGGCCTGCTGGTTCCCAATCTGTTCAGTATCCGCCCATCCCAGCTGGGCCTGGACTCCCACTGGCACCACACGTATGTAGAACTCAAAAGGCCAGTCAAAAAAGGGGCTAAAGATAGTATCCCTGCTGGTACAGCCATTAATATTACTCTAACAGCAGGCACACTGCTTCACGGAAGTAAAGAGAGGAGGCTAGTATCATTTATAAATACAACAAATACGAACTTATTTGGACTTCAAATAAAACCAGACAATGTGGTCTTCTAGAAGAACTTCATGGTTATAAATTGAATTTAATAGAAATTTTACAAGTGAAATTTCAAGGTGCAAAATCTTTTAAATATTATTTTAGGTGTAACTTCATGTCTTTACTGCTTTGATCTTCTTGCTGGAGATTTTTGTTCATTTGTTTGTTTCTGTATTTGTGCTACTTTTACATAATGAATCAATTAATCTATAAACCTGCCTAATTAACTGGTGTTAGAAGACATCAAACACAAAATCTGCTCATTTACAGTTCATTAATAGATATTTTTAGAACATAATTTTTCCCCTTTATTTTTCTGGTCCGTCTCTCCTAAAGCCGATACGCCATTTTTCAAAATTCTTTCTAAGATTTGTTTTCTATTTATTTTAAACTAAAAGTTTCTGCATTCACAAGACAATTTCATTAATAAGTCCTTACAAGGAATACGCAACATGCAAGTCGTGCTCCACTTCTTCTCTCTATTTGTGTATGTGCATTAGCGAGCGTGTGTGTGTGTGTGTTATGTGGGAGTGATGTGTCAGAAGTGACGCTCTCATGGTCTCGGCAGTGCTTGCCTCTGTCCCGGCCCGTTTGTCCAGTCATGCAAAATAACAGCATTAGGAAAGTGTGAGATTTGTTGCATCACATAAAATTTTCTCCTGCCTACAGACTGCTCATTTACTCCACATGAGCAGAACACTTTATTTTCCTCCAGGCAGAAGTTTGTACCTCAAAATTACATTTAGTGCTCTATAAATATACTGTATGCACTTCATCACGTGCATTTTAATGAATGCACTACATACACTTTAAAAGTGAGCTGGCTAGAAACCGGCTTTTTGTCATTAAAAAAATACCACAGTACAAAGACGAGTACTAAATGTAATTTTAGAACATTGCCGTAAAAATATTCCATAAACCATTTTAAAGTCAGCATGAAGTAAATATTAAAAACCTGTTTTCTGGGGGATCATTTTAAAACTGTACTACAAAAACTGTCTGGGTAAAATATCACGCTGTACACGACATCAGTATGTTGCACTTTCCTGGACATAATTTCACAGCCTCAAAGCTAGAGACCCTTTTGACAAAAGGACAAAGATCCATTCTCAGCCATACAGGGGCTCTGCAAAACTATAAAAATAAAATAATTAGGGAGAAATTATCAGTAAAAACAAACGTTTACTTGTTCATAAGCAGCTTAGTGTAATAATTAATTAATTCTGATTGAAAGAGCTGTGTAGTGCTGCCCTGTGCCCTGCAGAAGGCATCACAGCGACACACAAACCACAAAGCTTAGCCTCTACGTGACGCTGGGCGCTAACTCTATTAGTTTAATGAGCAAAATATTTTGGATTTAAAGGACCTGAGATTGTTTGCAGTGCATAAATCCAGAAAATGGGTTAAAAGGGAAGACGTGTCCAAAAAACCAAAACAGTTCTCTGTGTTGCTTTTAGTGTAGGAGGCATGGCACATCCTGATCCTGTCGCAGGTCACGAGCAAGCACGTTGCATGCCGCCGCAGCCTAACGTGTCAGCAATCACATACATGTGCGTGCTGTTGTCTCCGCTGCCCTCAGACTCTGATTATGAAGTATGTGAAATAACTCTGCAGAATGTAACTAACAGATGTTTGCACCACATCCTCTTTCTCCTTTTTCTCCTCATGCATTTGCCCTTCTCTTCTCACAATCTGTCCGCTCTTCCACGTCACAACTTCACCTCCTCTACTTCTCCGTTCATTTTATCATTTATTTCTCTCCTTTCCTACTCCGACCCACCCCTCCCTCACTTTTCTTGATTCTCCCTGCTACCTGGACTGCATGCCACAAAGGAGGACAAAGTGGTTAGCATCCTTTTTTCTTTTGTTTTTTTCTGCTTTCTCTATGTGCTGTGAACGTGACGTCTGTACTACTCGAAGGTAAAGGAAGGAAATGCTGGCTGCGTTTAGATCTGGAGCTGATTTCTATCCTGGAAATATGATGCAAAACCAAATAAGTTCAGTTTCTTACACATTGGTGTCATCTGTCATTTAAAAAACAAGAAAACAGCAGTATCAGATGCAAGAGAGCAAGCTATTGGGTTGGAACGTAGCCAGTATTTGCACAAATCCGCTTGTGGATTACTGACTTAACTGAACAAAGGGAGTCTCTGAAAGTTCATATAGTTTGGTTATTTCTCTGAGCCTTTACTGTACCATCCAGGGTGGAGACACCTGGAACTGTTGTCTCCTCAGCGGTTACTCTCTCCGAATAAATCCTGACTAACTCTGTTTCCATTGTCTGTCTCCTCCCCCTGCAAAGTGTCTCATAGTGAAGGACAGGGTAAGACTTGCTGGACAATCCATGGATTTTGCTGCATGGGTCACAACTATTGTCCCCTCCTCCCACACATGGGTCTGTGCTCATTCGCAGTTTCAGAAGAGGATTTCAGACCCGCCATCGGTTTTAAGAGTTCCTAGAGGAGCTGGCTGGTGACCCCGTATTAGCACTCTAATTCTGAGAATGAACGCAGACCCTGAAAAGTAACTGACAGGCAGAGCGAGCATGAGCCATGACATAGGCTGTCTGCAGGGGCGTCTGAGCCATCCTGAGCCATCCTGACCCCTCTTCCTATGGCTGTAGGCATGGCTGTGCTGTGAAGGGGAGGAATAAATATTTAGATAAAACAAAAAGGGGGTCTGGGAGATTGGCATTTCAACTGGCATGCATATAAGAATGCGAGAAAGACCTTTTATCTGCATAATGAATGCACACTCATGCCTGTGCATGCTTTCCCTGCCTGTGTGTTTGAGACCAGACCAGCCTTGCCATGGGGAGACGGGAAGGGCCCAGGTATATTTATATATATATATATGTGTATGTTCCAGTTTGTCCTCTTACCACTTCCTATTAATGCTTGGTCACTGCAAACTGCTGCCAAAGTGTTGTTACTGCCGAGAAATTCAGAAAGTCAAAGCCAGTGAGTTTCAGTTTTTTGATGTTGCACCTTCCTCATATAGAACTGAAGAGGATTCATTGTTTTACAGTTTAAAGCCTGAATAGAAATCAAGAGAGGTGACCCCAACAGCTGCGGAAATAGGACTATAAATCATAAATCTTATGGCGCTTAAAAATGGCCAGTCTTCTCGAGCACCTCTGGGCTGTAGAAGTGCAGCAGAAACAGCCATCTGTCTGCAGGACATGATACACAATACCTATGATTATTATAGTCTGAAACTTGAAATAAAAAGGCAGGATGACTTAGTTTTAAACAGTCCCCAGGTTGATACGGAAACCACAGCGAGCTCTGCAGTGTGATAAGAAGCTGGTGTGTGTTTCATGGCCCTCTCTTTGAAGCTGCCCTGCTTTTGCTGGTGCTATAGCTTGTTAATGGCTGAGTGTTTGTTTGTGTGTGTTTAATGTCAGCTCCAGATGGCTTCCAGAAACTGAACTAACTGCTGACAATCTGTCTGCTTTGTAGAGGCGCACTGCCTCCCAGTGGAGAACAGACAGGCTCCTAACACAGACACCTGACATCTTCCAGTGCCAATGAAAAATGCATTTCGAGCCACGTTAAGGCTTTTCCAAACTATTATATACACTCTTCATTGTTCGTTTTTCTCTGATCTGGTTGCAGCTGTTGTGTGCGTACATATTTGTAAGCATTCAGTGAGTTCGTGACCTGCGAGCTACTATTAACACATTCAAACTCCTACACACCGATACTACCAGTGCTAAATCTTTGTCTCTCAGTGCGTCGTGCTCACACTGCTTTTTACCAGAAGGGCGGAAGCACTGCATAATCTCCATCATGTTTCTCAGTATAGGCGACTAACCTGCTGCTCTCTCTGCACACTTCACTCTTCTCTTCTCATACACGACTCAATCTGCAGCCTGTGTAACACGCGCGCTTTCTCCCTGCTTTAATTGTCTCAGCTTATGCCTTTTCTCTTTTCCTGCTGATACACCGACACAAATCTGTACACCCTTTTTTTAGATATAAAACAGTTTATCAGGCTGGAAGGTTTGACACACATCCTGGATTTGAAAGCTGATGGCTATGTCCATCATGCACACTGTGCAGCTCTAATGACTTCCTTGACTGGATACGTCAGTATCAACAATCTGAAAACGCGCCTTTGAATGCTTAAAGTGATTTGTTTCAGCTCCTATTATTATCATCCTCGCTGGAAAGTGAAGGCCCACGTAAACAATTCAAAGAGTTTTTTGGACACACTTTGTGTGGCTGCTTCTACTGCTGAGTTCAAAGAGTCCAACTGGGCAAGAAACAAGAGCAATCAGCAAGCAGTCAGATTTTAAACAAACCTCAGGGTTAAAAGAGGACCTCTTGTTCTTTTCCTATTTTCTGCTCCTATTAAACATGGTTGGGTTTCACGCAGTGAGGTCGCTCCTCATAAATCAAGCACAGAGATATAAGATCTTCAACCAACAGAGAAATCGAGTTAACTTTGCTGGACTTTACTGTGAGAAAAATAGCAGATCAAACAGAGTTTAATCAGAAGAATGATGTGAAAATCAGATAAACGACTGACAGGAGCCAGAAAAAAGTAAACATTTTGCTACATTTCATATCCAAAATCTGAATTTGCTTAATTAAGATCTCAGAATGGCTCCAACATGAAAAAGTTTTTTTCTACTCTTCCGGAACAGGTCTCCTTATATGGTCATCTGAAGGGACCGGTGGGGTTGTGTATTAATGCTGTGCAGAACTTTGTAGATCCATTGTCTACATGTTGTAGTTGTGTTGTTTGTGTTGTTGGTGGACCCCTAACTTAGCCTGTGCTGTGGAGAAGACAAAATAAATGCACACAAAGAACTTCTTTAGTGAAGTGAAACCAACTGCCAACTGCAGCCATTACCTGTGCTTCCGGTGGGCTTTTTGGAGGATTTTTGGTTCTTATGTTGTTTTGTTGATTTCCCCCCTCTCTTACATACGTAGAGCATCATCGCCATTAATGTCAGGCTCTGTGTTGATGGGGGTTTTTTCAAGGAAGGCACACAAGGACTTCTGTGTTGGCTACGTACCCATAATCTTTCCCTTTACTTAAACAAAGTTGTATATAAGCTGATTACAAATGCAGAACATTAGTTCAGCTGTGGCTGTGAGCACAGGAACCCGCTGGTCTTTAGTTTGCAAGATCCAACCAATCAGTAGAAAGTTGCCTTAAACTGGAATTGAAGGGCTGCACCGAGGCCAAGTATGAGACAAACAAGGATTGTTCTTAACTGTAAATCAAGCAAAGCTAGTGCGGTAGAAGAATAAACATATGCACTGGAAATGAGGACAACAGGAATGCTTGGTGAGCACATGCAAGGTTTTTTGGTCACTCCAATAACAATGTCAGCCATAGAAAATATTCCCGTTGTTACACTACTGGTTTGCATCACTGTCTTCTCTAATGCAATTAAAAAATGCACTTTGTCCACAGACACTGCTGCGTTTAGTGCACAAAACACTTTCATCTTTTTCATTTAAAATGTTGTTAAACTGGTGAGAAATGTATGTTGGGTTTTTTTCCCAAACGTGCGTGAGAGGAAACGTGACCACGTTGTGTAATTTTGCTTAATCTTATGTGGTTTTAAAAGCTCTTTTTAGCGTGGTGATGTAGAGCGTGGTGAGAAAGGCATTTCAAGATCGGAAGTGGAAAACTGGTGTGGATTTACAGCCACGCCACCTTTGCTTTTTCCTTCAGTCTTCCTCACCACAGAGTGGGTCTGGCCTGCTTACAGACTTGATCTACAGCCTTATTAGTGGAAATGGAGCATTATGTCTTCGCCGGTCATCGTTCTTCTCACCATTCACGATTTACCATTCCCCGTGAATGATGGCAGTTTACACTCAGCACCGCCTCGTATGTCATCCTGTCGAGGCATGTGTTTGTGTTGAAGGCGGTGTCGCTGCGCACACTGAAAGCCCACTGCGTCTCCCCACTGATCTGCCATCCCCAAGGCTCCCATCTATTCTGCCCATTTAAGGAAAGCTGATGTTCGCGCGGTTCAGGCCTAAATGAATGCTGTTCTCGTCAAATGCTGCTGCCGCCGCCGCCGGCCAAGCTGCTGCAGCGATGCACGCCTTTCCCGTTTTGTCAGCAGATGGGCGTCCCAGACACCGGGGGTGGGAAAAGAAGAGGGTGGGGGTGGAGAATTAGAGACATAAGAGTGACAGGTGTGCCGTGTCTTCATTTGTCAAGTCAGCCAGGTGTGTCAGCCAGGCGAGAAAGTGAGGAGAGATTAGAAAGAAAAGAAAGAACATGGAAAGAGAAAAGCCAAGAGAAAGGGAAAGAGGGGAAATTAAACCAACAGAGAGGAAAGACGAGAAAGGTGGAGGAGGGAAGAAAGATTTATTGATAAGAAATAAGGAATGGAAATTGGAAAGGAAAAGAAAAGAAAAATGCAAAAGAAGAGGGGAGAAAGAGGAATGAGGGGAGAAACCAATGAGAGGAGAGAAGGGCTGAGGAATAATAGGAAAGAGGAAACAGAAGTCAAAGCTTTGAGAAGAGAGGGAAGGAAAACAGAGGGCTGGGTGGAGGTATGAAGGGTAAAATACAAAAGACATTTGTAGAAAGAAAATAAGGAAAAAATTGGGATACACATCAAGAAAAGGAAATATGAAAGGGGAGGATAAAAACTAAGAACAGGAACAAGGAAATCAGGAAAAGGGAATAAAAATGGAAATAAAAAGAGCAGAACCAATGAAGCCAAGAAAGGTTAGAATGGGAAAGAGATCAAATTCAATGAATAGCAAGGAAAGAAATAGAAAAAGAGAAACATGAGTGTCGTAAATAAGGAGGCAAAAGAAAGAAAGGATAAAACAAATGCGATGGAAAGCCGAACTAAAGGTTAAAGAGGAAAGAAACAGAAGAAATGAACAGAAGAGATGAGACCATGTTCACGTTCTTTTGAATCCTGCCAAAGCTTCAGTCAGGTTATTTGTCAGGTGACAATTTTATCTTTTTAATTTTTGTTGTTATTGCCTTTTAGCACTAAACACACACACACACACACACACACACACACACACACACACACACACACACACACACTGCTTTGTAGCCCTTTCCCTCACTGGCTTGTCTGTGTGATTTGGTTACCATGGAGAAGCACATTTTTAGGCAGAAGGAGGTTGACATTATTACACGACAGAAACAACAACACTGCCTACACACGCACACACACATACACAGGCACACACACACACCTCGCCTACAGGCAGTCGCCCACGCCACACTCTTCCAGGCATGAAGGTTTGAGAAGCGTCCTACATACAAGTCCTGTAATGCACATCTGCACAGACACGTCCTCACTCCGCGGCATCCAGTCAAGCTGCGACATGAACCCGTGGTGACACCAGAGTGGGCTGCGTATGGACGGAGAGAGCTGATTGGAGGGTCTCACATCATGCTGTGTCTCTCTCACGCACACTCATTATCGGGTGTATGTATATATCTATGCAATGACACACCAGCATATACACACTGACACACTAATTCCCCTTACGACATGCTTCAGGCTATCTAGGAACACAGAGTGCAATCACTCCAGTAAAGGATTAAATGTATTACATCCCCTTTGTGTGTGTTTGTGTGTGTGTTTGTTTGTGCGTGTGTTCCTATAAATTCTTTATTGTTTACTACCCTCCCCCATCCATGGTGCAAGGTTTGAAGCATACACAGAGGTGTGCTTTGATAAATGCCTCTCTCTGGATCCAGAGCACACTGACACACGTCTTCTGTATGATGATCTAATTTCAGGATAAAGCTTGGGGATGAAAGTGGCAACAACTTGCAAAGCAACGCACACTGCAGATGGTGCTGAATGAAGCTCAATATAAGTGCTGAAAATGCTCTGTCCTGATTGGGGTTGGGTGGTATCTATTTTTTTTATTCCTTCATGTTTCACTGAAATTTTACTTTGGTATGCATTAGGTTATAAAATAATGTGTTTCAAAAAAGAAATGAAATCAAAAATAAAAGCAAGACTGTATACCTCCACTGAGGATAAAAAACCAACTCTCTCCACAACAGGACGAACTGAGTCTCTGGATCCAGGGACATTTTTATCTGTGTTTGTTGTTTGTGATGTTAACAGTAACAGTTTTTGCTGTGTCAGACTTTACATTGATGTTTGTGGCTTTTTGCGCTTAGCAGTCATGATGTAGAGTGAATGGAGGAAGAGGAAGGGGCTGAGAACACAGCCGTGTAGTGCATCCATCTGAATGCTAGTCGACTCTTATGAGCTGGAGAAGGCCTAACCCATTATTGTAAGGGCAGTCCTGGTCTGCATTACTGATGTAGAAGCTCCAACTGTCAAGGGAGACAGAGTGATGGAGGCAGGATGTGAGAGCCATGATAGGGGGTCCAATAAAAGTCTATATTCTGTCTTCACCTGTTTGACTGTCTAGCGTGCACGTTGAAGTCTCCAGGTGATCGGATGTCAAGGCTGGGGTCCATGCACAGAGACCTTGTCATGGATCATCCTGTCAAGGGGGGCCTGAGGCCAGAACATGGGAGTGGACCCAAATGCAGACACCAAACGGAAAAGCCATAAGATATTAGTAAACTTTATTGCGAACACGGAGATTAGAAATGACACGACGAGGGTACGTAGTGCAGAGTCTCTGACATGGAGGCACTGGGAAAGAGGGCGTCTGTAGTTCTGAGAATGAGGAGTTAATGCAAGGAGGAGAGAGGAATATTGATTCTGCGGGCTTACTTACAGGTGGATGTCGTGAGGCTCTGGGTAAGGCAACCAAGTGAGCGTCCGAGAACTAACTGCCGCAGGAATAAGGACACATTCAATCTCTTATATTTAGTGATGCAACATGGAGCAAGTTCACGGGAAAGCGATTTCAGAGGAATGTCATAGCGGTGAGCCATACCTTTTGTTTTGGCTCATACCTGGGAGCAGGCATTAGATCTTAATCGTTCTGTGTAGCAGCACTGATGATCCTCCCTGATCCAAGTCCAGATGCGTTGGACTTGGACCAGATTAAACCGCGAGGTCAGTCTCGACTTATGGGAACAGGAGAGGTCAGTAACCTAGGGAGGCTTCAAAGGGCAAAAGACCAGTTGCAGATGAGGTAAGTGAGTTCTGTGCGTACTCTACTCAAGGAAGATGTGAAGACCAGGTTGCTTGGTTTTGTGTAGTGATGCAGCAGAGAGTTGATTCCAGCGGATGGTACTCAGAAAATGGAGGCTGACCATGGCAGTGCAGAGCAGAAAGCTTTCCAAACCTGTGAATCTTCATAGGAATGCTGTGGAGTCTAAAAAACCTGATCAACAGGAAGCTTGTCAGTCTCTTAGGCAAAAGGCAGTTTATCTAGAGCAATCAAATGAGCTGATTTGGAAAATCTGTCTATTATGGAACGAATAACTGTTTTCCAGGAAGATGCAGGTAAACTGGTGACAAAATCTAGTGGAATGGATGACCATGATCTGTGAGAGGGTATCAGTGGTTGGAGCAAGCATAACAATCATTGTCTTCATGCATGCTCAATCATCCAGGTAAGGAAATCTCAAAAGGTTGATTCTGTTCATCTGGACGCAGCGTTTTAAGTGGGAGAAACGTTTCGTCACTCATCCAAGTGACTTCTTCAGTCTCAGCTGACTGCAGGTTTCCCCAACAGGGGGAACTGGCAGGACAAGGCATCAGGCTTGATATTCCTGGAACCTGGACAATATGAGACTGAGAAGTTAAAGTGACCAAAGAGCAGAGACTAACGGGCTTGGCAGATGTTAAGTCTTTTAGCAGTTCTTAGATAGGTTACATTTTTGTGGTCTGTCCAAACAGTGAAAGGTTGCTCAGTTCCTTCAAGCAGGTCCCGCCATTCTTCTAGGGCCAATTGACTGCTAACAGCTCCTGGTCACCCACATTATAATTTCACATCGTAGGAGTAAGGCAATGCAAGAAGGCACAGGGTTAGAGCTTACCTTGGGGCCCCGAATGTTGACAGTATGACCCCCAACTTTAGAATCTGATCTACCGCTTTACTGAATGGCTGTGAGGTGTCAGGGTAGACTGAAATGGGCGCAAAGGTGAACAACTGTTTTAGCGTAACAAAAGGTGGAGGTGAGGTGAGTTAGCGGTGCGGCTACCTGGCTGTAATTCAGAATGAAATATTGGTAGAAATTGGGAATACCAAGGAACGAAGGCGGGGTGTGGAGACTCTTCAAGGAGACCAGGGTCCAGGTAATTGAACTGCAGGAGAGTGAAGCAGGGACTTGACAAGGAAATTGGAGACACAAGGAAATTACAGAGCATGAACACAAAAATAAGAAACAATGAGGCCTGGTTACCACCATGAGGTAGCTGACGAACTGGCCGGAGAATAGATGGCTGCGCTGGTCTTAAATATAGCCTCGCTGGTGAGTAGGGCAGGTAAGGAACCAGGGCTGCGCCCAGACAAACAGGACAGCAATGTGAAAATACCAGATCCACTCATTCGGATCCTGACACATCCATGGCTTTTGGTTTTTATTTTTTTAAGATGGACCAACATCGTTTTTGCATTTTTTGATGAAGTCACTGATGTTTCTATTCAGAGAAGTAAACATCTACCAGAACAGTCCTGCAGGTTGGCATCAGATTTTTTAGAAACCATCAGTTGTTTTGTTTAACTTTTGTTCAAAACTTCTAACACAGTGAAATGATCCAGCTCCCCAGACGGGGACGATCTTACCCGGCATGTGCAGAGTAAGTTTAAGCACTTCAGCTCATTTCTGGTTGAAGAAAGTAAAGATTACAGTTGGCGCCTTACCAAAAAAAGCTGGGATGTAGGTGATCTGAAGAAAGGTTGCCACAGTGCCATCACAATTAAAAGTTGGTTTAACATTTGGTATCAAAATAATAAGATTTGGCCATTTGGCAGATGTTTGTTGGGTTAAATGTTACACATCATGCACATTAAGGAGGGGAGGCATGGTGCACTATAGGTTAAAAGCTATGAATTGTGAGCTGGCATTGTCAGCTGATGATGAGTTGTATAAGGGTGATGGGATTACTGGGCACTGCTAATCTGATGCCCCTCCGCTGAGGTGGAGAAAGACACAGAGAGAAAGAGACTGTAGTGTGTTGCTGGGCGGCTGCCCGACAGCTGTGGGCCGTGCGGGCAGCTGATTTACTTTAGATTAGTCTGGACATGCGCCAACTAGGATTCAATCAGGCCATGATGAATGTGCTTTGGCTCACTGAGAGCTAACTGCTAAACTGACTGCTAACAGCACACCTCACTGCCTGTCAAGGAGGGGTAACATTTTGGGGCTTTCCAAAGGTCCCAGAGGTGTTTTGTTTTCACTTTGTGCCAAGGCTCTGCGACGTAATACAAAGGACCACTGTGTTTCCTCTCTGCGGTGGATTTATTCTCCGCAAAATAAACCGGCGGGATTATAAATACGGAGGGAGATAAATCCTGTTTTTTTCGTGCTGTTAAAGTGAGGTGATATTCTGTAGCCATGGCTACATGTGAGTATTTGATGTTGTCTGTGGGTTTGATTTAGATGATAAAGACTGGGATTTAATCATTTTTATCTTAAATCGGTGTAATCGTCACTCTTAATTTGTAGCTGGTTTTAACAGTTGTAAGAATGATGGCCTCATGGAGCAAAAATGTTTGAACTTTCATGTGACACAGTTAGAAATCACAGTTCTATGTGCTCTGTATCTCTATTATTGTCTGGCCTTATAACTCCTATATTAGATCTTTTGTTATATTATCTTCTTCAATCCAGAAAAATATGCATCTTAATAAAGAAGAACGCTGCAGTACCCATGAAGGTGTAACAGTTCGGTAGATGAGATCATGATGTCCACGTGGAGCCGCTGAAGCCCGCTAGTCTGGGGTTTTTTTTCCCTTTCAGTTCTTGCTTTTAAATTAATCAGCAAACTGAGGTATGCTTCTAAATTCAAATCATAAAAATATTATCGATAAAATTAGAGCTGTTTTAGAGGAAAGCATGATCTCTTACGGGACCGTCTGACCACAGCCTCCAACAAGCTGTGTTTACAGAAAATAGATCAAACAGCAGAGTTTATCACATCATGGTGCTCTTTAATATTTTATTTGTTTTTGCAAAGGATGGAAAGAAGCAAGTATGGGACTGGCATTTTTTTATATTAGAGTTGGGTGTTGATACACAAGCAAGACTCTTAATGTCTATGAAAAACTGATTCTGCTCCAGCAAAGTTAAAAGCACATTAAAGTTCACCTGCGTTGTACAGATGTTTTAATGCTGCAGATTTGGCCTCCTGACATCAAGCAGGTCACTCACAACCCATCTGGAGTTAGGGGTAGGGTTTGGATAAAGTTAGAATCCACCTATTTTTATGGAATTATGGAAAGTTAGATGCTAAGAAAGTTTCTGAAAATGTACCTTTTAAGCATGTTGCCCATCCGTCAAACTAAAAAAAAACCCATTTCAGTGCTAAGCCCAGATGTGTTGCTGGTGACCTGGTGGATGTTCAGAGGTGACTTGAAATGAGTTTGCCAAAATCTTCTTCCCTTTCGACCTTTCCAGGTAATGTGGGTATGCAACCAGTGCCGTAAGCAACAGGAGATTCTCACCAAATCAGGAGAATGGTTTTCGGGGTCAGGGGTGCGGCCCGGGAGCCTGGACACCTCTTTAAACAATCCAGCCACGGGAGGTGAGGCCCAACGGGACAGGAAGCTACTCCGCTCCAGGTCCCAAGCCCCACCGTCCAGCACCAACGCCAACACAGGGCCACCAGACGGGACACATCCGCCCGGCGGTGTCACTGCTCTCAAGGGTGCTGACACCATGCCTGGCTCTCGCTCTCAAAGTGAACCCCCAAGAGAAAAGTGAGATTCCTCTTTATTTACAACCTTGCCTCTTTTCGTTTTTAACATAGGAATTGGTGAAAGCTAGCAGTACTGCAGGATTCAGTTTTCATGGTATATTAATTTGCTGAAGCCCTTGTTGTGTTTTTTAATCCGCTATGTAGCTCTGAGTCTGCAGTAGCTTAACCAGAGAAGAAGGTAGGTCACAGGCAGGTCTTGAGAGGTCTTTGACTCAATCCCTTTGTTTTAATTCTTTGGGTGTGTTAGGTAAGAATTCATAGCTGTCTCATCCTGGTTAGTAGTTTTTTAATCTGTTGATAGCCCTTCGTGACTGAACTAAGAAGATTTTGAAAATAAAAAAAAGGAAGAATATATAAAAAGCACAAAATATTTCTGTCAAAAAGCATGCAAAGAATGCTCCTGTGTTTGTATTTGCTTTTATAAAATAACCTAATTTCTTTTCTCATTTAGGAAAAGACCAGTTTCTTTCCATGAGCAAAACGGTAAGGGAGGCATGGGACGTGGTTCTGCCCGGAGACCAGCAGACAAGTTGCATTCACAGTCATCTCTGGACGAGCGGGTGGGTCCCGGAGACAGAGGAGAGAGACGGTTAGGAGATGGAAGGCGGCTAGAAAAGATCCACTCTCAGGACTACGAGGACGGGGATGAAAACCTGGGTCGTTCAGAAACACACCGCAGGCGTCCAGAGGATGAGGAGAAGAGGGAACGGCAGCGGCGCGAGGAGGAGTTTCAGAACCGCTATCGCAGTGACCCCAACTTGGCAAGATACCCAGTCAAACCACAGAAGGAGGAGCAGGAGATGCGCATGCACGCCAAGGTGTCGAAGGTGCGGCATGAGCGACGACACAGTGATCTTGCAATAAATGAGGTCGGACTGGGGCCTGGTGAAGGGGGTGGGGGTGGAGGCAGCACAGGAGAGGTGCCGGAAAACCGTCTTGCCAGGAGGGGTGGAGGTGGGGAAGGAGACCGCAAGGCCCTCATGGAGAATCACAGGGCCTACTCCGCAGATAGGACCGTGGGGGTTGTAGGTGGGGCTTCCCCTGCCAGTGGAGGGGGAAGATCAGGGTCCCAACTTGGGGGACCTGTGCCTTCAGACTGGGGTCCAAACAACAGTCGCCTGGAGCATGGACCCCAAGACGGAACGCGGACATCAAGAGAGAAGGGTGGGGTGGATAACCTGCTGAGGAAGGACTCTCAGGGCTCGGACCAGTCGGAGTCTTTGCGGCCACCCCCTCCACAGTCATACAAGGGCAAGCGCGGAGTCAACAAGAGGCAGATGTCCATCAGCAGCTCAGAGGAGGAGGGCGGCTCCACGCCCGAGTACACCAGCTGTGAGGACGTGGACATGGAAAGTGTCAGCGAGAAAGGTCAGTCCGACAGATGTGCTTACTAAGCTGAACCTCTCCTTACACCGTTAGCCACCATCCATTTCTGTACATTAGAAACTTTTCCTTACTTGTTGAGGCTTCTTTTTCACTCACGAGTCTTCTCATTATATTTTGCTAATGATCTCTGGCTGGTCTTATCTAGACCACACGTTCATACTTTGTTTCCTCATGTAATCCTCATTCTGTGTAAATGAAACACACGGGACTTTAATGTGGTCTCTCCTGTATTCTCATCATTGTCAAGAACCATGCCGACACTGTGCGCCCGGCATGCTCTGAGCAAGATTAGCGTCACAGCAGATCTGATGACTAATTGAAATCTGATCTGCTGCTAATACTCTGGGGGACAGACAGATCAATAGACCGGACAAGAGATCTGCCACAGTTTTTAACCACTGTTGATCAGATATAAGGTAAAATAAAAACATAATCTCACACTTCATAGATATATTTTCCACTGCATTCTGCATTGGTAGTGGAATTACAAACAATGTGAGAAAAGCCAGATATATTTTGACCCCCAAGATTACTCTAAAACCAACACTTTCTAGTTTTGGACTGTGAAACTATATGATAAGCGATAGGATAAAGTGCCCACCCAGCATGCAGTGCATTACTATCCCTGTGTGTCATCTACACCTCTGTGCTGTGGCTAAACCCTGCTGCTCTCAGGACAGCTCTCATTTATTTGGAGAGTCCCTGTGATTTAGGCCAGCAGATTTGTGGAATTAGGTCAGTGGCTCGCTGGCTATGTAATGCTTTGCTAACAGCCAGCTGCAACAGCCAACCATGTCCCACCGACTAAATTCAAGCCTGGTTGCAGTTGCACGCTACACGATTTCTGCTATCTTCTTGGCACTTATGGATTTCCCCGCACTAACAGAAATCAAGGGCTGTGCTAAAATAACCCACGCAAGAGTGTTTGGGTTCAGGAGGCAGAGTTACTGCATCAGCTTATCTCTCACTGGTCAGTCCCAGAAGGATGGTGTTCCAGATGTTTTAATCCAGCTTACTATAACTCAGGGACTGGTAATGTGTAGATGGTGTGGATTGGGATTATTAGCTGTTTTAAACACTCTTTAGCTAGCTGGGCCTCAAAACAGGATGTATCCTTTTACTCTCACCATCTCTGGCAATAAGAAAAAGTCACAGGATAATATGTAGCATGCGTTGTGCGATGGAAGGCATTGCATTGTCAGATTAATGCTGGTGTCATCTTAAATTAGACATGGCCAGAGATCTTTTTGGTTTAAGAAATTAGGTGTCATTACATGGATCTGAGATGTAACTAAAAAGTTCTACAGACTGCATCAAATCCCACCAATCAGCACTCATCTTGAAGCTCCTCTTGAAAGCACTTATTTGTCAGCTATTTAGAAGCATTATCACGGAAGCACGAAGGCTCTGCTTCCAAGACATAGATTAACCCATGTGCATAAACTTTTTTCAGTAGAGGTCTCTTTTGAATGTTCCTCTAAATCTCACATGACTGGAGTCACCAGTCATTTCAATAAAACCGACATGTTCCCAGTCCAGGGCTCTTGTCCTATGTATATATATATATATATAATAATATATATATAATATATTATACATATATATATATATACATATATATATATATACATATATTCATATATATATAGATTATATAATCTATATTATATACGTTTAGTGTAGTCATTTAGGTTGAGCTGAATTGTTTTATTATTATTATTGTATGTCCTTTACCTTACAATATATAGTGGTAACTCTTGTGATCTGGAGATATCTTAAAAAACAGGGTCCATCCATTCATTTTATTCATTGTTCATGCAATACATGGCCACTAATGCAATCTAACATGCATGTCAAGAGAACTTGAAAGCAAATGATGCAAAAAGGCTGAGCAGCAGGTTTGATTCAAGAGCATTCTTCCAGTTAAGTGACCGTGCTGTAGCACCACTGTGGCTCTAATATGTTTCTCCTTATTTTCTGTCATATATACACAGTTACTAAGTCATATGGTGTAGTTTAAAGCCGTATTTGAACTTTGCCCTCAAAAGCTCAGGTGACATTCTGTTATTTTACTTATGCAAAAATATAATGAATGAAACATTTGTTAAATTTTTGCAAAAAGTGATAAAAAAGATAAGATGGGGTTGTGTATCACCATTAGGATCCACGTATAAATATGATGATAATAAAATTCAATTCAACTCTGATGTTGAAGCACTCTATTAACAAATTACCACAGCATTGCTGGTATTAAACCTTTTATGTGTGGTCAAGCCCTATGAGCCAAACGCTCAGGTTTCAGAGAGTTATATCAGTTATTGGCTGTATGATGATCCTTAATATGCTCGTCTCAGCCACACAGCTCCGTCTGTGAGTATAGACGTGACACCCGGGCATAAAGCTGCCTCAAAGACAGAAGAGCTAAAAGCTTTTTTCAGACAGTGGCTGCATGAAGGCCCAGTAAAGTATAGGATGCTGTGGCTTTGAGGCTGATATGTTTTCTCTAACTGGCTCAGAGAAAATGACAATGTGAAAGTCCACACAACAGGAAACTAAAACAGACAAATACCAAAGAACGCTGATGTGGATTGGAAGGACTAGGGAGAGAGCTGCTGAAGAAGGGTCAGGTGATAGCGTGGATGCTCACATGCTCCTCTTAAACAGATGATTTTTCCATATCAGTCAGTTACCAATGAGAGTAAGCCAGGACTGCCTTCAGGACAGTAAGAGGGACTTGGTCAATCTTCAGTTAAGCGGAGCCTCTTTCACTTACATGCTGTGTTTGTCTTAAACAATGATACCTACAAAGAGCTGTTAATAAAGAGCTATCTGCCCAGCTTGCTCATCCACTAAACGGTGGCATCAGCATTTATCCTCTCGAGTGTTCCAGTTAGCATCACTAAAGTTGCTCAAGTCATTCAGACTTTTTTTTCCTGATTTCTCCATCAACCATGATTGTATAGGCTTCATTTGGTTTCTACTCTTTCCACCAAAAAGTTCTTTTCTCTCCCCCCTGCAGGCATTTTGCAAAGAAAATGTTTATTCTGCCTGCCCACGTACCTCAAACTGAAGTTACTCAAAGGATTTTAAAATCGCCATCAGATGTTTTCTTGCTGTTGTTTTACTCCTGCTTTGAAACAATGACTGCAAATCTCCCAGGCTCCTCTGTCTTGATGTAGAGCCAGTTAGCTTTCCATCTGTCAGTGTTAATGAGCGCTGGGATACACGGACACTCTCTCGTTTCTCTGTTCAACTTAGCCAGTCTCGGACAGGCCAAGTTGGAGAGTAATGATAATAGTTTGATTATGAATGTTTTTAGCCGTTACTGCTGAATGACATTACTTTAATCCTACATGTAAGTTAAAGGACTCACACTAAACTGTGCTGCCCATTTCCAGCTCCATATTTGTATTCTTAAAATCTAGAGTAGCTTTGCATTATTCATGGTTCAGAATAATCCTCATCTATCTCATACTGGGGTGTGATGCAGCTACTTAGGTCATCCTCTGTTGGAACACAGGGTTTTAGCTCCTCCCTTTTTAAATCGACAACCACAGTAGACAACATCTGAGCACAGTTTAGTCACAGCTAGCAGGTCCCAAGGACCCAAACACAGATCCAGAAGACAGGCTGTTGTAGCTGTTTGCAAAGTCCAAAAAACACATGGGAGCGTAAAGCAAAACTAAATCCACATGGACTCAAAGGGAGGACGCACACAGGGAATGATCACAGGCTAAATGATTTTGATGTTTCGTCTGATGCTTAAGCCCCGAGGCCTGTGTCAAGGACAGGGGGCGTGCCCAAATAAAGCCCATCCCAACACCTGTATTGTTTTCTTCAGAAACCACATGACCAAAGATATACGAGGAACCCTTTCTCTGAAATGACGTGACTGCTTCATGTCATTTGAACCGGATTTGAGCGGTTGAAAAGATGCGGGAATTTTTTTGTGGTCTGAGGTGATTCTGATGATCATCAGCAGTCTGCAACGAGATTATGGAGCCAACAAAGAGGCGGAAAATATCAGCAGTTAGAGCTTTTTGATCTGACATCTCCCACTGATAGCACACGTCTTCTCAAAACAGTCTCAGAGAAGATGGTTAGGTGGAGGTGTATACGTGTATTTTACACAGGACATCAAACGGTCATTCTACAGTTGATACATCATTACGTTTACAGATCCACTGGTGTGTAGCCCACATGTATTATCACAGCAGGGCTGCTGCACATCGAATGACCAGCAGATGTCACTAGTTCAAAATGAGCTGTTAAACAGGGTTTTGTGTGATCTGCCTTCTGGTGAAGCAATTGGCTGGAAAGATCCGACACGTTCACAGGCCTTCATCACACCATCACTACGGCGTTAAGAGACGCTAAGAAAAGGGAAAACAGCACTATTTCAAGTCATGAGGGTAATTATTAAGGAAATTGACACAGCAGGGCGATGAGACACAGCTGAAGACAATCAAGACAATGCCTGAGGAAGTAAACTAATCACAAGACGCCAGAGACAGATGACTGTTAAAATAAAACAGGAAGCAACTCAGCAGATAATCACCAACAGAAACACTTGACAAGATACAGGATGACATAGAGATGGCAAGCCTAATAAATCAAAATGTAATAAAAATTCAATAAAAAATATAACTAACAGAAACTAAATACTAAAATATAAGAGCTTTGGAGCTTCAACAGGGAGTCTAAAGTATTTTTAAGTAAGAGATTTCAGATCATTTTAGTAAATTAAGTTACATTTTTATAGATGGCGAAATGGAATTTTTAGCTTTTTAAAATTAAACCTACCTCAAAGAAAGCCTTTGGCAGGCCCTGGCATATAAAACAGAAATGGGATGATAAACCCATCAGTTATGTTGTTTGAATTAAAGCAGATCCCAGTCTTTAATGGCATCACTGAGTCATCTTTCTAAGAGTTTTTTGTAGCTTGGAATCAACCTGCACAATTACATTTACCATCATTTAGACAAATGACTAATTCCTCCCTCTCGAACTCTTTCTCCCTGCAGGTGACTGGGACTGTCATCCTCTAGATCCTGCAGTTTGGCATGTAAGTTTCACCAGTCAGGTTGTTCCTGAAGCTCTGCCCTGATCCCTTTCCTCACATATAGCTGCACTTATATTAAGTCTAATGTTGCATGGGACCCATGACCAAATTACCAGTATTTACAGTTGATAATGTGCTTTGTAAACATCCTCATGTCTTTGTCCCTTTAGCATCCAGTTTCGTGGCAGCCATCCAAAGAGGGTGACCACCTGATTGGGCGGATCACTCTGAGCAAGAGGTCAGCCATGCCCCGTGAGGCAGGCTCTCTCCTGGGACTAAAAGTAAGCAGGGATTCATTCACATTAAGATCTGTCCTCACTGAGACAACAGGCAGTGTTGGAGAGGACGGAGTGACATCTGATCTTATCGTACGTCTGTCTCATCTTTGTGTGCAGGTGGTAGGAGGGAAGATGACGGAGACAGGGAGACTTGGGGCCTTCATCACCAAAGTTAAAAAAGGGAGTCTGGCAGATGTCGTGGGACACCTACGTGCAGGTACAAAAAATAGAACATGTTGTTCCTTTGCAGGAGATGCAGAACTGCAGACAGTATTGCTTTCATCGAGGAATGCATGTGAGATCAACCTTTGCAGAGACATCAGTATGTACCTGTCATCTTTGCAGGCATGAGTAGTGTGCTTGTCATTTAAATTGTTAAATGCTAAAATGCTAAACATTTGTAGCAGCTTGTGGTGGCCTACAGAATAGTAATAATACTGGTGTTTTTATTGGTGTAATGTCTGTGGGAGCTGCCACTTGAACTCAAGCAATCAACCAGCCTGCTTGTGCTGCATTCACATTATACCAGACCTTTACTGGAGTGCTATTTTGAGGAGTTTGGTTTTGCCAGTTTTACACTGATAAATAATTTTCAAAGCATTTTAAAAAAGAAAAAAAAAGGAATGTGGGCAAAAGTAAGCAACCGCAGTCAGCTGTTGGGATTAAAGTGATATTAGAGCATATATAAGGAAGCACAGAATGTATAAACAGGCAATGTGTACAGTTCTGCAGTAAAGCAGTCATCATTCATGCTACATTTTGCTTATCTGACCACGCTGTGTCATGATTTGAATAATAATGGAGTAGTGTATGGAGTGCTGAGGTCACGGGACTACTTCTGGCTGTAAATTTTGACTGTACAGCGACTCAGCTGCTGCTGAAAGTATTAACCCAGGGCCTTATTTATGCTTGAACATAGTATTAAAATCACTCCTGAGAGTGAAAAAACATTTGAGGAGGTTCTGAGAGCTCCGTTTTCAATTTACAGGTCGGAAATCATCGTAACTCACCTAAAATGCTTTGTCACTGTGGGTTTAGTCAGGAAAAAAAGGAGGAGCCAACAAGAAAACCCAGGCAGCAGTGACCTTTATGGTGGGCTAAATAGTGGGTTGGCATACCAAACCAAACATGTAAAAATGGGCAGATAAAAAGACAGAAATGTGTCTCATCAAGTGCAAAAAAGTCCTTCCAGTCTCTGAAAACTCTCAGAAGTGTTTTTTTTTGTCTAATTTGACAACTTGGATCTTTTCATGATAATTCATGAAAGATGCAAGCGGCAATAAGTCACATTAATGTGCTGGACAACCACTTATTTTAAGTCTGGAGATTGAAGAGATAAAATTGTTTCCACACTAAAGTCACATTAAATTGAATTATTTTCTCCATTAAAGTCAGAAACGAGGATGAAACAGGGTGTGGTTAATCGTGTGATTGACAAGTTTTAAGTGTAAGACCATGCAGCGCCCCTCGTTTTCTCCATCAGATCCACCCCTCGGTCATCCAGCGTCAAACAAGCGTGAAGTTTCACAAAAGGACTTTTCTTACCAAAGGGTGATGTTATGGTGACAATGTCCATTTTCTGAATACAGCCTTTGACCGATCATCGTCGGGTTTTTGTGTGGAGCACCCAGCAGAAAAGTTGCGCTGCACTTAACTGCACACTGAGGACATTTGATTTTTCAGTTTGACTTTAAGAGGCATTAATCTTGTTTTCAGGTGATGAGGTGTTGCAGTGGAACGGGAAGTCGTTGCCAGGAGCAACCAAGAAAGAAGTGTACAACATCATTCTCGAATCCAAGGCTGAGCCTCAAGTGGAGATTGTTGTTTCGAGACCTATAGGGTGAGTTTGCTGTTACTAATGTGTACTGGTCATTGTTAAAGTACCACGGCTTTGATTTTCCTTCTGACGGACTTTTGATGTGTCTCCTTTATCTAAAAGCTCTGTGAACCGAATTATGTCCAAACACCTCTTGAGAAAAGTGTATAGAGCACATCAGTAAGTAGAGTTGCTGAAATGGGTGGAGCCCCTTCCCAATGTATCTTCCCTGAAATCCTTCAGATCCAAGAAAGACATCCCCTTTTTCCACCTGTTCTTCAGTCCTTGGCCACCTGCTGTTTTCCCCACACTGTTAATATGACTGACTGGTTTTTTTCTTCTTCTACTGTGTTAGAAACTGTTGTTGTTTAGAGATATATGCCAGCTGAATGACACATAGTAAGGGAAGATTTGTATACACTCTGTGACTCTTCTGCTTTTTACAGAGACATCCCAAGAATCCCAGAGTCCTCCCACCCTCCTCTAGAATCTAGTAAGTTTTTATATCACCAGCTTAACAGGCTTTATATTTTAAAATGTGCTTTCAGTTAATGTTTTTTCCTATTATTCATTCTGTTGATCCCTCAGCAGGCTCCAGCTCCTTTGAGTCCCAGAAGATGGACCGTCCATCTATATCCGTGATGTCCCCTACTAGTCCCAGCACTCTCAGAGACCTTCCTCTGGTTCTGCCTGGACAGCTCTCTGTGAGTATCAGGAACAAACACAATGAGGTTCATCTGACTGGATATAGATTCAAAAGGATGCTAACTGCCTTTATGCATTGTTACAGGTGAAGCTGTGGTACGACAAAGTGGGCCATCAGCTGATTGTCAACGTCCTTCAAGCCATAGACCTGCCACCCCGACCAGACGGACGACCTCGAAACCCCTACGTCAAGATGTACTTCCTGCCTGATAGGAGGTCAGCTCATTGTGTTCATTTTTACTTATTGAGCATCTCACGGGTATTTCTTCATCTATAGTTTTTATTTTGAACAATAAAAAAACCATACTGTTCTCCTTCTTGCACACTGAATGAATCCATGATTTCTTCTCTCTTCCAGTGATAAGAGTAAACGACGGACTAAAACGGTGAAAAAGAGCGCTGAGCCCAAGTGGAACCAGACCTTTATCTATTCCCACGTTCATCGGCGAGACTTCAGAGAGCGCATGCTGGAGATCACAGTGTGGGACCAGCCTCGAGTCCAGGAGGAGGAGAGTGAATTCCTGGGCGAGGTGCGTGACAGCCACTGTCCAATCAAAGCCATTTTATTGGTTGAACTGTAAAACTTGTAATCGACACATCAAATTCCCTAAATCCACATTTTAACCTTAGTAGAAGAAACATACGTAGATGGTAAATGGCCTGTGTTTGTATAGCGTATTGTTTACATTTTCAAAATTAAAAAAATAAGGTGGAGATCAACTGAGAAGACCAGTTGCTAGATTTGCTGCACTTTCGGAACAGGGATGTTGTCCCATTATTGTCCGATAGAAGACTCCAGCTGCTTAACAGTCCTGGTTCTTCTTTGTGGAACCTTTGGTTTCATGATGCTCCAGATGTTTTTAGTTAGTCTGAACCTCAGCTAGGCCTAATCACTACACAAACTCTTCTACTACATGTATCTGCGGTATCTATGCTGTTGGAATCGATACAGTTTGGCATCATCTAGATGCAAAATGGAAGGTCTTCCCTGAATGTCAATCTTGATGTCATATAGAGGAAAGCATACATTGCTCTAAAACGTGTAGATACTGTTGAGCATTGACAGTGTTTGAACTCTTCTTTAGTCCAGAGGATGTGGTGCACGTGTTTTAAATCCTGTCCTGTCAGGCAGCTTTTGGAATCAGAATGCAGAAGGACATGATGAACCTCTGTGCTTCTATAAGATGCACGTTTATACCCAGTCATGTTACTGAGCTGTTACCATTTAACCTAATTAGTTGCAAACTGTTCCTGCCCTCACATTTCTAGCCTTTTGTTCCCTCATCCCAACTTTTGTCTTGCTGCCATCAAATTCAAAATGAACTAATATGCTATCAAATTGTTATTTATCTTGTAATGCCTCCCAGTCCAGCTCTTCAGTTCGAAGCAATGTTTTAGCCCCTCCCCTCTTAAGCTCCTCCTCTCTTGGCTCTTAAGTAGACTTTCCTCTCATTGGCTGCCTCTCATAAATAGATGGTCGAAACAGCAGGCCAGAGCTGTTTTGGAGAAGAAATGAGAGATATCTGGTCTTACTGACTTCATTCAGACAAGTATTGATCATTTACATCAATAGTTTCAGATAATATAATTACATAAATAATTCTGCCAGCTCCCAAATGTTTCCCAATATCCCATAACTGGAAATCTTGGGATTTTTACTATGTTTTAAATTAAAGACACTTCTGATTACAGATGAAGATGATAGCAAGCAACCATAATTTATCCATAAAGGATTTTTTACTTACAGGAGTCACAAAACAGCAATACAAACTTAAAGAAAACAGTAGATAAAAGAATATAAACTTCAAAAGAACTGTTACTCTAAAAGCAATAAGAAAGTGAAAACAGTTTTTATAGTTTTTAAATGGTTTTTAAAAATTAAATGGTGCAAACATGTTTCTCAATACCGGTCTGCGGAGAGAATAACAGGGGGAACTGTGAGAAACACCCATCACCCAAAATTTGCTAAGTCTGCCTAACATATGATTTAATTTGTTGTATATTTACTGAATATGATTGCCTAAAGTTTCATTCTCTGAGTGGATGAAACTGTCCATCCATCTTCATCTGCTTTATCCGAGGCCGGGTCACGGGGGCAGCAGTCCAAGCAAAGAAGCCCAGACCTCCCTCTCCCCAGCCACCTCCTCCAGCTTATCCGGGGGAACACCAAGGCGTTCCCAGGCCAGCCGAGAGATATAATCTCTCCTGCGTGTCCTGGGTCTGCCCTGGGGCCTCCTCCCGGTGGGACATGCCTGGAACACCTCCCCCAGGAGGCGCCCAGGGGGCATCCTTGTCAGATGCCTGAACCACCTCAGCTGGCTCCTTTCGATGTGGAGCAGCAGCGGCTCTACTCTGAGCCCCTCCCGGATGGCCGAACTTCTCACCCTATCTCTAAGGGAGAGGCCAGCCACCCTTCGGAGGAAGCTCATTTCTGCCGCTTGTATCAGCGATCTCGTTCTTTCGGTCACTACCCACAGCTCGTGGCCATAGGTGAGGGTAGGGACGTAGATCGACCGGTAAACTGAGAGCTTCGCTTTTACACTCAGCTCCCTCTTCACCATGACGGACCGGTGCAGCGTCTGCATTACTGCAGCTGCAGCACCAATCCGTCTGTCGATCTCCGGCTCCCTTCACACATGTGAAGATTTCTACTTTCCATTTTTCTCATGTGCCACCTCCCTTTCTGTCCCCCTCAGATCCTCATAGAGTTGGAGACGGCCTTGCTAGACGACATTCCTCACTGGTATAAGCTCCAGACACATGACGTGTCCTCTATACCTCTGCCACAGCCCTCTCCATACCTCCCACGGAGACACGTCCATGGAGACAGCCCCAGCAAGAAACTACAGAGTATGTGTGTTCATTTATTTGCAGGCTGTGTGTCCTTTAACCAACAGTGTTTGAGCGTGGTGGCTAACATTTCCTGTTCTGAGCCTTCTCCAGTGTCCCTCTCAGCGTGGGAGAATCTCTCAACCTTACCCTGTCTTGTGTGTGGGTGTTTTGCGTGTGCGTTTGTATGTGTGCAGGGTCTCATCGCATCATTGATACAGAGTTTGATGATGGTTTGATAGTAGTGACTAAAGGTGGGTGGGGGTCATGGTTATTGAGCGTTTCCTCGTAGTAGCCTGTAGGTGCCCAGCACTGTGTGAGAGAGCATCCTTGTGCATCCTCCCTTCATGTCCTGTGGAAACCTTTTGGGTCTGCTTCTATAAATTTCTAAAAATTTAACCTAAATTAAAATAATTAATTCAAGCTGAATCAGCAAAAACACCCGAAAGTATTTTGCAAATCATCACATTTCTTACTGGGGTGCAGATTCTGAATTTTTGCGTGAGGCTGCATGAGCATTTTCTCCTCTTTTGCTGGGTCTTAGAAACACCGACGCACTGAGTGCATGCTGCACTGCAGAGCTGCAGTAGTTCACTGCCATTCCACTACGTCTCCTGCAATCCTGCATGCTTCTATTCCTGCTCCTTACTTCACTGAAAGCACACTGAACACAGACAATAGCAGACATTTTAGCTACAGCTGCTTTGCTGGCTGCCTGTTTCTGCCCTCGCTTCAGTTCCAGTGTGCATTGATTTAGACATTAATGCAATTTTATTTAATTTTTTTGCTAGCCTTTAAAATGCCACAAGTATGATCAGGATACTATTTGAACATTACTATGATTTTATTTTATTTTATTTTCCTTGTTATTTTGTTTTGCCTCAAATAACAGAGCTCTTTACTACAATACCCACAATTCTTAGCCATAGCTTAAATCGTGCACCACAGGTGATGAATTCATTTACTCAACTATTCATTCATTGGCCAAAAAAAGTGTTAATTTTAGTTGCAGTGCAAGTGTATACCTAACTGCATCTTGAGAGTCAGTTTTTATACATAGGTTGTTGTTTTTTTGTACTTATCCAACCAGCGATGCTTCCTGTGTATTCTTAGAAGCTCCCCAACTGGCTGCTACCTTTAATGATCCATACAAGACATGATTGAGACCTTCGCCTCACTTCACTTTGCACAGTTCTGTTTCACATCCTGTCGTTCATATTTAAAGCTAGAGTTGGCAGACGTCTAGAAAGACCAAACCCCGCCCCCAAAAAACACCAAGCCAATGTCTCAGTGTCTCTGCAGAACACAAGTGGGTGTTCATCAGCCATCAGAGGAGGACGAGCAAAGTGACCACTGGCCTCTGCGCTCTACACTCCTGTCCCAGAATCTTGTCAGATTGCTGTATACCATTTCCAGTAATTCCCACGTGCGGTTAAATCAAAGTAAAGTTTGCAGTTTTACATCTTTGCATTGGTGGCCAAGAGTATTTTCTGTATCGTTAACCATTAATGAAACTTTTAAATCGTAGCATGTCACATGTTCCCAAATGTGAAGAGGTCATAAGCCATACACCCCCCTCCTTTCACCCTATGTTAGCTTGAACTGGCCCCAACCCTTCTGTGGTATAAGAAAATGAACGAATGGGTGAAGAGATCACACTAAATTGGGAGCAATGTCTTGGCACGCCACTCAACCATTCCATATAAAGTTAGGTTAGGGTTAGAAGCAACGTCAAGGATTTCTGCCAGCCTAGTTAATGGTTCAGGGATGGCGTCACTGTTTTTTGACTCCTTAATGAAATGTCCTGCAGCCCCCTCTCTCCTATAACTGTCCTAACTCCACCCCATCAGACATATATAGGCTATACATCAGCTCCAGCAGCCAGAAGGCCATCAACCAACTACATCAAGACCATCACAGAAAATTTAACTTAGCATCTTACCAATCCAGGGAGCAATGAGAGGTGCTGAATATAGTTTGTCATTGCTCCCTGGTGATGGTTAATATTCACTCCTGACATGAGATGTGTTTTAGTGCATTAAATGTCCCTTTTTTGGGCTGCTTTGCAATGTACGTAGTTGCTGTCGGTGGAATAGCCACTTTTAATTCAGGAATATCTGCCACTTAGTAAAGGGAAGTTCCCATGAATTTGTAGAAGGGCCAATTAGAGTAGCTTCTCTTTGACCTGTGATTGGCCAGAGTCTCCCATCACAAAGCCAGAAGGAGGTGGAGAAGTGTAGGTTTCTCTCACACAACAGGAGATGTTTTTTTCCTGTAAGACTCAAACATTACTGCCGATCTCAGCTTTAAATGAGGCTAATGCTCTGTTATTGCATTTCTTTCTGTATCATGTGACTTACTATAGCTTTGTAGGCTTGTAACTGTAAATGCCTGATCTGTCATCTCATCAGCCACTTCATGGGATTAAAACAAGCTGAGCTCAAGTCTGACAGACACATTTGCAGAAACAGTCACATGACCAGCTACACTGCGTTTGCAAGCTGCTTATTTGCCTGTAAAACATCCAGATGTGATGTTTTACAGTCTGTAGGTGAATGGCACCTGTAACAGTAGCGAGTAGTATTGACTCATTACAACTGGTGCACCCTTACCTAAGGACACAACTAATGCCTGGATGTGTGTGGGTGTTTGTATCCCTCCTGTGTGTATGTTATATCTGTGAATCTTGAAACATGTATTTTGCTTGTTTTGCACGTGTTTGTGTGTCCACACTGGATTTGTGTGCGGGTGCAGGCGCAGAGCGTAACTCCAGGGAGAGAGAGCGGGGCAGCACGTTGGCTGTGCCCGAGCAGCAGCGACCCGTCCAGCACCGCTCGCGCTCGGTGTCGCCTCACAGAGAGGACACGTGCAGAGCTCGGTCTCGGCCTGCACACGTGCCCATGCAAAGGTGAGTTACACCGGGGAGTTTTACCTGCTGAACTCTGAGTGATGATTTGGCAAGTGGGGGAACCCTAAAGAAAAGCTTGACGTTGCTTGTTAATTTGTGGACTGCAGCTGCGAGGATTACTGCTCGACAAGTCCGCTGCTGCATTGTTCTGGTCACGGCAGATGGCTGCCCTCTTTTGAGCCTCTTTCTGTTGGTTTCTTCCTGTTAAAAGGGAGTTTTTCCTTCCTACTGTCGCTGCTCACAGGGTGTCGTCTGATTGTTGGTGCTTTCTCTCTGTTATTGTAGGGTCTCTATCTTATTCTCTAAAACACTTTTAGCCAACTGTTTGTGTTATTTGGTGTGGATAAATACAAAGTAAAACCAGTACCGGTACCAAATAAAAGAAGATTTATTCATAATACACAGGAAAAACCCCTGGGAAAGTGTTAATGATAAAAGTTAATGAGTTAATGATAAAAACGATTAAAAAAAATAACGATAAAAACCCTGAAAACCATAAATTTCACACACGAGCCTTAACTCTCACGGCCTGGTACCGGTCCGTGGCCCCAGGATGGGGGACCGCTGCACTAAACCATCTGAGATGTGACGTTACCAGATTCCCTGCTGGTTCTTTTAGTTACTAAATCAACATATAATAAAATATAAAATGCTTATTTAGTATTTTATTGTCACTATTTGAATTTAAGCAGAAATTAAGAAAAAAAATTGATTTAAAAAAACCAAAATGAAGCTCAGGGCTCAGCCTGAGCATGGCTGCTGTGTGTAACAAATGATTTAACAGTAAAACTGTAAACAGTACAGCTGTGTAACGCAGGCAGGACAGGGCCCAAAATGCAGACTCACGGAGACGGGACCTCCAAAATACAGCTTTATTTACTGGGAGAAAAAGCGACACAAAACTAAAAAGTGAAACCTAAACACACGGGGAACACAGCTGACACGAATTAACGTGACGCCACAGGGGAAGCAGAACTAGACACACCGAACATGGAAGCCGGAGACCTTCACAATAAAACAGGAAACGGAGGAACATGACACAGAAATGGAGGAAAGGCAAAGAGGGAGACAAGAGAGACATGGCAGACTGGGGAAACATGGATAAACATGGGCAGGGGGGACATAGAATGAAACAAGACGCAAGAACTCACACAACATATATACACACAGACACACAGAGAGAGACACAGAGGGCAAAACAGAGATGCTAAACAGAACAACCTAGGCACCGCAGATTAAACTCGAGACTACCAACGTGGACTTAACCATGAACCATAATAGAAAATGACATGAAAATACAAGAACACAACACACTGGGTCAAATGACCCAGGCACATGACAGACTCTGTGTGTCACAGCTGGCCAGATTTAAAAAGTAGATCGTATTCACCATTCTGACAGATCCCATCCCAGTTTGGGGAATATTTAATGAATTTACTTCTTTGGAGACCCACATATGGATGCTTTTGATGATGCTGTCTATATATTTCAATAATTGGAACAGCTGGAAGAGACAAACCACCTCAGCTCTTGTTAACATTTCATTAACCCAGGGAGAAGCTGGCAGTGCAGCAGAAGTTCAAATCTAAAATGTTTGATTGAGTGCCGGGTCTCCACAACATGGGTCACATTTCATGGGTGGTTGATCTGGAGATTTTTTCTGCTTTTTTCCCACATTAATAAAAGTTGTACATCAGTGTCTAATCACACTGTCTTTGAACTTGGGTAATGTATCCTCTCTCCAGGAAAACGTCGGCCAAAAACACATAAAACTAAAACTATAAAGCAGCAGAGAGCTAAATATAACCAATGCAGAATACGGAAGCATAAAACAATAATCAACAAAAATAATAAAAAATGTAAAACTACAAAACCCCAAAACATGCCAAACTCAAAAACTCTGGGTCCAAGACTCAGGGACCTTAACTGATACGCTAAACAAATCTGTAAACCAGAAAACACCACAACAGAGCACAGCTGACAGAAAATCATTAGCTGTGTAAATTCCTGAGTTAATGTATTTATTTCCCTTTGCACGCTCAGGCTGCAGCTCATCTCAAATGTCAAATCGACATCTTAGAGCTCTGAAACTTCAAACTTTTAGCTATTCGGTGCGCTCAGCTCTGATACTGTCCCGAAGCCAAACGAAGAGTGACAAATCACTTGTGTGTGAAAGGATCTTTACTCATTGAATTTTTGGTGATAAATAACCAACAAATGGACTGATTGACTTTGTAATGTGCCCTAGTCGCTCTTCTAGCTCGTGTTCAGCACAGCAGTTGCCATGGTGATCTAGCCAGGTTAAAAGGCATCCACCTTCCTGGTACTGAAAACTCTGACTTTAGGCTCAACATGCCCGAACAACACATTAATCTTGCTTTGCGGTGCAGGCAGCATTTACCTAGAACGTTTCAATCTCAGTTCTTACCCCTGCTCATCGTGTCTCTACATCAAATCTTCAGTCAGATCTCAGTAAAGCGAGAATAAACATGATAAAGTCACAACTTTATAGTTTTTTCATTTTATCGTATTTTCTTTCTTTTAATGACTGCACTCATTTTCACATTACATATAGAAATGACATGTTTTCTCATCATCAGGAGTTTGGATGAGATCCACCAGAACCGCCACCACTCCCACTCCCCCTCCCATTACCACGAGCCCCACTTGGAGCACCAACGCTCAGGTGACTCGGACTACGAGTACTCTGAGGACAGGTAACCTGCTGTTGGAATCTCCTGGGATCTTCAGGATGAGGGGCGGGGCAGTGAAAATCTCTTCTAGTTGACTTTTTTACTTGTAATAAAAGAAAGATTGACATGTGTCAGATCAATGGTTGATTCTCTAACAGTGAAACTGGCCATCATCAAACATGAACTTCTGGGGCTTTGACACAATTATATATATTTCTCAAAGGCTGAATATTGTTTTTGTTTATGTGTGTGTAATGTGATCTTGCCAAACTATTTTCTACTAATACTACTAACAGAGTGAAACTACCCATATGGAAAAGAAATAGAAAAAGAAGTTGTGGTAAATGTTGAAGTTTTATGTGTATTTTAAAGTTTCGGGTTCCTTCACACAGAACATGGCATGTGCTGCACTTGCATCTGTAAGAATACTGGACCTCTGTTCTTCTTTGCATTAATTAAAAAGATTTGTTAGATATGTAGAGCAACAGAAAGGAACACATATGTGTTTACACATATTGTACGTCCACTCGACTGTTAAAACACACCCGTGTACTGCTGGTGCCGTGGTTCTGGGTTAGAGTTATGTACAAATAATTTCTTTATTTTCTCAGTTTTTACACTGATTCAAGTTTTACTTCCTGCTGTATCGCACGCACAGCACTGGTATTTTACTTCTGAGTCGCCAGATTGTGTCTTTCATGGTCAGATGGTCTTTTTGCTGTGAAGCAGTTTCTGGGAATCCTCGCGTGCATCTTGGGTTTCCTTGCATGTGGAGGTGTTTATGAACGACTTGGGTTTTTGGAGAGTTTCTTTTTTTTCCTTCCTCTTCTTAGAATTTTTTGCCACACATGATGCAAATTTAGGATTAAGGATTTGGATTTGGGCAGATTTCACCACTTTGCTCTGTGAGGAAAAATGGGCTTCTGTGGTGGTCCCAACTCAAAGTGTGTTGGTGTATAATTGAGTGAATTAGATGCTGGATGCTTTAGTTTCAGATTGCAGCAGTGCAGTTATTGTTTCCTTTATATCTTTAAATCTGTTTACTCATAAAAGTGGCCTTTTTTGCAGATTCTTCATGAAATATAATTGTGGGAAATTAAATCAAGTGCACGTTAAATGTGTGCGAGTGTGGCTGCTTACGTAGACACTTATGTGCACCGAATAGTCTCACGCTGATCGCGGCAAATTGTGAAAATACAACAACAACAAACGTTGTTGAGCCTTTTACGACACGTAATACTAAACTCTTCTAAGCTAAAGAGAATTTAACAGAACACGTGACAGCCCTGCTTGATAAGAACATGCCGCTGTTTCTGCCGCTGTGCTGACGATGTATTCAAACCATGCAGAGCATGAGCAGAGCAATGCTGTGCAAAAAGTTGCTGCAGTTCAGGAAAGAACCTCAGTGAACAGGAATCAAGCTTATTCAAGCAAAGACACAGATTATTTTAGTTTCCACAAATACATCAACAGCGTCAACAGTGCATCTGAAAGGAAATGGCACACTGTCACGTGTGGAGAGGAAGCAGCTGGTCGCTGTGCTTCGTGCCTCGTCACAATGGCGGCTGCCATACTATGTGCTGCTGCTGTTGATGATAATGACTCACAGAAACGTATTTTACTACAGTCCAAACACATAAAATGTAAAACTGCATTTATGTTTGCACAACCTTGCACCAAAAACATGATGGAAATTTCCATTTTGGAGCTGCAGACTCCAGATTCATTCTGAACGATCTCACCAGCGCCCCCTGTGAAACCTACCCACAGAGTGGGAGTTGGTCAGTGTTTTATTCTTCCTACTGCAGCCACTGAATGTGGACGGTGTAGAGCTTTTCTACTGTTAAGCCATCATAGACAGTGCACAGCCCCCTTTGGACTCAAAATAGAAAGTGCACACTGTAGTGGCGTTGCATGCCACTTTCTTAGGAGGTGTATGTAAAACATGAACATTTACTACAGGAGTGTATGCACAGGTTTATTCTAAGTCTTTTCCATATGGGATTCTCTGCTGTTGAACGGAGACTTGATTGAAATCTCAGAATTATGATTTCCTGGTTTCTGTCATTCATAACTTCACTTTACCTGTCTGAGTTGCCATCCTCTTCTTTTGTGTTGTTTTTCATTTGTTCACCCATCGTCATGCCAATGACAGTGAGGTCCTGGAGATGCACAGGTCTATCCGGGGCGGGAGTGCCGAGTGCCTGCACACAAACAGGTAAAAAGAAAAAGAGTAGCTGTCATCATTTCCATTTTCACTATACTTTAACAACTCCATCTTAACTCTTAAAGTTGGCCTTTTTAATGCAAAAGGAACATGCTGGTTATGGTTGTGTCTGTTATTTCTGCTTTTCTGCACATGCATGAAGACAAAAGTGTCACGAGTAGTTGTAGCACACATAAATTCAACTGTCTCATAACAGTGTATGCGGGGATTTGAGCCCCGCTCGGCACCTGACCTCAAAGAAGGCAAAGCTTTGTGAATAATTTCTTTTATTTCGTTTTTTTTTTGCCTTGGATGTCTTCTCTACATAACAGCAGTTATGGATTGTCTTTCCACTTTTTTCTTGTCTTCCTTTACGTGCATGACCTCCGCTCATACAACCAGGAGCATAGGTAGATACAGCAACACCCTCCCCCCCAAAATGCCCCTGTTAGTAAACGGTATCCATAAAGACATTTACAGGTAAGCTTTTAGCATTAAAGGCAGTCCTGCAAACCCTTCTCTGTGCCTGTCCAGCTTTCCCAGACTCATTCGTGGAGTTGGTGGGCCATTTATTCGTGGCAGTGATCTCTCAATGCAATAAATGCCCATATGTCTCCCAGGCCGCTGTGCTGATTGTGCGTGCTGTGGTCGGAGTGTGTGCCAAGTTGCTTTGTCATGGTGCCGCTTCAGTGAGATGTGTTGCTTTCCCATCTGCATTACACAATCTTTTACATGAGCACACTGCTAATCTTACACGTGTAGCCCATCAACTACAAATCATAAAAGAAACACAATTGGAGTAATTGCAGTTTCTAGTAATGCTGCGTGTGAGGGTCTAGCAGAGCTCACCTACTCTGCACACTTTGCACGGGCAGTTCACCTGAACCAAACAGTGAGTCTGGAGATATTCATGTGTGAAAACAGCTTGGGCTGACCAACGGGTGACCAAAACTTTTAGGGCCAAGGATCCATTTAGGGACACAAAAGCATGATTGTAACACCAGGTTAGCTATTTGCGACTTCCCCTTACTCGACGGTTTGGACGGACTGCAGAAACAAACTGAACTTGCTAAACTTTTAATTACTCTTGTTACTTTTATTTAACCAAGAAAGGAAACTCTCGAGATTAACACTCTTTTGCTAGAGTGTCCTAGACCAAGACAGGCAGCATTAATCCGTCTACTTTTTGGATGGATGGAGAAACTGAAGCTCCCAAAGAAAACCCACTTAAATTCTACACAGAAAGTCCCGTCCTGGGTTCGACCCCTTTTACTGCGAGGTAACAGTGCAGACCACTGAACATTTAAATAGCATTTTAACTCGATTTCTGTCTTCCTCCATGCTAATTAGAGCGCTGGCATGCTGTTGACATTGTAAGCACTGGCATTAGCATTTAGTTTAAAAGTGCTGTGGCTAAATGAAGCCGAGATGGGCTGTTAGCCTGTCTGTAGACCCTTAGGAGGCTTACAAACAAAAGAAAGTAGAAATGTGGAGAATGGAGATTGCTTGATGTTAAGAACTTTCACAACTTGTAGTAATCTTATGCAAAACCATTGTTTGCCTCACAAAGTGTCCGCTTACCAGGTTAAACTTGGGGGCAGTGCCATTTAAGTGCGTACTAGCAAGGGCTTGTTGCCTGTTGTGTATTAGTATGAAGGGTTGCTCATAATGTCCACCAACTTTAACTAACGAGCAGAACAAGTGGTTTTAGTCTTATTTAAAGGAACCTGATGTTTGTCTCCATCGAGTCTCATGAAAAAACCTGAATGATGTGAACAGCTGTAGCTTGGCTTGGGTTGAAGTTGCCAGAGTACCCTGATGATGACTGCTGGTTAAATGAAACCCGAGGATGCTTTGCAGCTGATGGGCTAAAATACACGAAGTAACATCATTTTTCAGATGCTGATGATGGAATCAGAGAGTGTATGTATGTAGTATCTGCTTACTTTCCCTTTTTCCTGCTTCTGACTGCTTTCACAGAACAGTAAACGCTCATATATTTTTTGAAATATGCTATTTCAGTTTCTTTCCAACATTTAAAAGCTAAAATGTATTCCACTCTGTATAACTTGGTGTAGCTTAGCCCCAAAAGTTTGAAAAACAGGGGGGAAGCATTCAAAAATCCTCACTTACAATCTGACTGCAGCAAAGATGGTAGTAAAGGTATAGCTCTTTAAGCAGATTCATTGCAGTTGATTGGGGACATGCCCAGGTAACCAGTGCGGGGGAAATAGTGAGACTTGCTTCATGAAGGTCTTTGGGGGACACGATGGGTTTTATGTGGACATTTCATGTAAGAGCAGTTCCCTCCATTTTTGTCTGTTCTGCTCTGATAACAGCGCGTACATCCTATAGATCTGCTGCAGCTCGGTTTCCTCGCCACGTGTCGCCTCTGCAGCTTTAGATTGTGTTACGTAATTGGTGTTACATGTAATCTTCCTGTACGTATGTGTGCGGGGCCAATCCACCAGAGAACAATCTCTACACTCGGCTCTCTGAAGTCACAGACTGCATGTAGCTCATCTCGTGGGCACGATGCTGCAGGAAGCCTTTTAATCGAGCTGTTACATAAGCTGTGGACAGGATGCATTAAAGCTACCCTGCTTTATGTTGCCATGTAAATGTTCTACTTCATTTGTTAATTTCATGTTGTTTCCCCTTCCTGCACTTATTTGGCTTGTTTCTCTCAGTTGTGTGTATCATTTTTGTTTTCCTTTGCCTCTCTTTGCATGCGGGTCTTTCCCCACCCACTGTGGGCGGGGTTTCTGGCACACAGCTCCACCCTCCCCGCATGCCTAAAGAGCAAGCCGCCCCACAGGCAGGAGGGGGGCAGCGCCTTGCCTCGTAGCATCCTCACACACCGTGTGCTCAGGTTCACTGATGAGGTCACGGTTAGGTAAGAACACACCCACTTCACATGTCCTCCCACCATTGGTCCTCTTGCCACCTCTTGCTTCTTTTTCCCTTTGGAGCGTGTGCTGGTAAAAGCAGGGTGTTACTCTTAAGCTCTTGTTGCCGCCCGTGTCAGGCGTTTGGCCTCAAAGCGTCGTGTGCGACGTCATGCGATGGCAACGAGCCGGCCATCTGTTGATAGTAGCTGTTGTCAGCAGCATGATGTGACACAGCACAGACATGCAGCGGAGCTCTGCTCTCCTCGCTCACTCCCAGACACACGAACCGTCCCTTCTCCCATGTAGACCTGGTTCCCATGACAACCTCCCATCTGAGTGGTCTCACTCTGCGAGGCCGCGAGGAGTGACTGGCGGTGATAAATGGAAACACAGCATCAGAGCCATTACCGTTTTAATGCGCTGTCTCATGGCCTCCCTTCTTCTCTCTTTGTCTCTCACTTCTTGTTACCTTTCTTCTGATTTTCTCTGGATTTTCTTTGTCCCTCTTTCTCTTATCAACCCTCCCTTTTTTTACTTGCTCGCCTCATCCTTTCTCCTTCTCCCTCTGTGGTGGTCTCCCATCTTCACTCTTTGCCTTATTTTGTTATCTTTCTTTTGACTATTTCTGCTGTATCTCTTGTTCCCCTTCCCACTCATCATCCTTCTGTTTTCAACATCTTCATCACCTCGCCTCCTCCTCGCATCCTCTGTCCCTGTGCATCTCTGTTTCTCTCTCTGCTGCCCTGTTGTGGCGGTGCAGTGACCTGCAGCCGTCGTTGGACAGAGTGAGGAGCGCCAGCACCACGTGTCTGAGACCAGACTTTCACTCTACTGACAGAGACAGGTATCAGAAGAACATGCACACCATCACCTCTACCTGCACTCTTTTTCTGATGGAGTCATTCAACTTTTTGGGTGTTAGGATGCTGCATGTCTCCACTTCCCTTCACATCATGTGCCCCTTTCATACATGAGTAAATTTGCCATTATACACCCTCATTTAAAAAAAATAACCCAACTCAAACTATCTAGTTGTTTGCATATCTCAGTTCGTTTAACCTCCAAGACAGATGAAGGAGTTAAACAGGAACAGATAAGATTATAAACCACAAAGGTCCCAGCAAGCATAACTGAGTGCAGCTTCTCTCAGATATTATTTGCAGATATGCTTATTCAGTTTCTTCCCAAGAGTCATATACAAGATTGATTCCACCCTGCAGTCAGTAAACAGAAAAAATGGCAACATGGATACTGTGCATTTATTATTTATTTATTTGCAAATAATAAGGTGAGGATAAGGAGAGAGATCGGCCAGTAAATCAACAGCTTCACCTTCACACTCATCCCTTTCTGTACGTCTCTACCTGAGCCAGTAATCCACCGTTTCCCATTGGAGAATCCTGGCCTCAGACTTGGCGATGCTATTTCTTATCCCAGCTTCTTCAAACACAGCTGCAAACTGCCCCATTGTAAGCTGGAAATCCATTGAGCAGGTCCACATAGCCGCAAAAAGCAGAATCACAAAAAGCTGACAATCGCTGTCATCTTCACTGCACATAGAAATTCTGTCCGCACCGATTATCATGAGCCCTGGTGGAGTCTGATTGCTGGTATAACTGCTGACCGAGCTCTTGTTAGGAACATATAGGGACGTAACAGCTGGTGACACCATGTTTGATCCTCTGTAGTCTGTGAGGAAGGTTTAATTTTACAGATGCAACAAAAACTGTGTTATTATAATTCTAGTTCTTCTGGTATTTTTACCACCGTGTCAGTTTGTTTGCTCACAGAAACGTGTCTCTGTGGAGCTTTTACCTGATGTTGTGCCATGAAGTTGAAAGCAGCCTTCACTGTCCCTTTCCTCACTAACAACCTCTCTCCCACTGGGATGCTCCTCCTCCCTCCCACCTTCCCACCCCTCCAGGTGTTCCAACTCTTTGCCCCGAACGACTCCCCCAAGCCCCAGGATCTTAGTAGAACATGTGGCCCCTGAGGAAGACAGGTACACCGGGTCCACCCCCTGTGCCGACCCCTGACACGCTGCGGTTCTGCTTGCCTGCTCATACGTCCCTGAACTCTCACTTGAAAGCCTATCCTGTAGCCTGAAGCTTGTCCTGTAGTGATATGTACATCGTAGATCTTGTGATCAGCACCGCTTCCAACCCTTTTCCTGTAAATATTTGTTGTCTAAGGCTGTATAATCTCTCCTTTGTTGTGCTGCACCTGCTTCTCTCTTCTGAATTTCTTCACTTCTCTGGCTTGAAAGCACTTTTGCAGCTATGCAGCTTCCATAAACCAATAGAAAGACTGAGTTTGAACCTTTTATAGTATTTCTTGCCCAGAGCTCAGTTGGGCCATTCTCTGCATCGCCATTTTCCACATCGTATTTGTTTTTCTTCCTCTCTCTCTGTGGCCGCTGTGTGCCAACACAGGCAGTCTAACAGTTCTCCAGGTCCAAACTGTCCAAAGGGCAGCAGAAAAAGCCTGGAGGGGGACAGGTAAGATCATTCATTCATTCATTTACCTGTGTTTCCACCTCATTACCCTAATCCCTTCCTTTTTCTCCAGAGGGATCATATTTAACCATCTTTCCTTTTGGTCATGTGTGGAATTTTTTTTTCTTGTTCAAATCTAAGAAATCCTCAGAAAGACCTTAGATATAAACACATTGATCCATATTTGTGATTTGTTTTGTACAGTAAATGGAGCTTTGCTGACAAAAACTGGGTTTCTGTGTTTTATATGTTTGGAATTAAGCAAGAAAAAAAGCCTTTTTTTAATAATCGAGAAGCCAAACTGACTTTTTATTCTCTGTGCAAAGTTATGTTTGTCCAATCTTCCCTTCAGTGTTGTGTGCTTGCGCACCTCTGGATTGCTTCAGGCACACATCACAAAAAAAGAGCCAAACTTTTCTCTCAAAGACGTTGCACAATGCACAAGTCAGGAAAATTCAAAAAACAGTGAACATGGTTCTGGCTCGGACCCTGCTGACTTCTCTGCTGAAGATAGAAGGCTATTTGGCAGGGCGTAGTTTGTTTGTTTTTTAATCATCTTAAACATTAAAGTACAGTCAGTTTGACCCAGAAGATGATGCTCTCCATCTAAACTCTACAGTGAAATTAGAGATCAGTGATCTGAAGATACAGCTGAAGATAGAGGCAGTGCTGAAAGCGGTTCAGAGGTGCATGATGACACGGCCTTGAAGAACAAAACAGATAAATTTAACTCGGGTCAAGTTTTTGATTGTTTTCTTGTATTATATTAGGATTTTCTTTACATTTCATAATTGTAATATGTTAAGCCCCGCCTTCTGTAAGCTGACTTTTTCTGATTGGCTGCCCCTTTAGATTAAAAACAAAAAAAAACTGCAGGTGGGCCGATTAGACCATGATTAATATGACCATCCACCACTGAAACAGACTGTTTGTGTTGTTTTGAGTTGCTATCTTTCTGTTTTTATTCCTTTTTATTTGCTGATGGCAGTCGCATCCAGCCCACCTCTATCCTGAGGGGCAGTAGAGGGAGAGGAGGCCCTCTGAGGCCCTTTGGCCAGACAGTCCTGTCAGGGTCTTGTCCTAACTCACCACGGCTGGACAGGTGCATGCTGTTGCCAGAGCCCCGCCCCCCTCACCTGGTTTCCTCTCTGTTACACTGAGTGCACAGATACTACCTATATCAGCCATAGCCCAGTATGATCTTTATGATGTGTTGCTCACAAGTGATGTGATATTTTTATAAATTGTCTGTACATAAAGTATTTGAAGTATTTTGGGGATCTGTAGAAATACTCAGACACACTCGGTGAATCTTCCTTTGCTTCTCCTGCAGCTTCACTGATGATTCTGATCAGTTTCTCTCCTATCTTGACCTTTGACCTTTACCATTGACCCCAGTTTGTTGCTTCTGTGACTGAGTGTTGGGTCTCACTTGAATGAGAGATTAATCTCTTTATCATTATATGTATGTATAACTAATTTTCGCACCTCCTTGTGTGTTCATGTCCTGCAGAGCACACCCTTATGGCAGCCCGACTTCCCCAGCGGGGACTCCCTCATCAGGTCGCAGGGGCAGGCAGCTCCCTCAGCTCCCCGCTAAAAGCAGCAGTATAGAGCAAGGTGCGTTGTGTGTGGAGAAAAATTCATAAGAAAGAAGATGTATCGCAACAGTTTGATAGTTGTAATCATTCGCATCAAACTGTTGTCAAAGTGAATAACTAAAAGGATTTTTAAATGCATCAGGTTTGTCCCATAACTGGACCAGTGACATCAGAACAACAGCCCTGCGCCGTCACCTCAGTGTGTATTATAGTGGCGTTTGTCAGATGTCTGCTTCACACCCTGAAATTTAGGAAAACACGCCCCTTCACAACAGTAACCGAGCTTATTGACAAATGAAAAGTGCATGAAGGCCAAAGCACACCTTGTATTGTTCTTTGACTGACAGCAGTTTTGATGAGTAGCACTTATTGACACCCGATGATTAGAACGGGCTAAAATTAGAGAGCCTTATAATAATGAGTAACTGTAGTGACTGAACCTGTTTTAAAATTCTGGATTGCAGCTCTGCCAGCTTCAATGCTGCACCCTTAAAAGTTAAACCCTCTAATTATGGTCACATATTGTGTTTTATAGCCAGGTACTGGGACCTCCAGGTTGAAATGGGTTAACAGCCTTTAAATTGTCAGTGCAGAGGAGTGCTGAGTAGATAAAACTCATATGCACTTATGTAGGCTGCGCTCATGTTTGACTCTATGCCCACAGCTTCAGTGCCTTTAAGGTTTTTTTGCCCTGAATTTTGTCTTTCACCTGTCGGATTAGGACGTTTAGCGTACAATAAATCTCTGTGTCCTTCTCACCAGGAGTGAGATTTGAAAATTATATGATGCCATTTGAAGGACTGTAAAAATGATCAACTGCAGTGTTGGGTCACTTCAAACAGCAGAACTGAAGCATGACAAATGGTCACTCTTTAACCCCTCAAGCCCGGCGCTATTAAATTTCACCTGAAAGACAATATCTCCAATTTCTGTCACCAACAGCAGCACAACAGTGAAGGATTAGGATGTGGAAATACATATAATGAGTCTCCACATCACAATCACCAGGCTGGAGTGAAACGTTCAGCCACATTCATTTAAAAAAATCCTGTTTTAACAATTCGCAGCTGTAATTCTTCCAGATTTGACTCAGCAGGAAGAAAATCTAACATTCAGTCATAATTTAGTCAGTTGCACTGGCTCTTGTTGTTTGTGTTTTAATGACCTCTGGGGTCAAAAGGGTTAATTTATTTTTTAAACTCTCAAAAAAAGAGCCTGAAACACACAGTTCAGGGCAAAACAACAAACCTATCAAAAATCCCTGAAAGCAGTTCAGGAAGCTGTCAGCATAAAGTAAGTGCATCAAGATTTCTGTCTGCTCAGCACTCCTTTGATTGAAAAAACAATATAAACAGTATGAAAACTGTGGAGTTTTCATACTGTTTAGAGGGTTTTAACTGTAGGTGTAGAGCAGAGTGTGCAGGGACAACACTGCACCGTTAATGAAACCGATTTAGCCTATTACATGTAAGAGAGTTCATAAAGTCAGACTGAATGTGAAACTTTTATTTTCATTAACTGCTGAAGAAAAAATGTCTTTTTATGCCTGTTTGATATAATAATCAGATAGTGATTGTATAATTCAGTCAGTCTTATTTTAGTATTTTTGATCCACTTTCACTTGTTTTATTAACGTTACTGCATTTCACTATTTATACAAACTCAACATTTCCTGGTGGTTTAAAATTAAAACCTTCACAGGGTTTCACTGGACTAAACATTACATGTGTCAAAAAGACTTTTATTTTGAAACATTTGTGGGAAACTCATACATTCAACTCATACCTTATTTCCTAAAAGGTAAAGATGTATTTAAAAATGATAAATTCTGTTATTTAACTAGAGAAAAGGTGGTTGCGAAAAAGTGAGTTGCGGACTTAAATACAGTATCAAACAATCAGCCTTTAATGGCGTCGATGCAGGAAACAGCAAAGTCTAAAATAATCCAGAGCATATGCCAAACAGAGATACTGCAGGAAATAAGTTACCAGAAAACTCTAGAACGTCCTCAAGCACACAGAACGAGGATACAAACAGCAAAAAGGGACAACTGAACAAAGGACAAGGGGAGAGTGAGACAATAAATGCATAGAAGGGTGAGTAAGAGTGGACACACCTGGGAGACACAGCTAAACCAAACAAGCTAAAACCTACGAGTAATGTCAGGGACTAGAAAGAGAGAGCATATTTCCCCACATGTTGTCTTCACTTCTTTGGCTTCCTGTTAAATCCAGAATCAAATTTAAAAGGTCCCGTCTTATCTTATGACCTTGTAGTACCATATCACCCTATTAGAGCACTTCGCTCTCGCTCTGCAGGCCTACTTGTTGTTCCTAGAGTATTTAAAAGTAGAATGGGAGGCAGAGCCTTCAGTTTTCAGGCCCTCTTCTGTGGAACCAGCTTCCAGTTTGGATTCAGGAGACAGACACTATCTCTACTTTTCCTTTTTTGATAAAGTATACAGATAAGGCTGAATCAGGTGACCCTGACTCCTCCTTTATGTGCACTGCAATAAGTGTAGGCGTTGGGGGATTCCCATGATGCACTGAGTGTTTCTTTTTCACTCACTGTGTTTTTATAAACCTCTCTGCATTTAATTATGAGTTATTCTTAATCTCTGGCTCTCTTCCACAGCTTGTCTTTATCCTGACCCACGACCATGACAGTATTATTCTTAAGTTTAATTTCTGCTGCATGAAATTAGCTAGATTTTAAGACTTTAACAGACTTTAAAACATCAGTCACTGTCTGGTAGATTTCTCAGCACTCACTTGCCTGCTGATGGCGCCAAGAGTCTTAGTATATTTCCAAATTCTCTCAAGTGGCGTTTTTTCCAAAGAGCTCCGGGTTGTTGGTGTTCTCACAGCTGTGGAGTTTAGGAATATGCGCTCAGGTGGGAATTTATTTTTTGTGCAACTCTAAAATGTAAAATAAGTTTAACAGCTGTTTGATTGAAAGCATTAACTTCAGGGAATTTGGTTTTAGTCCCTCTAAAACTTTAGCCTATGTCAGTTTTCCTCACTTTCCAGTGCTATTACAGTATATGTGTGTCCTTCTGGTTCACATTCACTGGTTTTCTCTGCAAAGATAAATCTTTAAACACTAAAGTAGGATTTCACCTAACCATAAATCCAAATCCGGCATTCCCAGAAGACCTGGATTGGAATTTGAAATTTAAACTTTTTCAGTGCAGATCTAAAGTGTCTTTGAGTCTCCCCGATGGAGTTTCCAGTGCACATAATGCTCCACCTAGTGTCAGAACCCATGTCCTGCATCCACAGGAAACACCATCCAATTAAAACACGTGTATTTTATTTTTCTTCATGGGTTTTGCTTTTTTCTCAGTGACATGCTTTTATCCATATCCTTTGTCTTTTTAAAAATGTTGTGCCTCAGCCCTCGCAGTGGAGGAGCGAGCCCGACAGCTGCAGATGAAAGTACATTCCTACCGGCCTTCAGCCTCCCATGACCCTGAGACAAACCTCAAGACCAAACGGGAGGTGAGTGTTTGTATTCGCTGCTCACCTCTTCCTTCTGGACTTTATAAACAATGTATTTGTTATTTATTCGTCCTCAGTTTGAACAAACGTACTGAGCTTCCCACCCTCCTTCTCTTTACCTCCATCCTTAGATGTATGCAGAACAGAGGCGCAGCAGCGACAACATGTCGGCCAGATCTTCAGACAGCGATATGAGCGACGTGTCGGCGATCTCCCGTGCCAGCAGTGCCTCCCGCCTCAGTAGCACCAGCTACATGTCTATCCAATCAGAACGGCCCGGGGGACGACTCAGGTCAGTTGTGACTGTAAAGGCTGCTTTTTAACACCACAGCCATCATTTTTAATATTCTAATTAAACCCAGATGTCGGAGAAGTGCATGCTGATCACAGTCTGTCTTTCCTTTTCTTGCACGCCACTTGCCGTTGCATGTTTGTGTCCTTCTGCATGCTCTGATTCTTCCACCCACACGCACGCAAACACATGAACGCACAAACACACATAACTCAGATCCAAGTCATTAGAGGAGGACAAGAAGGACAGGAGGATCTCGTGGGGGGTGGATGGAGAGGAGGAGGAGAACGAAGGTGGAAAGAGGCAGTTCTCCGAGGAGCTGAAGCACAGGAGACACACTGTGGCAGGAGACACGAGAGAGTCCAGGTAAAGAGTTCTCACACGGTGAAGCCACCGATGATGGCAAACGGTCCATCTGCTCACTGCACAACTAGGTCCACATAGACCTCTCAAGTCCAAAGAAAGGCCGTCAGAAGCTATTAAAGGTGGAAACATAAGCAGTTTATATAGAGGTGGTTTATTATAGTTTATTGTAGATGTAGATGTGGAACCTTTCTTTCTGGAGAAAAAAATCTCCAGTGAAATATCCATATTTATGGGTAACTCCTGTTACCCATCTGCAGTGGCTCGCAGTGGCTTTAACAACAAATTAGGAGAACTAGATCACAGATGTCAAACATAAGGCCCGGGCTCCAGGATCAGTCCGGCAAAGACTCCACCCACTGGGTGGCTTTGAAAAAAGTGAAGGAACGTTTTTGGATCACCAAAACATTTTCTGTAATTTTACACATTTATAAGAGTTCATTTATTACAACAGCATTTCTCTATCATGTTTGTTTATCACTGAGACACAATGAGCACTTTGGCACTTATTTTTCTAGGATATCTGTAGATCTAAACATCTATCTATAGATGTCTCAAAATATCTCAAGATTAAAAGTGTAGATAAACCTCTTAATGCTGTCAGAAAGGTCAGAGTTCAAAGTTTTAGACATCCCTGAACTAGATTTCACGTTGCTGTAAGTGATTTTTTACATTCTCCAGTTGTAAAAATGTGCAGCCTGAACACTGAATTTTATACCCCGTGTCTGTCAACTTATCCACTTCATGTTGCTGAACGTCAGAAGCGGCGGTGGGCGTGGATGTAAACACCTGAAAGTCCAAGTCGAGAACAGAACATTTAACAGTGTGTGAGCAGATTTGTTTGCTTTAACCATCAACCCGGCGGGCTTATGTTTGATCTGAGCCTGGACTTAAAATTAAACTCAGACTTTCTTTTTTTAAAACTGTTACTGTTCAAGCTATTAGCCTGCTAAATCAAATAGTATACTTTTGATTCATTTCCATAAAAACAGGTAAACACTCCAAGTCAGCCTCAACATGTTAAGATATTTTTCTCTACCTAAAAGTTTTTTCTCTGTTATTAAGATTAAGATAACCTTAGGGTGCTGCAAACACACATTTAAAAAATTTCCTTTTGTGTTACACAGCTTGATGACTTTTAATCACGTTAACAGCATTAGTCCCATCTGTGGTGCTAATCATTCTTCCTCCCTGAGTCACTTTAATATTTATTTTGAAAGTAGATATTTAAAACGTTTCTTACTTTCTGTCAGTTACATTCTGTTAAAAACGGTGGCCAATGTTTCAAGTCATGAGGTCACTGTGTAAGTAATTCCTGTCAGCCAAGAGTTCAGACTTAAGGCTGCTTTAAAGCTCAATTACAGGCTGTTTTTTCTACCCTTGGATTTGATGATATGATGTCACAGAGAGCAGATAACCTAATACGGTCATCTTAATCACAAAGCTCGGTGTGTGAACAGAGACGTCCCACCAAGCTGCTGTTGAATTCTGCAGCCGATTGGAAGAAAGTTTTCTAAAACAGAGGAAAAGGGAGCTTAAATGGGATGTTTCAGACAGAGGATGAACTGAAGGAGGGGTCCAGCAGAGGACGAAGGAGGTACTGTGAGTCATACAGAGCTACTCTAGTTGAATCCAAGAGCAAAAATACGCTGGAAGTAAGTGAAATAGAAGCTCTTTCAAAAGAGACTTTTTTAGTCTCCTTATATACAGCTACACACACACACACACACACACACACACTTACTTCAGCAGCTGACCAGTAACAGACTGCTGACAAGGACAAATGACCCCATCTCACTGCTCCACAGTGAGCCAGGTGATGATATAGTGCAGCTTATTAGCTGGCTAATGTATTGAGGTGTGAGAGAAAAGAGAAAAAAGGACGGGCGTTCTTTACACAGATCAATCCAAACCAGGTTTTTTAAAAGCAGCTCGGACTCGGATGTCAGAGGCTTGTATGTTAGGAATAGATTATTTTCTTTATTTAGTTTATCACCAGTAAAACAAAAGCAACCACAGTCACATGCACAGAGCCAAAAGTATGTGGACAGTCACATTAGCTCCGTCAGCAGGCATTAATCAGATTCTCTGAGCCTTCACTCTTCTGGGAAGACTTGTTTGTAGGGATTTTTCCCATTCAGACACATTAGTGAGGAAGGTCGAGCCTCGCTCTCCATCAGTGCTTCTGTTCATCCCAAAGGCTCTTTACTCCTCTACCTACAATCATTTTGTTACGGACCCATTTGTCCAACACCAAACTCGCTTTATCGTTGCAGTTTTTAACCTTAAGATTTATCTTAGGAGGTGCTAGCTTGAAACGAGCCCTGTAAGTATAAGAATCTCAACTTGAAAATAAACTAATTTAACCTTTAATAGTTTCAGAGCCAAAATGAACAAACTGGGATCTATGAGTCAGAGAGAGAAAATTCTGATGCGCAGCATCCCCACCACACTGATGTGTGAAAAACTCAACACACATTGACACATCTGCCTAATCAAACTGGAATATTAAAGTAAATAACAGCCTTTAACAGTGAGTCAGTGACACTGATGTCACTGACTCACTGTTAAGAGCATTACCTGAAAAAAAGAAGTTACTGTGTAGCACAGAAGCACACTAATTTTAATCCTTCAAAAAATGAGGTTTGCATATTAATTTAAGACACAGGTGTCCGCTTATTTTTCCCATGGGCTGCACATTCAAACTCAAAATTACAGAGAGGAAAAATTAGATGTGCAAAAGAAGAAAAGAATGTATTACTGAAAGATAAAAACCACCTGGTGTGGTGGTGGTGGTGGTGGTGGTGGTGCATTTTGCAGTTAAATTCCTGTCCTGCAGCAACTCCGTCAGTATTTGTGGAGGTATTTCCATATTTCAGTTTCACACCTTCGAGGTTCTGGCTTACATGCAACCACTTGATGTGAATTTCTGCTCTGTTGCCATCTAGATAACAACAGATTTGCAGCTTTTGCTGATTTATCACAGTTAATTTCCGTATCACAAACAGATTCCATGTAATTGCAAACTTGACCCCATTCAACTGTAAACTGGTAGCAGACTGACTCCATCTAATTGCAGAGACCACAAGTTCTTTGCACACAGTCGCACATTTCAACAGTCCGTGGGGAGCGACTCACTTTCAAATCAGGCCTTGTGTGGCTGGTAGAGGAACTCCAGTTTTTGGCTTAATTGTGGTAATGCTGCACAGTCAGTGTACTGGTTATGCATTACCGGGTAATGCAGGAGCCATTTTGACATTGTTTAGCCTTCCGTTGGGAGTCCCTCAGTGTTCGAAAACAAGAGAGGTCTAGTATTACAGTGAGGCTTTCAGATTTTCATATCCCGTTGTTTGCATGCTGGAAACAAAGAACATGTGTAATGGACTGAGCAGCATTTTATTCAGTTCAAACACAGAGTTGGATTTTAAAAGCAGACAGTGGAGTCAGACTACATTTATAAAAGCTGGTCAGTGTCAGAAAGCCTGTAATGTGTTTTTAGACAGAGGGTGGGCAGGAATTAGTAACGAGTTGATGCACATCGACTGCAGGCCGCGGGTCAGTTTTCACTCAGAGCTGGATATTAATGCAAGCATTCAGTGGATATTTTCACGTCTCCTCCAGGCCGCTTTGATGATGGCTTGTGGAAGTGACTGAGTGCATACAGAGGAGATTAGACAGTCTTTACATCTTTTTCTGTTACAGCTGTCCTTTAACCTATCCTTCCTCTTTAATTCCCCCACATGTTTGATGTAGTTCTCCTTCCTAATTCCTAATAATTGATGAGCTGCTGCTCATTTAAGCTTTTGTGAGTCCTGCCTTCTACTGCATTTGTTTGCATAGACGTTTGTGGTCAGACACGCTGACATTTCAGAATAAAACCACACAAACAGACAAATGCATAAATTTTCCTGCTGACATTTTAAAAATGAGCTGGAAAAAACACACACACACACAAATCACAAGCCTTTTAGCCAAAAACAGCAAATGTGATTAGACTGATTTTTTTCCCATGTGCCTGTTTATATGTGTTTGTGTAATCCTCCTCGCATGTCTCAGATCCCTCCTTGCATGCATCCTGTGCTGTGACTGCCTGGACCCCCTCCACCCTCAAGACCTGGATCCTCCCCTTCCACCCTACCCCTGTTCTACACGCCCTTCTCTAACTCCCCTGCAGGGAGAGGTGGAGAGGCCTCAAACCACCCTCCCGCTTTCTCCTCTTGGTCACTGGGCTGTAGCTGTCAGGGACCCACAGGGAGCGGAGAGTTTGGGTGATAGGGGCAGCGTAGCTGGACTCTCTTGCAGTACTTTGGCCCCCTCTGAGCTGATGGACATGCGACAGCTCCTCCGAATCCCTAGGAGACAGCATCGATTGCTGGACACGTTCTGTCCGTGTGTAGTGGCTTGTTTAAGAAGACTGAACTTTAATAGATAATATGCTCAGCTATAAACTGCTGGAACATTCTACTTCATTCTTATTCTCTTTTCTTGAGGGTTTCACAGCACAGCTCTGTTACCAACCACTTATGATTTGGCTTCGATTATTTCAGAAGTGTCTAAACAGGGAAGAAAACATAAAGGGCCAAACATATAGTTCCTTTATATGAGTCAAATGATTAGGAATGTAGATGTCACTTAAAAGCCTATAATAGTTAACTTAAAAGGAAAAATGTGACAAATAAAAACTAGACAGGAGAAAAAAACAATTAACTGAAACTATAATTGAAAATTAAGTTTTAGTCTTAAAACATAATTTTAATGTGTTCAGATTGGTCAACAGAGCAGACATGAGGCTAAACGACATGTTTAATGACATTAAAACTGTAAGATGTCAAGTTTGGCTTGTAAAGCTTGAGTTTTGACTCATGTGACACGTTTGGATGATTATACTGCATTTCTTTTCTTTGGGACTCCAGACTTTTATTTGATGCTCTTTTATTAAACACGCTCCCTCAGCAATGTCCGTCATCCCCACCTCCCATCAGTCATGCTGTTTTTGTTGTTGTGCCACAGTAAAGGTACAGTACACTCGAAGTAAAAGAGAGCTTAATAACAACATCTATCAAACACACCAGGTCACAAAGTCACACTTCGGCTTCTCTCTCCAGTCGGCAGATGCGAGCGTCCATGGGCCGCAGCATGCTGAAGAGTTCCAGCGTGAGCGGAGAGATCTACACCCAGGAGCGCACAGACGGCAGCCAATCAGACACGGCGCTGGGCACGGTGGGCAGCGGCAGCAAGAAGAGACGCTCCAGCCTCAGCGCGCGGGTGGTGGCCATCGTTGGCAACCGCCGCAGCCGCAGCACGTCGCAGATCAGCGGCCCCGGTGAGTCGGCGGTTTCGGGGATTTGCTGGAATTTCATAGGACTGTATTTAAAGCCCGTTTGCCACTCTGTGATTTTGGACCATGTTAGTTTTTTGGAAGCAGACATGACAATATTTAGAAAAGAGGGTGGAGATACCTAACATCCATAACATCCATCTGCTGTATGTCACTTTCCAAAAGCTTTCTCTAATCTGATTCCATCCTCTGCGAACCTGCATTCTTTTTTCCATTAAAGGTACAATATGTAAAGTTTAATTAAATGCATGATGTAATCTGCAAGATCTGACTTCTTGAGGAATGTTAATGAGCGAGGAAGTCTCTCACGCCTCAGAATGATATTTTAATAATGCAAGAAGTCCCAACCTGATTGAAGAGGGTTAATATGAGAAAGCCCGCTGGCTCTGTGGACACACACTGCATTACTGTGCTAATCAGCTCACTGAGATCCTTTCTGCACTTTCTCAGAGGTGTGCAGAGGGTGGCAACATATCCAGTATATGGAAAACATCAACTGTAATACCTGTTCCAAAATCCGAAGTAACCAGTTCAGACCAGCTGCACTTACATCCTTTGTCATGAAAATCTTTGAAAACATGACGTGTGCTTAATTGATGATAAACTAGATTCACTGCGGTTTGCTTGTCTAGTGGGCAAAGCTCTTCATTCTAGACAGCGCATATAAGAATCTTGAAAACCAAAATCTTACATGGGAGGTTTATTTGCAGATTTTTCTTCCACGTTCAATGAGATGCAGTCCCGACATTACCCGATCACATTTATTGTTGCTTTTCATTTTTTTAACTGACAGAGTTCAGTGGGCTTTTGGAAATGCCTGCATGCCCAATCCTATTATCTCAAACTCTGGCTCCCCACAAGGCTAAGTCGTTCTCCTCTGCTTTTTATCATGTGCACAGACAGCTGCACGAATTCTCAGTGGGGCAGATTTCTGGTCAAGTTTTCTGATGACACTGGGCTGAAAGTCAGAGCACATTGGTGCTTTGCCTGCATTTGTCAAGTGACAAACTTCTTGCCTTTAATTTGACTTAAACTAAGGAATTAGGGAATTTGATGCAAGCAATCAAAACGCGTGGAGACAAAACCCAAACGCAGACAGACTCAAAGAAACTGAAAAGACGCCTTTAATTTTATAGGTGTAGAGTACCAAAAGAGTAAATACTCACTCCAGAGGTAACCAAGCAAACTGGACAGAGCTGAAAGTAATTAAAACAACAAGGCAAGTAAAATTAAATACAAAACACAAGTAGCAACCAGCTACCAAAATAAAACAGGAAACGGAGACTTAAGATGCCAAAGGACACCGGGGTGGTTAGACCAACTTTAGCACAAACGTTAAGAACAGAAACAATTCAAACACTAACAGAAACCACATTACAGAGGTAATAAGAGCTCAAAAACCTGAAAGCAATACACCAACAATTCTAAACAATAAAAGTCACAACTAAAACCAAAACAGAGGATTTTTAGTGATTCTAAAACACAAAACTCCAGGACAGTGACACAAACACACAGTCAGTGGTTCAACGAGGACAACAAAGAATCGACTTGTTGCAGAAGCTGAAGTCTTTCAGTGTTTCCTTTAATATTTTCCTTCTTGTGCTGGTTCAGTGGGTTGTATATGAAGGACAGACACAAACTTTGCAACATTAAAATCTTTGTCAAGATTATTTGAGTCCAGTTAAAAAACTCGTGCTCACCTTGGAAGAATCACACGGTTCATTTTTCTCAAGTGAATTTATTTTATTGTCCTCAGGTCGGCACTGTCATGCTTCTCATGCATAATAGATGCATGAGAAGCAAACTACTCAGATTCCTTCATACCTTCTTTCTTTGAGCTGCTAAATGTAAAGAAAAGTAGTTTGTTCTTCTAAATACAAGTCCCTGTGGGGGCAGTTATGCTGTGAGATTTTAACGTTGAGCTGCTCACTGACAAACTGAATGCTGTGCACGCTGGATTGTGACTTCTATGTCATTATTTATTGGGCTCTTCCCAAAAGAGCTACACAGGCCCGCTCTCTTGTGGGCCTGCTGCCTGCAGGAGGGGCAGAGGTCTGGGCATCCCCAAATGTTTTAGTCATATGACTCTATACTTTTCCAGATTCTTCATTTTTGCCTACAAAAGGACATGCAAAGTGCAAACCTTGATTACATTATCTAATTTAACCAAACCCAGGAGTCTAGGTGATTTCTCTTGTTGGTTTTCTCTAAAGAAAATATGGTTAAAACAGCAGCTGCACCGTTAAACTACTGTGTGCGATCACTTCGACTTAGAGAATGCAGGTTTGAACCCTTAAGCTACAGCTAAGCTAATAACAACCACATCCATACAGAAATATTCATTGCATTTTGTCCCGAGGTACAGACTGTACCCAAGCACCGCAAATTGAAAGTGTCCTTTTGTTCTGTAAAAGACAAACTTCTGCTGCTGTCGCTGGCCCAGCGCTCGTCATAAAGACAAACAACCACAGCTCGGCTCGCGGTCACACAAAAGAGTGGGGCTCGTCCGAGCCCAGCATCCACTTCCACCACCGGGGCATGTACAATGAAAGCCAAATGCTGTACCTCTCTTCTCTGCAGAGGGCATAAAAAGCTATTAGAGAATATTAGGCCTTCAGGGGGTCGCTCGCCCACTGCCACTGATGTAGAGAGGGGAGAGAGGAAGTAGAGAAAGGACGAACATCAGCCTAATGTAAAAAAGTCTCTCTTGGTCATGATGGATGACGCCGAGTGCAGGTAAGAGAGGCTCACTTGTATTTTCTAAACTATTTACTGTGAGATTTTAGACACAGGATAATGGGAGGCTCAGAAATGTTGTTTTCCAACATCATGAGTCAGAAGGCAGACGCGCCCCTGTCCGAGATGCCACACAGTGGGGGTTTTTGGCTGTTTTTCTGCCCAACAATTTCCTGTTTACTGCTGGTGAACAGATTCTACAGAACATGGGCGCAACTTTGACCGTGGTTCAGACAGCGAGATCAAACAGTCCTGAACTGGATCTGTGGGCTATCTTGTGATATTCAGCTTTGTCTAACTTATGAATGGTTTACTGTTTGGGCCACTGAGTGAACTCTGTCCTCTGAAAATGCAGAAACATTATTCTAAGTTAGACCAAACTCCAAAACCACAACAGCAAAATCTTTGTGTGAATCCTGATACTCTGGGATTTTCCACCTTCTAGATGAATCACTTTGTGGGGTCATTTGAGTAATCACTCATGATAAGGGACTACCAAGAATAATAATATCTTTATTTAAAAACAGTAGCACCTTTCAAGAACAAGTTACAGTTTTCTTTACAAAGGCAAGAGCAGTGCACGACTGCACATCTCCTTCAAGGCTTAAAATGTTCGTGTAAAGCGTGAACTGAGTCTGAGTCTCCGGATATTTGAATGCGATCTATACTTAAAAACATTAAGATAATGTCTCCAAACTTTTCTCACGTCATTTTGATGTGCATTTGCTGTGTTGTGTTTTTAAGGAGCACTATAATTAAACCATTACCTAAAAAGCTCTTATTTGATCCATCTGTCTCCATCTGGCTAATTATAGGCCAATTTCTAACCTTCTTTTTATTTCAAAGATTCTCCAAAGAGTAGTTGTCAAGCAGCTGGATGATGATCTAGAGGAGCATTAAAACAGCTATAGTGAAGGTTACAAATCATCGTTTTATGGCCGTTGACAGTGGACTCCTCTCTGTGCTTGTCCTGCTCGTCCTCAGTACAGCACACACAACTGATCCGAAATTACAAACTCAGACGCACCACTGGTGTTTTGTTTGAATCCTACATATCTCATAAATTTAGTTTTGTTGATTTAAACGAGGAGCGTTCCACAGATCTCAATGTTTGGACCACTATTTTTACATTATACATGTTTCCCCTCAATAATAGTATTACAGAGCACTGGATACATTTTCATTGCTATGCAGATGATACCTAAAGCCAAATGACACAAATCCATCCATCCTAGCCATCTGCTTCTTAATTCAGTTTTATTTGTATATATTGTAGGTCAAAGACACTGCAATATTAGTTATAGAAACAAATATGATCAAATGTCCCCATATGAGCAACACGTGGCAACAGCGGGAAGGAAGAACTCCCTTTTAACAGGAAGAGACCTCCAACAGAACCAAGCTCAGAGAGGGGCGGGGCCATCTGCAAACGCAAACCATGAACAATATAAAACGTGCAGTGGTGCCATATAAATAAAAATATCCTCTGCTTTGTTCATGTTTTAATTGTGGGAGGGGAATGTATCACTCCTAATTGTTGTAAGTATCTATAGCTTCAGCCTAACAACTTTCCTGTGGTATTGGTTTTAAAGAAAAGAGCCATTCCTTCACTGGAGTCTGTTATCAAAATATTGTCTGCTTGATGATTCTTCCTCTCGCTCTCGTTTACCTCCAGAGGGGAAGAGTAAGAAGGAGAAAGGAGCGTCCATCCAGAGGAGCACAGAGACCGGCATGGCCGTGGAGCTGACGAGGAACATGAGCCGGCAGCCCAGCAGAGAGTCCAACAACGGCAGCATGAACAGCTGCAACTCTGAGGGGAAGTCAGTAAACCCGTCCCTCTGCTACTCGTCATCTGCACTCTCTGTGTCACAAAGACGTCCTGAATGAAATGAGTTAGAGTGACAGTAATGACTGCATGTCAGCATGTTCTGAGGGAGACATCCATTCCCGCCTGCGGGTATTTCTGTATGTGTTGGCCGACTGAGAGTAAACACAGTCTAATATAACGAGCACGCAGTTTAAAAATGAGTCAGCGTGGAGAGTGTGAGGCGACGATAAAACCAAAACTCAGACAGAGTCAAATTAAGACCGGGTGTTTTCTGTCGCTTGGACAATCACGTAGATATTTTTTCTTGTTATAAATAATGAGTGCAAGTGAAATTCTCCTGGAGGCAGCAAAGTGAATCCACCACATGTGCTGACTGAGTGGGGCCATCAGCAAGACTGATGACACATTTGTATATAGGTTGGTGATTTTTAGAGTTAATAATGGGCTGTTTTGTGTTTTCTGTGGTAGCTTGATCTTTTCTGGAGTGAATCTAGGTGCCAGCAGTCAATTCAGTGACTTCCTGGATGGACTCGGACCAGCTCAGTTAGTGGGAAGACAAACACTGGCTACTCCTGCCATCGGTACAAAACCTCTTCTCTCTTCTTTTGAATTATTTGGGGTATTTTTTAAAGCTTTATTTGTGCATGCATGGATAGATGTTGTGAAGGGTTTTTTTGCCTTTAACAATGAATCAGAAAATGCCAGAAAAAGTCAGAAATCATTAGTATTGTAATGTTTTTGCTACTTTACTTTGTATTTTTGTGTGTCTTGAGTATTTCTAGCATGAATTTCTTTGAGATATTTTGGATATTTCTGGTATTTTATTTTAAATGTTGATTGTGCCATTCATCCTCTTCTCTTGGTCGTGAGGCATCAATCTAAGCAGACAATCCCAGTCTTCCATCTTCCCAGCCTCTCCTCCACTTCTTCAGGTGGGAAGACGTTCCCGAGTCAGCCGAGAAATGTGATCTTTCCAGCATGACGTGGTTCATTTCACACTGGGCCACAGACTGCCCCAGTGCAAGTTGGAGGTCACTGCTTGATAAAGCCAGCGGAGCTACATCATCTACGAAAATCAAGCACAAGATCCTCAGGCCACATAGCCTTGAGAAATTCAGGGAAAATCTCATTCGCCCCATTCACTGTGTCCACTGCAGAAGGTCTGTCAGTGGGGCTGAGAAGATCCTTGATGTATTCCTCACACCACCAAACTATGTCCTGAGTGAAGTCAGCAGAGTTGCATCCCTGCTATAAAAAGTGTTTGCAGGGAGCTGTCCACGCCACTCGAGTCACCTGACGATTTGCCGGACTTCCTTCAAGGTCGACTAAAAGTCCTGCTCAATGGCCTCGCTGAGCTCCTCCCATACCTGAGTTTTTTGGTACTGCAAGAGCTGCAATCCACTTGGCCTGTTGGTACCTGTCAGCTGCCTCTGCTCACCATGCTTGATAGATTCCCTCCCACTGCTTGATGGCTCCTTTAACCTCTGCTGTTCATCTGATTCAGGGATTACCGCCACACTAGGGTCCGCTTTCCACAGAATGCTGTTAAAGTTTTGCTCAAAGTGAGAGCTGAAGAGCTTGACACTCTGGCCTTTGCCAAGTTCACCCTCACTGTCCAACATCTTCCATTGCCACCTGATGCAACTCACCAACAGGTGGTGAAGTGCAAAAATGAATCACTGACCTGTGACGCAGGGTGTCCTGGTGCCACGTGGACTTTTGGACACGCTCATGTTTGAACATCGTGTTCAATTTGGAGAAACTGCGGTGCAGCCAGTCCCTCCCATTCACACCCCTCTAGATCATTCTGTCATTGCCCATGTGAGCATTTAAGTCCTCCAGTAGGACAATGCAGCAATGTTCAGCACATGAGTGCACACGACAATCAGGACATAGGGAGGGAGAAAGAGAGACTGTTTTCATGTTCTTATAACTATTAATTTTATATTTTTATTGTTTCTTATGATTATTTGTACTTAATCTTGTTCTTTTTTATTGTTATTGTTGATGATGATCAATTTAATTGTGCCAGGCTGAGAGTGTTACCTATGCATTAAGTCTGCGCTCCTGTCGGTAGTAGATGTTGGTGTTGAGCTCTTTGTTTTCTTATTTTTTGTGCTGTGTTTTTTAGGTGATATCCAGATCGGTATGATGGAGAAAAAGGGTCAGCTGGAGGTGGAGGTGATCAGAGCACGAGGACTTGTACAGAAGCCAGGATCCAAATCTCTCCCTGGTAAGAGCCCAACCTGACTGAAGCCGCCACAGACCAACTAATCCCTCCATCACTCACACACATGTTATTATAATCCAGTATATACACTCGACTCAAGCTCACCTGTTCTTTGCGTTCGTACAACCAGCCCTGAGAGCCGATAGTGTTCCCACTAATGGCTTTTTTTATTGCTCTGTTTCTGCCGTCAGCTCCATATGTCAAAGTCTATCTGCTGAATAATGGAGCGTACGTAGCCAAAAAGAAAACCAAGATTGCACGGAAAACACTTGACCCACTGTACCAGCAAGCACTGCTATTTGAGGAGAGCCCGCAGGGGAAAGTGTTACAGGTAAGCAGGAGATTTATTTCCCTTCATCACAAAGTTAAATGCTTCCCCACCTCCTACTTCATGCTGACGGAAATCGAGCAGAGCAACATGACAACGTGAAATTATTTTTTCCTTCAGGTGATTGTATGGGGAGACTATGGCCGCATGGACCATAAAAGTTTCATGGGAGTTGCACAAATCTTATTGGAGGAGCTGGACTTATCAAGCACAGTCATCGGTTGGTACAAGCTGTTCCCACCATCCTCTCTGGTGGATCCGACACTTGCCTCCCTGACGCGACGAGCTTCTCAGTCGTCTCTCGACAGCTCGTCCGGACCGCCCGGGGTCCGATCTTAGTGGACAAACAGCTCTACACCACCGAGAAAAAACTAAAACTAAAACTCGGAGAGAAATGAAATACTAACGGCAGAAATGTAGAACAACAACAATCAGAAACACGAGAAAGCTTTGTTGAAATCTGACAATCACTCCTGCCGCGGTTAATTTTGTCTGTCGTAGGGAGCGTCGCATTTCAGTGTTTCATGTCCATTCGAGGAAAAGTCTCTGTGTTTTCTCTGTGTGTGCTGAAGAAGCCGTGCAGCAGCTGTCCAGACAGTACCAGAGAATCCAAACGAAGCAGGGTGGCTTTTAACCGAATCAACAATAGCAAAGAAATGTATGTAAAGCATCGGAATGTATGGACTCGAGACAAGAGGTAATCACCCTCCGCTCCTGCAGGCGGCGCTGCGCTCCCTGCAGTGGCCTCCTCCAGAACCCCAACAGACTGCTGGTATTCCCGTCCCCGCCGTGCGTGGGGGACGGGGTGCTCAGTCTGGAAGCACAGGGCCTTCTTCTGGTGCCTAGACCTCGGAGCCGCATTACTGGTCCCCCCCTCTCTGTGGAAAGATCCTCTTTTCAATATGTTTACCATGGCTGCTCTGAAGCCGCACCGTTTCAGCGTGTTTGCTTTGTTGTTCATTTCTTTCCCTTCGTTACTACTGGCACAAGATGTTTTTAAAAATGCTCATGATAATGTTGTCAGTCTGGTGTGTGCATGGAGAGTAAAAATAAAATACAAGAGATTAAAAAAAAAGAAGCTATTAAATGTCTGCAAGTGTTATGCAGGAAGAGGGCGGGGAACAGGTTAGATTTTTACATGTGAGATTAGCGTTGTTTTGCTGGCAAGCGTGCAGGCCAGTCGTCTTTGTATAGTTGTATATTAGGCCTCCCAGGAGGTTGACCAATAAGTAAAATTTATGTCACTTTGAAATATCACAAGGGTACAATGTCAATGTAAAAAAAAGAAAACGGAAATCTTTGTTCACCTATGTGAGAGCGAGACAGGGGCGTCTAATTTTTCACATTTTTTGGGAGGCACATTCCCTCCCTCCCGGCATGTTAAAGGTTTTTATCCAATCTTTAGTTCAACATTTTTTTCTTTTTAAATTTAAACACAAGCACAAGAGCTTGATTTTTTTACAACAAAAAGTTTAACGTTTTGAAGAAAAAAAATAATACATACCTAAAAAAAACAAAAACAAAAAAAAGGACAAAAAGCAGCAATCCTCCCGTCACCGGTTCTCTTCATCGTTTCGTCTCGACGTTCGGAGGCAAACAGAACAACAAATATTGTCACAGTTTTTTCCTCGTGCATCTCGGTGAATGTGGGCCAATCAGATCGATCCGTCGGGACGCCAACGCTCATCCTCCGTCCGGCCTGCAGGCTCCTCCCACCCAGAGGGGGAGGGGCAGCATGACTTTGGAACCCGTTCCAAGCTGCATGCACATTTTTGTAAACAAACAAACAAAAAAAATCTAGATACGCGTGTTAGCTCCACATACTGTAGGGCCGCTTGTATGTTGCATGCAGTTGTACAGTTTGCTCGTACTTGAATATTAAAGAGATAAAACCAAGAAACTGAAGCCATTCCCATTACGCAAAGACATCCAAATCCACTGCAGTCCAGTCCACGTCCTTCAGTCCGGTGCTGAATATCTCTCAAACCGAATCCCAAGATTACATTGATGTCTCTGGAAGATGTACTGTACTGTACTGAGCAGACCTCGCAGCCCCTCTTACTGTTATTCCACATCATAGTATACCTCCGAGGGGCTGGGACGATGTATGAATAAATATGTACAAATCAGATCTATGAAAATATGAATTATGTTTCAACATAATGATTTCAAACGACACGGAGAATAAACTCAGATGCACAGAAAGTCGCACCCTGTAAATACTCAGCACTATTCCCGGGGTTTTCATTTGGTTCACTGAGAAAAGGGGCCAAGTCTTATAATAAGGAGCGATTAGTACTTTAGGTGACGAGGGGACCGTGCTGTGGGACGGCGATGGGTCTGAAAGTCCTCGTCTGAACACTTCTCTGTTTCTTCGAACTCTGCGTCTGTGCCCGGCCCGCCATGCTCAGTCCCGCCTCACTCCAGATTTCTTTTCATTGTCCAGTGAAGCTGTTTTTTTCCTTATTTATTTAGGTTTTTTTTCCTTGTCAGTATTAACAGGAGAAAAAATTGCTGATTGTTTACAACTTCTGTGTTCCACTGAAACAAGAAAATCAGAAAAAAGTAAAGCATTCACTGCAACATTTCTTGTTTGTATAACAGATGTGGCTCAAATGATGTGTATGTTTTATATATATAAAAAAATTTCATTTTTATGATTTACAAATAAAAAAGAATGTGTGGAAAAAAATACCAATGTTTTCCTTGAGTCTTTCTCATGCTTATTTTTTAATTTTCTGATTTGACATGATGTCAAAAGGCCAGGGTGCCTTGTTTGTGGGAAAGCTAATATTTATTCTCAGTCTGTGCATCTCTGAGCAGAGTAGCATTATTTTAGAGAGAGAGGGCCATCACTGTTCCCACCGTAGTAAATTTATTACAGTTCATAAAAACATATTTCAAGTGTTTTCATCAGTTCTAGATACAATATAAAAGAACAACATGTGCTTTCCCCCCCTTTTACTCAGTTGAGAAGGTGATGAGCTATCTGCTAACGCTAGCTAGTTTGGTTAGCAAATGCTAACCAACTCTATGGGTCTATTGCTGGACATACCCGCTAATTAGTGCTATGTACAGTAGCATGCACAACAAAATTCTAGACTTTTATGCGCCATGGTCATCGTACTAACTTGTCTGTGCAGAGAACAGCTTAGGAATCTAAACAGTAGTCAGACCATACTAGTAGCTCTTACAGCAATCAACATGGCCTACATGTCCAGTTCGGTGAGCTCAGTTAGCTGAGGTTAATCCTAGCAGACCGTTAGTGTCCTATCTGTTACTCAGACAAACACGTGGCTAATAAAGTTTAAACAGGTGAGTAATAGTAATATTACTTAATAATTATTAATATAGTAATATTTATACCTAAACAGTTCTCATTAAGGAATAAATTGATCAAGGAGTGGAAAATAATTTGCGTAGCAAGCAGTAAGCATGATAATTTTTGCTCTAAAGTTGGCTATTTCAACAAGGTAGTCTATGGAGAGTGACTCACTTTAGAAGTCAGTCTTGAGTGGCCACAAGAGAAACTGCAGTTTTTATCAATATGTGTTGCACTGATTATGTCGTCCTTATTTCCTTTTTTTTGTTATTTCATGCTTTTGTTTGGGTCAAGAAGGGCATCCAATATAAAGTCTGCCAAATCAAACATGCGGTGGTAACCAGTGTGATGACGCCTTCTGGAAAGGGAGCAGCAACTATTTATAAAGCGCTATAACCTCAAACAACCAAGATATTTTAGCAAATAAAATACAGTTTGTGACCACATGATATACCAGAAAGATTTTCTAAAAGGTTCTTATGTAATGAGTTTTCAGTCTTTTTTTAATGCAAAAATCCCTAAAGTTGTGATGTTATTTAACCAGGTGGCTTTGGCCTCGAGTGATCCTGTGAGGAACACTGGCGTAATTTCAGACCAAGATATGTTCTTCAGCACACACAGTATAGACATACATGTAAGGCTGCTTTCCTTCACCTAAGTGGTATTTTTCTAATTCAATACACCATTTCAATTCAATTCAGTTTTATTTATACAGCACCAAATCACAACAACAGTCGCCTCAAGGTGCTTTATATTGTAAGATAGACCCTAAAATAATACATACAGAGACAAACAGTGGGAAGGAAAAACTTCCTTTGAACAGGAAGAAACCTCCGGTAGAACCAGGCTCAGGGAGGGGCGGGGCCATCTGCCGTGACCGGTTGGGGTGAGAGAAGGAAGGCGGGACAAAAGACATGCTGTGAATAAAATTTTAACAATGAAATGTTGTTGTTTTTTTAAAGTGGAACCTGTAAACAGACGGCTTCTGCAAAGTAAAGTCTCATAGACCAGAGATGAGAGAACGGAGGACAATTTTAGGTTCTTAAGTGCTCTGTTTGTGAATAAAGTCACATGACAACCATGTGGTACTACATACAACACCATCACAGTCTTGCCACTGCGATCCATCTAACCAAAAAGGATCTGCTGTTTCTTATACAACACAGAGCTTGGGAGATTTATGCTCCACTTGTTGTTAAGTAACCACAGGATCCCCCAAAAACAACATCTGCAGGCAATCTACACTGACCCGCCCACCACCCTCGCCCTGGCAGCCGGGCCCCCAGGCTCCCTCTGTGCTGCAGCATCAGGGGTCATAACCTGCCTGTATAAAACATTGACACAGACCATCGTGGAAAAGACACATGTAGATCACACATGTCAGAGGCCACTATAAAATTTCCATGCTGCTCCCAGGAATAAGATTAATCTATCTAATAAAGTCAAAGGTCATACATTGGTGGAAAAGAAACCATGAGTTCATGTGGAATACAAACATTTCAAAGTTAACTTTTAATATCATCCATGAAGACGGGCTTCCCAAGTAAAATATTAAACAAACAAAACCTTTGGGAAAAGAAAGGCTCATGTGAGCCGAGCGATGCCGGGAAAAACAGTCTGAGAGTCTGTCGGCATGAGGTTCAGGACCCAGAAACCATCTCACATGATGAGATGACGTGAGACCAGTGATAGTTTGGGTTGTAAGTTTACCACTGCTTTCCCTCCAGCAAAACATGTTACAACTTATTTCTTCTCAAGTGGGATTAAAAAGGGTGCAGATTTTTATAAAAGAGAACACCAGCATAAAAGGATTATCCATTTCCAGCCTCGTATTTTTATTCTTGGACTCTATCAGAGTAGCTGTGTATGACCCACAGTTCAAAACAATGCTAATTTATCTCATTCTGGGTCTTGTTTCAGTGCCACACTTCATCCTCTGTCTGAAACAAGTTGTTAAAAGCCATCTTTCACTGCGCCTCCTAAGAGGAATTACAGCAGGGGGGTGGGGCTTTTGTGCTCACAGCAGAGTACTTTTACAATAACGTACTTCCTCTGAAATAGTCCATTGATAAATACATTTTGATGGAAGGGTTGAGACAATTGTTTTTTATTGTCCAAAAATACCTTTCTGTGAGTTTTAGGGACATCATACCACCATAAAGCAATTTGTAGCTTCTGCCATTTTTATTTGAGGCATGAAGCGAGCAGCAGCTGAAATTTTATAGCTGCAGCGTTTTCAGTCACCACAGTCGCCTGCTCCTCTGCATGCATGGAGATACAGAAACACACATTAGCAGAATGCTAGTGTCTAAAATAAACTGTGGGATTTCTTTTTGTCCTGTTCAACACTCAGCTAGAGCGGAAGTTAGTTCCTATACAATGGGGTTAACAGGAAGTAGATTGGCTCTCCTCACAGCCAGAGATTTCCTAGAGCCAGAGATCAGTAATGACCAGATGAGGCACATTCACTCTCCAAATGTTTAGAGCAGTCTGAAGAATGCGCGGTGTTGCTCAAACCTATATATAGGTTTGAGCTATATATAGGTCTATACAGTCTATATATAGGTATATATATATATATACCTAAATATAGACTGACCTCGTTATTTCAATTCAATTCAGTTTTATTTATACAGCACCAACATCACAACAACACCTCAAGGCGCTTTATATTGTAAGGTAGACCCTACAATAATACACAAAGAGAAAAACCTAACAATCATATGACTCCTTATCTGCAAGAACTTTGGTGACAACGGGAAGGAAAAACGACCTTTTAACAGGAAGAAACCTCCAGCAAAACCAGGCTTAGGGAGGGGCGGGGCCGACAGGATATTTGGAACTTTGGATCTGTTTAATATAATCATCCACTATCATAATATATATGACAGGAAAAGGAAGGAAGCATCACCTTTAAAAATAACTATTAAAGTGAAATCTAATGGAAATACTCTGTTGCTGCTTGTATGGCTGGTTTGACCTCCTGGTTCAGGAGCCAATGAGCAGACAATGGAAGGACATCAGGAAACAGTACACACCTGAGTAATTTGGGCCTCTCTCTATTTAAGTGGCTTCACTGGAAACAATAGTTTTGCATTTACTTGTGATTGCGTGGGTTTTTAGGCTGTGTGCTCTCATACTGATCTTTTAAGGTGACGTGTTTCTGGTTTTGAGCCTACAAACATACATTTTCTCATCTTTAATCTTAGATTATGACCCTCCTAACACTAGTCCTTTCCTCTCTAAACTTTCTAGGTGCTTTCTTACTGCACAGTCTGACCATGTTAGGGTTTTGTCTGTTTCCAGCACTTCATTTTAGAGTTCACACGGCTATAATCAGGGTTTTGGAGTCATGTGAAATTGTCATACAATCTTTCCTTTGAGGGGTAGTTTGAGCCAGCCAGTTACACTGAGGTGTAACTGAACGTGGTTACACAGGTGTTACATTTGGCTTAAGTTATATTTCTGTTAACAAAATGGGAAAAAGTAAATCTGAAATGTACTCTTTTTTTTTTAATTTATTTACAGTAGAGCATTTTTATTGCTTTGTTCAAACTGTGGCTGATTTAATACTCATACTTCTATCCAATCATGGGTCCAAAATATGCTGCAATATTCTTTAGATTTTGGCTTTGAAGTTGGAATTTAAAAATAAATAAATAAATAATTGTGGAGGAGGACTCTACTCATGTTTCCTATCACTGGTGGTCGGTACATTTCAGATCAACACATTTCATACAGAAACTGAGCTGCTATTAGGAAGCTCTGGAAATGAGTCACATAAACATAGTAATCAAGACATAGGATGAGTAATGAAAAAAGCTAAATGATGATGGGTTTTCATTATGACTGCGGTCAAAACCAGTAAAAGGCTCAAAACAAAGGTCTTTATTCAACTTTTTAATGCAACATTTAATTAAAAAAATCACCTATCAGTTAAAACTAAACATTTCAGGCTTTAAAAACATTGAGCCCTTAATTAAATTGGTTGTTCTAATTTAAACCAGTTTATATATGCCCACCCTTTGGGTTTTTGTGCCAGGTAACATGAAGATGGGAACGGTAAGCTGAAACTCATCTGAGCAAACAGCTTCATGCGAAATTTATTGTTAAATGTCAAGCTGAATGAGAACCAGAATCATTTGCAGCTCAAAATGAAGCCGTTTTCAGTGCCGCTTGCTTCATAATGCTTCATAATCATCATTCCCAGGACTGCACTCTTCTGATGTTGTGTCTGGAATCTGCTGGTGCCACTCTTCCATCACTGAGAAAGACTGCCCGATGCACCAGTAGATGGAGTAGTTTTGTAGGAATACAGAGCAGAGTTGAGTTCTGAGGGTGATAAAGCAACTGCTGCAGAATCAATGGATCAAAAACAGCAGAAGATGCACTTTGGTGCTACCTGACCTTCTTAAATTGTGATGGGACTGACGCCTACCACTGGCACACACACACTCACACCTCATTCATATTCAGAAATTTAATTCAATTAAATTTTATTGACACAGCACCAAATCACAACAACACTCGCCTCAAGGCGCTTTATATGGTAGGGTAGACCTTAGAATAATACATACAGAGAGAAACCCAACAATCATATGACCCCCCATGAGCAAGAACTTTGGCGACAGTGGGAGGAAAAATGACCTTTTAACAGGAAGAAACCTCCAGCAGAACCCGGCTCAGGGAGAGAACAACGTGGGAGACGGTCGCATCTGCTGCAACCGCTTGGGGTGACAGAGGAAGATAGAACAAAAGACATGCTGTGGAAGAGAGTCAGAGATTAACAACATTAACAACTAATGATTCAATGCAGAGAGGTGTAAAGAAGAATTACTGTTTGCATCATGGGAATCCCCCGGCAGCCTACAGCTATTGCAGCATAACTAAGGGGGGATTTGGGAGTCACCTGATTCAGCCCTAACTATATGCTTTAGCAAAAAAGAAAGTTTTAAGCCTAATCTTGAAAGTAGAGATAGTGTCTGTCTCCCAAATCCAAACTGGAAGCTGGTTCCACCGAAGAGGGGCCTGAAAACTGAAGGCTCTGCCTCCCATTCTACTTTTAAATACTCTAGGAACAACAAGTAGGCCTGCAGTGCCAGAGCGAAGTGCTCTAATAGGGTGATACAGTTAGATGGGGCCTGATTATTCTTGAGGAGCAAGATTTTGAATTCAAGTCTGGATTTAACAGGGAGCCAATAAATGGAAACCAATATAGGAGAAATATGCTCCCCCTTTCTATTCCCCGTTTCTCTCCTCTGTTTCCTGAGGGGGGGCCTCTTCTTGGACTCACGGTGGGGCCAGCTTATAAGAATATTCAGCCTGTGTGATTGTGAACAGAAGAGGAAGTTCACACACGAGACGTAACTGACGTGACATTTTCTAACCAAGGCAGTGTTCAGCGTGGCTGCAGTGACACAAAGGAAACAACAGGCCGGGTTGATTCCATTCAGCCTCAGGACCCCCGCAGTTCAGAATCGTCTCTGAGTTTATGTCGGGCTGTTATGTCAGTGCAGCACCGAGACAGATACACAACAGACGGCGTGACAGGTTCAAAATGCACTTCGGCCGAGAAATTATGCGTCTCTGGTGCCACGTGGTTGCGGTGACAGCAGGACAGCAGATGACAGAGCAGCTTTGAAAAGAAAAGGGTGACACTCAAAGGCTTTTACTGTGCCAGTGTGATCAGAGTGATCAGACAAACCATAAAAACGTGTAATAAAGAATAAAGAATCGTAATACTTTCTGCAGATGTTCACTGCGCCTTCCTCTGCGGTTACTTTTCCAGCACAGAAAGTGGAAAATTCTGCAGAACCCGAGTTACCTGATAGACTTAAAAAACCAACAACCGGGTGTAATTTTGAACTTCTTCAGGAAATCGAATTACACGAGGAGCGACGGTTCCTCATTTGCATGTCTGCTGTCCTGGCGCGCGAAGACAAAACAACTCAGAGTGGACGCTTCTTTCTTTAAACAGCATGTAAAAGTCAGACACAATCGCCACAGCGACGACAAAGTGTGATAAAGATAAAGCCGTCGCGCGAGGGCAGCTCTGATGCGCCTGTGCACGTGGACGCAGAGGCGTGCGTGGAAGCAACAGGCGGTGAAGCGAGAGACGTCTCTCCTCGTGACATCTGTAACTTGTGATTTTGGTGCGAGCCAGCACAGGACACGCGGCGTGGATACTTTCACGCGCGGGAGCCGTTGTGTAAACGCGGAGCGAGAAAGAGGGCGGTCAGAGGAGTGACGGCACACGGTGCGCCGCGCGCTGCTCTCACTCCCAGCTCGGCTTCTGGTGGGGTGCCCGTCACACGTGCAGTTTGTTGTTCGTGCACGGCGGGACTACCGGCGTCGGGAGACGCATGCTTGAAAAGACCTGCGCTCACTTGACGCCCGCTTTGGTGATGCCATGCCCCGGAACCACAGCGGAGACGAAGGCGGCACCGGGCTCTGGATGAGGACCTCACCGGGGCACCGTACCGAAGGCTACGGCTTGAAGGATGTGGAGTCCGGCGGAAAGATGATGAACAACGCAGGAGACGGCTTGCTGTCGGCCCCCGGCGCCGCAGGTGCTGCCGGGTCCGACAACGCGAGGGGGAAGCAGGGAGCCCGGCTCAGCCTGCTGGGGAAGCCACTCTTATACAGCACCCAGAGCGGCCGGAGAAACGTGCGCTACCGGCGGCTTCAGAACTACCTGTACAACGTGCTGGAAAGACCGAGAGCCTGGGCGTTCATCTACCACGCGTTTGTGTAAGTTCACGTTATGATATGCGTGCGGAGTTGTGTGATGCGAGGATGCACACCTGTTGATGGTCCCTGCGGGAGGGTTTGCAGTTAGAAAGCTTGATTCAGTTTGGGGCACTTTTGATATGTGATGGCTGACATGCGCCAAATTCACAGCTTTTGCACATGAAGCAGCTTCAGTGTGAGACTAACAGGTCACTTTTGCGTTTATGAGTTTCATGTGTGCTGTTAAACCCGGATCTCAGGGTCCCGGCGGTTAGGACATCTTCAGCCATGCTGTGCGCCTTTCTTCGCTTCTCAACCAGCTGTATTTAATTTCCCGCGTGCGATTGTTTGTTGTTGTGGCGTGATAACTGTTCCTGAGAGGGAGGAAGGAAGTCGAGACACATGCTGACTGCAAAGCACCATTTTTTTTCTTTGGTGTGTGTGTTGTGTGTACACTAAGGGGAGGGGTTGCAAAGGGAGGACAGAAGCTGTTTACACACAACGCAAACAGCTCAAGTGTTCACTTTTCTTTCTGAGTCATCATTAAAGCTACTCTTTCAAACTGCATTCTTCATGAGCACATAGGATTTTTCCCTTGGTGTCGTGTGTAGGCTGTGGTCTGCGGTGGCACCTTTCATGTCGCATTCTTTTAAAAGAAATTACACTCGCTGACTGAAAACGGTTTTAAAATTTCCTAGACAGTGAAATCGAAATTTCATGTGTCGTGCGCGGTGATGGAAGGCAGAAATGGAAATCGGATCCTTTTCTCATTGCAGAGTTGGTCCTGTTAATAAATACTGGTCAGTTACAATACAGCAGCATGTTGGTTAAAGAGGACGCATTCTGCTCATTTCCAGCATCATGTTCTTGTTCCGAGGCTCAACTGGAGCTTCACATGATTCCCAGTTCAAAAAACCCAACTTATCTTTTGTTTAACTTTGCTTTTTCAGCTCCTCTCTGTTCAGCATATGCTGATCTATTGATGTGAAACTTTGGCCATATTTAATATGAGCATCCAGCACTGTAACTGTATACATGTGACAAAAAACAAGAAAAGAAAAGAGGGAAATGACATCAGGAAAGACGTTTTAAGTGGCGTATAGAGATGAAGCTCAACTGAAAATTTAAACCAAAAAACAGATTTCCCATAATATTTATGAAGACAGGTCTGACACGTCTGTAACTAAATGAGTTACAGATGTGCCTGAATGACATTTTTGGGTTTTATATATTTAAGTGTGTCTCTATCTTTTCATTTGATGTGCTGCCTCCTTTCACAGTGCTGCATGAATTAGCTGCCATTGTACTGGAGGAGCAAACAAAGAAGCTGTTGGCCTTGGACTCGTATGATCGACTGCGTGTGATGTTTATAACCACCTAACTAGTTGTAGAAAACATTCGGATATACTTTTTTTAAAACCTCTGATTAGTCCAGTTCAGTTTTACTTAGAGCTGGTTCACAAAACCAGTCATCTCAAGGTGCTTTACTCTGTAAGGTAAAGCTCTTAATACCTAATACTAGAGAAAACCACAATGATCAGATAAGGAGATGAGCAGCGCTTGGAGGCTGTGGGGAAGAAGATCTCCATTTTAACAGGAAGATGCTTCCAGCAGAACCAGGGTTAGGGAGGAGCAGCCATCTTCTCCATTTGATTGGCTTTTCTTTGTGTAGCTTTTTGGCGGTGCAGAGTTTAGAAGGATATGAGATTTGAACCACTGAGGCTATGGAGATGGACATGTGCACAGTCCAACAAAGACATTGCATCCGTCTTATCCACACGTCGAATACTGACTGGCTGAAGAGTTGGTTTGAACAGAAAAGGTAAAGACGACTGAGCCCACCACCAGGAGGCAGAACTGTGGAAAAAATGTCAGTGGTCAGAAAAAAGTACAATTTAAAGCACAAACTGTGATTTCAACAGACAGTTGTAAATGTTTTTGGCTTAGGAAGAAGACGTTCTTCGTATATTATGATCTGTTATCTCTCAGGCATGGGGCTCAGGTAAATGACCAGGAACAGCATTAAATTAACAAGAATGCTTATATTACAAGCTGTTCCACACATTGTTGACACTGCACCCTGGTGACTGTGTGCAGATACAATATGGGTTATTTGGCCTGCAAAGATCTGCCTTCTGACATGGAGTCGGCTGCACGTAAAAAATTAACATTACCAAAACTTTAAGATTGAGCCCGCAGAAGCATGTTGCTGTAACTGCATGTCTGTCTTTAGTTCACAGTGAACAGAAGCTCAGTTCCCTGGAAAAGCCTCCATATCTCTGCTGGCAACAATGCAAGTTATGCTCTTTTAACACAGGAATTGTCTTGTGGAAATAAAGGTACAGAGGTCTTTGTTTCCACCCAGTAAAGTTGTCTCAGCATCACCTTTTCATTTTGATGCAAATCGAGCTAGCTGCAAGTTGAGCAGTTTTTCAGCTGTCCATTTAGTGCAGCTCGCACACGGTGAAAGAATCACTCTGCAGACCACAGCTACAACTAGGGCCAAATTTAATTAAAAACCAAAATTGGTCAAAATTTGCAAAGGGCTGGATTTGGTGTGAACCTTGATTTTTGACACGGGGTTTGAATTATCATGCTTGTAGCTGGCTAACTAATGGGACAATAAGTTTTCTCAGTTTCTACAAAAGCTGTTTCTGAGCCACTGGCTCGTCTCACTCCGTACAAGTCTTGCTTCTTTTCCGTGGAGCAGCATCTGCTCCCTGCAGTGTTGGGTTAAAATTGGATAGTACAACCATCAACCAAAAGCTACAATAGCAGCTCTGTGTTACCTCAAAGATAAGCACTGTTAAGGCAGTTTGATGTTTACTAAAGTAGAATTCGACATAGAGACATGGATGGATTTACTAACCCCTGCAAGTGATTCCAGCTGATTTTCAACACTATATTTCTAAGCTTTAAATGTTTCTGTGACCTTTACTCCAACAATCCCTCCCATTCAGATTTGTTTGTATATTAACTAAAAGGCCCAAATTCAATGATTTGCTACAACCAAAATAGAGAATCTAGTGTTTGTGACCAGTCAGGGGTGTGGGTTTGTTTTACACCCTTTCATGTAAACTGCGTCATGGGCAACATTTTTTTTTTTTTTTTCCGGGAACCAGAATTTTGATTTTTTTTTTCTAAAATCCAGATTTGAAACTTTTGAATTACACTTGCTCTATATTTATTTTTAGCATGAACGTGCCATCGCTTCAGCCCCAGTACTTTGAGCCATCCAGCTTTATGCTGACCTTCCATATTCCCCTTTATTGGAGCCATAGCTTAGACGTACACCAGTCGATATGCTTTAGTTTGCTGTTTTTGTTAAAAGCTTGACTGAAAACTGCTAATTTACATATTTTATGAAAGTGAGTTAGTCACATACGCCCACAGGGATCTTCAGACTCCTCACATCGGCGCTCTAAAACATTAGGAACGCATGGTCGGGTGGCCTGGAAGTTACTGAATGCTTTTCTTTCATTCCTGCGGCATCAAGCTTGAACTGGAGATGTGAGAGGAGGAGTGAACTCTCACTCGGCCCTTTGCTGTCTCTCCTGTACTGTGATGAATGGAGCTGTGATGGTTAGTGGCCTTGAAGTTATACTGGTCTGCTTATAGGACAGTCGTTGAAGCCGAGTGTGTCACCGTCACAGTTGTTATCTTTGAAATAAGATGATATCCATGTCCATCTGATGTTAGACCTAACTGTGGTTCACCATTAAAAGCACTGCAAGCGTATTAATCAATCTTTCTTTAAATCACAACTCAGTAATCGGAGCACTCACTGGCTGGTGTGTAGGGGAGAGTTGGCTCAATGGACAGGAAAACCTGAAATTAACTGAAATTGAAAGAAGCAGCAAGGTGATATTTTGCTTTGGAGTCCATTTCACATTCTCATAATCCAATTATTCGGTGAAACCGGTGGTTTAAATGTGTTTTAGTAACCCAATAAGTACCTAATTTGCAAAGAAAAGCCTTGCATGTTGGGCACCCTCAGAAGAAGGTGGTTAGTTTAAATGCAGGTTTTGCACACGGTGTACCCGATACACAAATGGTAGCACTGTGGGTTAGCTTGGTAATATTGTAAGAGTTTGATAATAAAGAGGTGATTTCTATCATGTAAGCAACAACCAGGTAATGGTCACGAGTATTATCTGAGTATTGTGTACTTGGGGCTGAACAGTTGGAAAACATTTAACGTGCCTTTTTCTGCTCATTTACCCCCATATTCCTTCTTCAACTCTGCTAGAATAGATTTGCATGGTTCACATTTCAAAGTCCTCACCTGCCTTAAAGTGGGCCTTGCTGCTGCCTTTAGTTCATCCCCTGTCTGAACTAAGCCATTTAAGCTCCTCCCCTTTGAAAGGAAGGGTCCGTTTTAGCAGGCATTCATCTGACTGGCTGCCGTTCATACACACGAGATTAGAATGAAAGGTGGGTGTGGCTTCTGTGCTCACATGCTTGCCATGATCATTAAGGGATATCCCCTCTCTCTGACGTCAGAGTCAAGAATAGAAACAAAACTGTCTGAAACTGACATTTTGGGGCAGGAGAAAAAAAGTTATAGTACAATGATAGGAATGAAAGTCCCAGTATGCTGTTAATAATGTGAAAGCAATGAGGTACTATCAATAATTGTATTATAGGTTAGCGTTAGACTAACATCATCAGAAACATGAAATAAAGTGATAACATAATCTAATCTTGGAATAAGTTCCAAGTATTATCCATTCATGGTTATTCTGAAATATAACCATGGCTGAAAAATTCTTTCTGTTTCTATTAAAATTAATTCCGGTCGTAGATTAAACCAAACGTTTGTGTGGAAACCCTTTGGTTGGGTTTCTGCGAACTAATCACCAGACATGCAGACATGTTCACATGATACTCGACACCAGAATGGTCCCTGAGGCAAGCAGCAAATTTGCATAATCTCAGTTAAGAACAGGGTGTTTTTCCCGCCTGCTGTGCTGCTTTGTGATGTGAAATAAAAAGACAACCAAGACAGACATATATATTGTTAAACTCCAGTACAAGCTTATTTTTAAAGGTGTCTGGTTTTTAATTTTCTTATGCAAGAATCATAATTATTGTAATCATGAATGAAAGGCTCTCGGCAAGAAGGACTCAGTGCAGTTCGAAGGGTCACGTGATATCTGAATATGAAAAACTTTTTATTGTTAAAAATGTTATGTAACATTATGCAGGACTTTATGGACATTATCTTGTCTGCTGCTTCGCTAAATATTTTTGTAGCTTTGCATTGCTGACATCACAGCTGAGATGTGCTTGCTCTCCAGGAACCACCTGCAAAACACTCCTGTAGCTTTTATCACTGGGGAGCAGGAGAGCTATGATCACGGAGGTTGGCAGAATGCTGCGATATGGAGGGAAAAGCTGAATTTATGTTGTGTTACAGAGTAAAAACAAACACAAAAGGATTATAGATAATGTCTGTTTTTAAAGGTTCTCTGTGAGACTGTAATGTGGACATGTGCTTCAGTAATAGACTGTATGTAAAAGACGGACCCTACTGCATTTTGAAGCCTTGTTGGAATGTTTTTGTAGCCAGAGGGGTCATATTTGGATGTGACAGTGATGTGCTATGTAGCCAGCTAACTCTGGAAAGCCTTGTTGAAACCTGCAATAACTGTAAGAGTGAAACACACAGTCAGATACTTGCTAATTAGTGTAACTACTTAATTAGTTGGTGTAACTAAGTAACATCCATTTTCTTGACAGTTAACCCTCTGTACTCCATAATGGCTTCAGATGGGTTCTACTATTATTGGAAAAAAAACAACATTTCTGTACACTGGATATTTTAAAGTATTCTATTAACATCAACACTTCAGGAATTTAAAAAAAACTATAAGCTTCAGTTAAATATTTTTGCAATATCTTACATTTTTACTCCTGAGTCACCTCAACGCTCTGGCCGTTCGTCTGTAGTAAGTCTAGGATGTCAGTCTGTTTACCTCAACTGTCAAAATGCCGGGTGTGAGACATCCGTGCGTATTTACTCTGGAGGGTGTAAAACTAGTGAAAGGAGTCTGATACGAGTCAATAATTCAGCGAAGCACATCGGACATTCAGGCCTAACATTAGCGTTAGCTCGCGACTAGCTGTTGCTATAGCCAGCTTGTCTTGAGCTGTACTCAGAAAGGACGGCTGCACGCTGTAATTTTAGAGCCTGAACTTGATTTCAGGAGATGAGGCTTCAGGTGAGGAGGAAGAGATCTGCGTTTGTCTCCTGACCTCTCACTCACTCTTCCTGTTGCCTGCTAATAGTCTCCTAATAGGAAGCATGCATGTCTGATTGTTGCATCAGACATACTCGCTCCCTCTCTCTTTACATTATAATAGGAAACACCTTGAGATGACTGTTGTGAATTTTTGCTATTTGAATAAAATTTTAATGAGTTAATTTGAGCATTTACAGTTCTGACTCTCACTGGTCTTCACTGTTTTAGCATCTGTTCTGTTTGTTTCGTTAGCATCAAATTTTTGCAAAAACACTATGAAGGTTAGGTCAAAGTTCTCATCTCAAAAATGGCTCCCTTATGTCGCAGGTATAGTTCGTGTTCGTTAGCATCACTTCCTTATTACCAACTGATTAAAATCAAAAGGGGGCGGACTTACAATAACACTGTAAGCGATGGAGAGAAGAAACTGATCCTGACTGTCATGAGCTCTGATCCATTCAGCCAAATAAGCTAATTCTGCACAGTTTAAATAGGGTATTGCTATAGCTTTAAATGATGGCTGTAATCTATATGTAAACCATTTCATGCCCAGATTTTCATACAAAATATGTACTGAATAGATGGGTTTGAGTCTTTTTTAAAGGCTTATGTAAGCAGAGCGTGCCTTTAGAGAGCCTCGTATTCACGATTGGTTTCACATAACACATTGTTTCGGTGTAAAAATAGGTTGTCTTTATTTTATTTCTGAACTCTGCAGAACATCCTCTTTTAAACATCATAATTTTTTATTGACTGCATCTTAGTTACGGTAAATTGAGTTGGTCTGTGTCTGGACAGCAACATGGTTGATACGTGATTGATTACTCTATGAAAACAGCATCAAGCTCAGCTTCGTCACGTATTCTAGAATGAAATTGTTAGATAAACTTAACGAGTCAATATTTTAAATTGTTGTGTGATTGGACTTTTTGTGGAAGTTGCTAAAAATATATAAAATAGTTTTAATTGTTAGGTTGCATTGTAGGTGATTATTATAACTGTAAGCTGAACATTATATAGCTATTACAGCTAATCTTTTTATGATAGCTTAAAACTATTGCTATTATAAAATCACAGTGTATCTTTTTTCGCGAACCTTTTTCCTTTTAAATGGGAGTTTCCTTCCCACTGTCGCCAGGTACTCGCTGTTGCGGGTGTTGTTTAATCCTTGCAGTTTCCTCTTTGTTATTGTCTTTACCTTACAAATAAAAAGAACTCTTCTAGTTGGTCAAATTGGTTAATTAACTTTATTATGTTAGTTAAAATAGGTTGATAAAAATATAACAAATGGTTAAACTGTTTGCAAGCAGTGCAAAGTAGCTAAATGTGATGGTTAAATAAAAATGAATGACATCACTGTTTAATAGAGTAGCAGGTAGAATAAATGAATGACTGACATGTAGATCTGGATCATAGTTGTCCAGATCTGGTATAAAACCAGTTTAAACGAGTACAGTAGAGCATCAGAGGCATGGATGATGAAGCTGACTGTGGAGGTACATTAGATGAAAAGGTCGGGAACCACAGCTGGATGTCTGCTGGATACATTTTTGCGACAGCTGCAGCACTGAGCCCGCCTTTGTGCTGTACCGAGCCGGTAGCGGGGCCTCGCCGGCCCTCTCTCCTGTCCGTGCACACACGTACACAGTGCCGCCATTCATCTCACCTCTGCATTAACGAGCTCTTATCCTTCCAAGTATGTTCAGCGGCAGGAAAACACGCAGGGGAAATGGCGTTTCTCCGCCTCAGGTTTCTGAGCTGGCACCTCAAACAGCCGCGGTGCACAGAGTGGCGATATGGACTCACTGCTCTCACTTGTTAAATATCTATCAGTCGGTTTGTTGTTAGAAATACTTGGATTTATAGACTGCAGTAAAGGATGCTGGCTCATCCTGAAAGCTGTGTTTGATAAGCTTAGGTTATTGGGCCTGTGAAGCCAACAGACAATAAAATGTTTAGTAGACATCTAAATGACTAATCAGAGGCTGCTCTAAATCCCACTGCAGTTGTGTATTATATTTTGAGTTGTCATTTATTACCCACCCTTTTAAATTCTCACTTAGAAATATCTCTGTTCCCTCTAAGCCTCCTTTTTGTTATCATTTCGAGAGGTATGTTATACATTTGCTTAACCTTCACAGCATATTGGGGTATTATGCACACTTTAAGGCAATCTGTCACCTTTTCAGTAACTCAATGGAAAGAAACTTCCAGCATAAAGCACTAGTAAGCACAGCTGACCTGTATGTGAAAAGGAGCCGGCCGGCATGATCTGTGTGGTGACAAACCAGAGGTGTGATTCTTTACTCAGATGGTGGCTGCCTCACACTGACACTGTGAAAGTGAGAAGCAGACGCCGCGTCAAGAAGGTTTATGATGTGAATTTATCTTCAGATGCTTTGACGAGAAAGAGGCGAGTTCATGAGTGGAAAAGGGGCTAAACAGTTTCTGTGATGGTTTGTTTGACGCAGTAGCTTTTGCATGATGTTTTAGGCATGCTTCATCTAAACGTGTGCGACATCAAGGCTGTTTCTCGAGCACCGTTTGATACGGATCAACCACAGCCCAACTATCACAACCTGCACATCTGTGAGCTGGTTCGTGTTTATCAATATTTTGTTTCACTTTTAAAAAAGGGCCCCTGATTACTTTAAAAGGAAGACGCAGTGACTATTTACAGCACGGCATATAAAGTAAGCTACACCTCCTGTGTTCATGCTGTCGAAGAAACTGATTGAAGACTCCAACAGTGTGTCAAATGTGATTTTTAAACTTATATTTCCGATGAATAAAGAGCTCTGAGGCCAGGAATAGATCAGTTGACCACGAGATTAAAACCACCTGTCTAATAGCACGTAGGCTGCCTTTATACAGGCAGAATAGGTCCAAGCAGTCAGGTCACAAGTCCTCATCAGTTTAATACAGTCTTACTGGATTGTATTGATTGTATTGATGATGGTTTAAATATTAAGAATAATTCTTTGCGAGTTGCCGCTGTCTAACATTCACAAGGTTTAGTTTCTTTGCGTTAACCGGTGAAGCTTTGATCAAATTGTGTTTGAATTTGAGAAGCATGTTGGGATCTTTTTTTTTCTTGAGCTGTTCCCAAACATTTTTGCCACAGTGGCGGGGTGTCTTATCCTCAGAAGACATAATGCGCGCGTTTTTCAGGGCGTGCTGTTGCTGTAGGCGCTTGTCATTGGTCTATAACAGTGCAAAAGTTGATTGTGTGTGTCAAAGTAACACCACACGAGTGCCAGAACCTGAGCTTTTCATCCAAACGTTGGATCATAATGAGATGATTAATTGCTTGGCGCTCCTCATCGCTGTGACATATTCACTGTTTTATTTTCCTAGATAATGGGTTAGCAGTAGTTTTTAACTTTTAGGGTGTACGCTTATTTCTTCAACTGTAGCGTTTTCTTATGAAGGCTAAACAGAATTGTTGCATTTTATATATATATGTTGTAATTTCCTGCTCTCATGTCCTTTCACCAGATTCACCGAGACTGCCCTCATGTCCTCTCAGTCCTGTGTGAGTTATCATATAGAGCTTGATTTTGAGTCTGACAGAACTTTATTATTCTCCGTTATTAATGACGTTGTGTTGTATTGTTCTAATCTATATAAAGAAGTCCTCTCAATAGTTTCGTTTTTTTACCCAGTTGTATCATAAATGGTACTTTAGTATTTTTGCATTATGTCTTAGTTGGAAATCCTGGTATCGTGTTCTTGCTGCTCCAGCACAAAAACCTCCAGCCTGCCGATGTTGACTTTTTCACCATTTAAAACTGGATTCACTTTGTGTACATGGACTCAGCACAAACGACATGACACATTAGATATCATGACTGTTTCATGAGCTGCCCTCAGACTGTGTTGTTGTATAGTACCTATATGTAAATCACTGTGCCCGTTTGATGCCAATCACAGGATGGTCGCGGCTGATGGAAATTGCCTGCTGCAGGTTTCATGTTTCTAACCTCAGTTTACTCAGAGGGAGTTCCCCTCTCTCTGTTGTCGGGGGCTGCCTTTCTAAACACAAAGACAGGCCTTGTCACAGGACACGCCTGCACACATGCGTTGTGGGCATTGTACCTTGGTGAAGAGAAACATCATTTAGGTAAACGACACCTGTTTGCTTCCTTTGAACGCCGCCTCGCTCCAACGCCTCCCAGAGCCTACGGTCGAGATGTCAGGAGTTTCATTCCGGTGACATCTTGAAAGTCTCGCAAACCAAACAACTAGTAGACACCATTACCGTCTGGCTTCCCCTCTCTGAAAAATGTCAGATTCAACTTTCACGTTTGACAGAAACCCCAGCCCACTGCCGCGAAGTGAGCCTGCCACCGTGGGTTAGGGGGTTTTCCACCTGATTGCCCCTTGTGTCTCACTCCCTGATAAGAAAGTGTTTTTGTGGTTGTTTGTCCCAACCAGTCATTTCACAGGTTCCAATCTGTGTGAATGAGTCACTTTTAGTGTAGAGAAGCTCCTTTTTTCATACAGCTCTCTGTGTTAGCTCCCCTTTTCTTACTGCATTACTTCCAGTGTTTTCCAGCTGTTTCCTCCTGCTCTTATGTGACCTCACCCTCATTGTCAGTGTGACAATGGGAGGGACGTCAAACTTCACTCTCTTCCAAGAAGAACTCACAGTTCTATCAGAATGACTGGTGAGTGGGGTACCAGCGCTGGATAGACATCACTTCAGTCTTCATCTCTCTCCCCTGACAGTGCTATTTGTTTGCCTTTCTGTCATCAGAGGGCTTTTGTTGGCCCGTGAGAGACTGGTCTTTAACACAAACAAAGAGAGGAGCGAGTATCATGATCTTTTATGGCCCCGCCCTCCCTTTTAGCCTATTTTTATTGCTGTTTTAGTCCTGCCTGATCTCTAACTGTTAATCAGAAATGTGCTGGCAGATGCTTGCCTGGAGGGGTACGGAGGTGGCACACCAGTTGACTAATTTCTGTGTGTAGCAGTTCATCTGATGTGGAGTGTGACACAAGCGGACTCAGGCCTAATAACTGGGTTTATCTGCTGACAGCCGATGTGCTTCAGAATAGGCCTCATACAAAACGCACGCACAAACACGCGTCCGGCCTCCTAATATGTTTTTAGATAATCAAAAACACCAGCCAGCTGTCAAAGTGTCAGAGAAATCCCAGAGTGAAAGGGGCAATTTTGGGCACTTATGTGTTGCCATAGAAACTGATGCTGTCTTCTTGAGCTTGTTCAAGAGTGATTTTTATAAAGAAATGGATGGATGAAAGATGAAAGGATGTGCTGGGTGGGTTCCAACGGGCGAAAACAAAGAGCACATTCTCTTACCTGTGTTCGTACGATGGCTGTGGCGGCCCACGCTGCGCCGCCGTCGCCCACCGTGTTATATTGAGTCGTGTATCAGCTAGTTTTAGTGTTTGTTATGTACCTGTAGGAACCTTTAACACAGCCAATTCTCTAGCCAGCGCTAGATATTTGAATTCGTCAGCTGTTCTGGTCACTGCTACAGTTGTGCTGATGGAGGATGGCCTCAGGTATCGGTGATGGTCAGATGCATTGACTGCGATGCGTTGTAAAAAGATCCAGGCACGTGTTATGAGTGGATTCTGTTTTTTGCCTCTTCAGCTTATACGATAAACTCATGGTCACCAATTACAGCAGGCTAAATCATTCATCGCTGTATGTGAACGAGGCTCTCCCGCTGGCGTGATTCTGCATTCGTTCTCTTCATGCTGAAAGTAGGAAATAAGCTCCCTGATGTGTGTGTGTACCATAAGCATGTCTTTGTGTTTGGCTGCACAGTATGCATTATAGGGGCACAAGTGCACTTTCACCCCTTCCCTCTGTCCCACGTCCTAGTATCTGTCATGAGTTTAGTTTTTCCTTTGTTGTTATTCTAGCTTTTGTTCCCTTGTTTCCTTTTGTCTTTATTTTTGTCTTTCATTTACTTCCTGTTTTATTTTGACAGCTTCTTTTATTTTTCTTCGTGACTTGCTGTGTTTTTACTTCCTGACTTAAGTTTCTTCAGAGTTCATCTAAGTTTCCTCCTGGCTTCTCTCTTTCCTGATGAGTGTCTGTGTGGTTCGCCTGAGGCGCATGGACACTGTAATTTCAGCAGTTTTATCAGTTAACTGCAGTCTTAACTGTGTATCAGGCAAAGGTTACACACAGGTCAGGCGTCAAGTTTGATGCATGTAGTCTGCACGTTTTTCCTGTGCCTGCACAATGGTGGTACCTGCTGAATCATGGCCTAAGAATGATGACATGTTCTTCTTAGCTTAGTTGTGATAACAGCTGTGTGTGATGCATATCAAAGATGTCAGCTTCCACATCTCATCCCGCCTTGTGCTGGTATCTCATTGCTGTTTGTTGGTTTGTAGACAGGTCAGTGCAGCAGAGATGGATGGATTTATGCATTTCAGCTGCCCGCATTCTCACTTAAAATAAAGAGCAGAATTTGAATCCTGGAAGTGGCCTTTTCACATTTTTATATCTTAATTTGCGAAAGATAAAAGTCATTCACGCATACGTCACTTTATTATATTAGAGACTGCGCAACTTTAACTGATGTTGCTGCAAATGTCAAAAAAGGCCCACAGACTGATATGCCTTAGGAAAGACACGTGGTTAAATATAGCACCCGAGTTCGAGTGACGTAGGTGGCTTCAACAGTCAAACCAGGGCGAGCGTAGAAGCTGAAGATTGGTCCCAGTGGGTGAATGGCAGCACGTCAGCGTGGCCCACCCCCGGCTCTGTGCTTGGCACAAACCTGGTAGTGCTGCATGTGGGTAACAGGCCAGAGACCTTCCTGTCTTACCCAGAGGGTCAACACTGCAGCTGGGTAGCAAGTTTGTGCCTCATTTGCTCCCTCCATCACCACAGAGTGTAAAGGGAAGAGGTCAAAGAGAAGCAGAGAATTAACAACAGAGGGAAAAGACATTTTGGTGACTGTGTGGTGGTGATTCCATTACTTCCCACTGCTGTAATTCTTCTACAAGAATCTTTTGTTTGTGTTGCACAAAAAGTGAAATGTGCTGCAGATTTAAACTTTCCTCGATTGCATGACAACAAAATGACCTGTTTGTGTGTGTTCATGCTTCCCTTTCCGTTCATTTTTTTGTGTAATGCACCAGATTTCCTCATCTTATCTGTTCTTACACAAAAAATCCTGCACCAAAAATCTTAAAGATTTCCAGCTGTATAGTTTTAGAAAGCATGAATAAATAATTCACTAGTGTTTAAACTAGTGCTTAGTGGTTAAGCTGCAGCTTTTATCCTCAAGTGTATGAAAGCATTTACAGCTGCACACTTGAGAAATTAAAAAAGTGTTTAAAAATAAAGAAAAACACTTCTGACTCTAATAATGGAGGCAGATGACCATCAGAGTAATGTGCGATGACTAGATATTTTTTTACATACAGTCTGTGGCTCTGATCACTTTTGTCATACAGTTTATCAGAAGTTTGTAATTTTCTTTTAAATGCAATCTTCTTCCGTTTATCCTTCCAAGTCACAAGTTTCAGACGTTTTTTCAACATGTTTTCTGGTCAACCTCAATTTTTCTCATCATTATGCCCCTCCCACAAAGTCTTTTTAAACCAATGAGAGCGCCCCGAACTTATCTGTGGCTCACAAGCCCACACAGCCACGGCTCGTCCGATGTCATCTTCTGTTTGTCCTCACAAAAGCAGACAGAGTCAGCCAGGTTAGAGCGCTGAGGTTAAAGTGCTGAGGTATGAATGAGAGCCGGGCTGGTTTTAACCATTACATTGCTCTGTTAGCACTTTCTTGGAGCTGATTGTCAGAACACATTAGTGATGAGTTTGCTGCAGAGGTCACCTCAGGGGAAGTCCTCTGTCATGTAGATAGAGCACAGTGTGAGTGTTAGATGGGGGTTGGGGGCTAAAAAAGGAAGCGATTGCATACATGCCTCTGACATAAAAAAAAGTCTTCTTCATCTAATCCCTCTTTTTCTTCCTCAAGGCTTCTGGTGGTGTGCGTTCAGCGTTTGCAGCGTCTGTGCCCAGTGTTACATCAGCTCCTACAGCTGCAGCAAAACAGGCCTTCATAATGCAATTGCATGTACAGTATATTTAAAATGTATTTTGCTTTCATCACAATGAGGAACAAATAAAAAGCTCCAACGCGGCCCTAATTGCAGGTGAATTAGAAAAAGCAAAATGACTTATAATGTCAGAGAAAAGATGGCACTCGAATAATTATGCCTATTATTCCAAACACTGGCGAACTGCGGTGCCAAAAAGGAAACGCTGATGAAGTGGAACAATGACGGACATGAACGTGATGCTTTTAAAAGGAAAAAGGAGCAAATCCGCACACAATATGCAGCAGTCGCATAAATACTCGGGAGAGGCAGTGAACTCAAATTCAATTTAATTATATTTCAATACACAACATGCAAACATGTTTTATTAGCTGTAAACTAAGCGATAACAATATATATTGTGATAAAATACACTAATGCTTGTGTCGACAGAGACGTTTCTAGGAAATTTTATAAGATTTGGCATTTTATGGGTTCAAAATGGCAGAACGCATCCTCAAAGCTCAAGAGACGGGCACATCCGGAAAACATGAAGCTTCATTCATTCATTGGGATTCAAGGTTTTCAGCCTGTTACATTTTTTTATTTACTGGGGGGGCGGGGCTTGCTCTGTTTGCCATTTATTGACAGTGACACTTTAAATTCAAACACAGTCAAATGGTACTAAATGGCTTCTCGCCTGAGAAGAATTTCTTTGCGTTTAGCTTCCCAGAGTAGGTGCAGAAATGCATGATTACTGAATGTCAGTGAGGCATTCATTCAATCATCCATTCATTCAAAGTACAATGAAATGACCTTGATGGTGCTACAATGAAAGGAGGGTAAAAAAAGAGAAGCAGATCAGTCGCTGTCAGAGGTGAACAAAATCACTAATGGTACAGATAATAGATTCGATAATTTTCATGCATCACACAAAATAGTTACTGCGTAAAATGATCGTGTTTACTTCGTTTAAACTAAATCTAAACACCCACTGATGCAGTTTCTTGAAACAGGAAAACTGCAGCAAACCTTCAGGAAAAACTCTTCCTGTGTGAAATATTAATAACCTCAGATTGTTGTGTCGACGCAGAGAAAAGCAGTTTGTGACGTCGACTGGCCAACAGGACTCTGGGATATGTTGTTGCTTGCTGCTTGACGTGCTCTTGTTCTTCTTCTCTTCTTTTATTCTGACGAGCTTGTGTCAATGGGATATTTTTTGTATGAAACACAGAAACTCCTCCACATGAATGAACCGCTGGAGCTAATCACCGCTGGCTGCTGCTTCATATTTATCGTGTGGACATTAGTGCCTTGGCGTCAGTCTTCTCATCCAGCTCTTGGCAGGAAGGAGAATAGTCATATTTCCCAAACTATTTTTTCACCTTTGCCCCGTAACTGAACCCCTTAAAATGCTTCTAATCATTTGCACATTTGTTATAATCCTCATGCACCACCAAGACAGATTTTTCCATGTTTATTGAGCTGCATGAGTAAAGTGATACTTGTTGTTGTTCTCACCTCTTCATCAAAGCTGAAGGTTGGCCTCTCTCTTAAACCGTGCCGTGTTTACTCTGGCCCGGTTCCTTCTCTCTTTATGAGCTCTGACAGAAGCTGTAGACAAGGAGATACGATCACATAGGTAGCTAAAACTGGACTGTGTGTGTGTGTGAGCTACTAGTAGGCCCACTTTGAAGGGTACGAAGGGAACGAGTGAGTGTGTGACAGTCGGAGCAATGATAATCTCCCCGTGTGCGAGTGCGGTGACCAGCTGGTGTGTCATTCTCAATCAGGGTTTCACACAATAAGGGAGGATGAGGCCACACGGGTTCAAAGTTTCTACGTACTACGTAACGCTCTGAAAAGCAGGGTCAAATGGTTCCCGCATCAAATCAAGAATAAGGCTGGGCTAGCACAGGAAACCTCGTATCGAGCGCCTTGATCGCAACCAATCCCAGAGGGCAGCGTAAATGTCACTTGCAATCCCAACACGAGTCTGTTAAACTGGCTCTGAGCTACTGCCGCTCGCTTTTGTTTGCCAAATCATGTCTGCCTGTCGCTCGACAGATCAGCTCCTAAGTGTTTGTCTTTACAAAATAAGCCGACCCCGCAGCATGCCAGCTCATGGGGCTGTGGGGAAGAGGTGGGAAGAGGGGGCTTCGGATTTGGGGAATCAAGCTGAGGAGGAACATACAACAGCTGCCTGCTGGAATAACAAGAGTGACTGAAATGACTGCTCCACATGGGTCATGTTACCAAGCCGGGCTTTTAATAGGACGACTTGACTGCAGAGAGAAAAGATTAGTACAGAGTACGGTCGTCTGATCGCATATCATATATGAAAAGAGGTGTCGACAGAAGGCTGTATCACCTGTGCTTTATGCGTTGTAAGCTGCAAGGCTTGCCCTGCAGAGTTCACCCCAAAGAGGTCTGAGAGATCACTGTATATTCTTAGTCCATCCAAGTCCTCTGGGTTTCAGCTCCCTGTTGGAATCTCCATCAGCGATTAAGTCATGCTCCTGCCCTGCCACCGGAGCTCAGTTCTACATATGGCTACTGAGGTTTTTGGAAAAATATTTGTCAAAGTAATTTATGTTTTAGCCTGGCTGCGGTGGTGAGGATTGTGAAATAGAATTATTGCTCTTGGCAGTTTGCAGGGAGACGGAAAACCAAGCGTCGTTATTGGTTTTATAGGAGAATTAAATATATTTTAATGAGAGATTTTATTCATAACTTATATTTAGATCTAGTCCCCAAACTATGAGCTCTGCATATTTGAGCTCCCATGCGCTCTCGGTGGCTTTACTCGCTTTCTCTTTTGCGGGAAATTGAAATGAAAGACTCCGTCGTTTGTGCAACACTCTCTACTCTTAGCAGTTTCCTGTTTTGATTAAGGAGAAGTGTACTTGGTCAACTGCTTCAAAACCGCCTGGATGACAAAAGCTAAGCAAGGCGTTTCCTATAAACTTTAAAGGCTTGAAGTGCAGTTTTTGTGAAAGTGCTGAATGTTTACATCGTTAATGTGTGTTTGTCGTGGTGGTGATAAACTCACCTCTCCCTTTAGCTTCAGATGGAGCGAGTGTTTTCACAAAGCTGCAACTTTTGTTTCCACACAAACTTCTTTTTTTCTTCTTGGTTTCATTTAAATAGGACTTTTATTTAAACCATGGTTGCTACTTTTCACTAACACAATAGACACACTTTTATTATGTTTTTATTACATATTTTACTACGGATGGGACCATCATTTCCAAAATATTCATAACACCTTATTCAATAAGACCTGAAACTGATCAGACTTTTCACAGACTTCTGTATAATCAGACCTGTTTTTGCAACACCAGCAGTCGCCCCCTGCTGGCCGTTAGAAAGAATCAGCTTCCCTTTTCAGACCAGGACAGATTTGTTCTGAAAATCAATCAACACACAAATATGTGTTCCTGGCATTTAATACAGGCACATTTGAATATTATTTTTGCAAACCTACTTTTTTGCACGTATGCTCTTAAACCATTAAGAAACTCCCACAGGAAAAGCACACCTCAGTCTATAAGGTCAAAATAAGTTTTGGGCTCTTTGGATCAGAGAAAGTTGATTCTCTGTCTCCATCATCAGGGACGTTGCTGTTTATGACTCTGTTGTAAATCTCTCAAAAATAACTTGCATCACATCTGATGCAACAAAAGTGAAGCAAGAAATGTTGCACTCATATTTGGTAATAGTACACCTTTAATATGGGCTGTGAGGGAGTTGAATCGTGTGTGTGTTCACATATGTGCCGGGCAGGAGGCGGGGCCTCGATTGCATCATACATTATCACCAATGCAAGATGGCAGTGCCCATTTCTGCCATATTTGAGCTCTGCTTTTTTTGACATGTCATCCTCAGTTATATACAGTCTGAAGTTAAAGCCAACAGAGCGTGACTAAAAATATTTGCAGAGATGTCGTTGGTTAATAAAATCAAGGTTTAGAGTAAAGTCAAACTGCAGGTCGAGCCTTGAGTTAATTTAAGGGCTGCATTCAAAAGCCAGATTTTACACACTTTACCTTTAAACTTGCACTCTTGAATCTGTTACAGCCTCTCGTTGCTAAAAGCATCAGTCCTCCGTCATGCTGGAGGGCAGCAGGTGCCCACATGGAAAAAGAAAAAGCTCAGAGGCCTTTCTCAGAGCCAGAAATGTATTTATCCCCACATTTTTCTCATTTTCCTCAGACTAGTATATTTAAACAGTGCAACACACATTTCAGTGTGCAATGTATATCTCAATAACATGCAGTATTTCCCCATACAACAGTCATTGACATGTAGTTTATTAACTTCTGTTCTATACTTGATAATTACTTGATAAGAGACGAGTTCCTGTGCAGCCAGTCCTGCTGTATGTGTACAAATGGCAAATAAAAGATTTTATTTTTATCTTCAGCTTATAGACTCCGTGGAGTGTCTCCATGAATGCGAAAAAACAAATCTGACAAATTAAAGGGTAATATGATTGCTTTGGTCATCCTGCCTGTAGGAATCAGCTCGTGTGTCTTTGTTGAGCCACAAAATAAGGTCAGCATGTCCTTTATGTAACCTCGAGGACGGCGACAGGTTTGCTGTCAGATGTGACGTATCATAGTCTTTACTGAACCCAAAACATCGCGTCTTCACACGTCTATTCTGGTTTCAGGATGGCTGTTTGCCCTTTGAAAAACAACCATTGAGCCAAATGAAACCTTCGCACAGTGGAAAATAGGAAAAGTTCCCTCCCAGCTGGCATGAATTAAAATCCCACATTGTCCCAGTTCTTTCTCTTGAAACTCTTTTTTTTGTGTGTTGCTTGTGTTACTAATTGAATTGAATTTTTCCCCCTAGCCTTGTTTTGACGTGCGATTACAGAGAACTTCTTAAGATGTTTTGACCAGTTCTGTTCCTTTGTGACTGTGGCAAGCGTGTTTGCCAGAGTCTGGCTTAACTTGTTTTTATGCTTCTGTCCTGCAGAACATGCCATTCACAAAAATCTTCCAGTTCTGACTGCAGCCAGTATCGTGTTCTGGTGAACACTGGTGTTGATGTTTTTCTGTTCACTGTATGTTTGTATGTTAGTTGCTAACATCTAATTTAGAGAAACATAATGGATTGAGGTCATAGGCTCCCAAGTCTCTGTCAATATCTACACAATACTGTAAGTGCAGCTGCTACCTGCTTAGCAGGTTTCGATCAGTCGATCAACAGATTTTGTTAAAGATTCAGTTCAACCAGTTTTATTTATATAGCCCTAAACCACAACAACAGTCGCCTCAATGTGCTTTATAGTGTAAACTAAAGGCCCTACAGTAATCCAGAGAAAATCCCAACACTCAAACAACCTCCTATGAACAAGCACCTTGGAGACAGTGGGGGGAAAAAACTCCTGTTTAGCTGGAAGAAACCTCCGGGAGAACCAGGCTCAGGGAGGGGCGGGGCCATCTGCTGCCAGCCGTTGAGGTGAGAATATTAAATCCAATCAGAGTGATCAGTAATGAGTTCTACGTCTAAATTTTTAAAAAGGAAGGAACTTGAGTGTTCTTCTCATAATTAACTAAAACCTTGAACTTTATGCTTTTTTTTATAAGCTGGAGTGCAAATTTAAAAGTAGTCATCGTTTGACAGAAAATGAATTGGTAGCAGATTACACGATTCATTATTAGGCTAGACTAAACAGTCAGCCGTGCTTGGTTCAAAATGAAAACGTTAAACTGCATTATAATACACAACATGTTGCTAGACTAACTTAATGAATTAATCACTGACAGGAAATTCATTAGTAGAAGATTGTTGTTGTGTTCCATTTGTCTCAGAACTCGGATGCTGGAACAGAGAGTGACGTCACTCCTGTGTGGAGGACATTCCTGTAGCAAAGTTGGAAAAGCTTGGGAATGCATCCTTGATATCAAATCATTTAAGCTAAGCTACAGCTAGCATCTTGGTCAGCTTATCACAGAAAACACACATTCAGTCTAGTTTGGCCTTGAATTGAAAAAAGCACCTAAAAAGATTCATTTATCCTTAAACCTGCACTCCACTGCATTTCATCGGAAATCTAAGATTTTCATGCCACTGCAGTAATGTAACCCTTTTAATAACTAGTGCAATTCTTGCATGCAAAATACAGTATATAAACAAAAGTACTGTGCCTCATTATACCGACACCAGCTGCTTGACTGTGGACACCCACGCTATGAAGCTCCTGGTGCACAGTTTTTATTCTGATGTTAATGCCAGAGGAGGTTTGGAGCTCTGCAGCTACAGAGTCAGCTGACTGTTGTGACTTCTGTGCACGATGTGCCTCACAAGTCGGCGACCCCGCTCTCTAAATTTACATTGTCTCGCACTCTGTGGTTGAGTGTCTTTTTTTTTTTTTTTTTTTTTTAAAAACCCTCCCACTGTGCAATAGTCTTGTACTTACAGCTAATGCAGCTGTATCTGATTAAAGAACATCTAGGAGGGAAGAAGTGTCACTTGTTGAAATGGAATCATCCTAAATTTCAGTCGGTTCTTTAGGAGGACATGTTCCTTCACAAATGTTTGTACAAGCATTGCATTTGCATCTAGAAGCACAGCTGGAACATATAGATATGATACAGTTTTATATGGTTTGGGTTATTGTTTGGACAAATAAGCAGTGCGATTTTAAAAAAATCACTTGTTTTTTACTTTTTCTAAAATGACATTTGGCTAAATGCTAATCGAAAAAGCTCTGGCTCTTTTGATCATGAAAGCGCTCTTCCTGCATGTAAAGCTGTCGGTATCCTCACCCGAGCAGCCATACCGTCTCTGTCACAATGAATATATTCTTCTAACCTGAGAGAGTCTGTAATCCTGTATCTCAGCTCCTGCCTACTCATGAATAGAAGAATATAATGACTTCTGAACAGGCTGCACTGCTTATGCATACATTGAGTGCCTGAGCAGAAGAAATGAAAGGCGTCACTCTTGCCTCTTTTCTCTGTCTGTGCACCTGGATGACTGTTAATGCATGGCAAGCAGCTTCCTCATCAACCATCTGCTGCTTCGTCCTTAGAGGCATCTGATCCTCGGCCTCTCAGGGCCACCGTATCTTGCTCCATCTGCTTGAACCACCAACCTGCCCGACTTCCCTCCGGGACCTTTAGCAACAAATCAAAGATGGATGTTGTTATACAGTTAAAAAGTTTATTCTTTTAGGTTTAAAAAGTAAATGCTTTGACCATTACTAAATCCATCCATCCGTTCCTGCTTCAAATGTGAGTCTGTGCAGGTTAAGCACAAATGCCAGGCCCTGTGTCTCTCTCTCTCTGCAGGGGGGGGGAGTCCTAGAGAGACGCCAGAACCACTTCAGCTGGTTCCTTTCAGTGTGGAGGCTCTACTCTGAGCCCCTCCTAAATTAGTCCCTCAGAGTGGTTCCTGATGCTGTAGGTGTTGACTCCACCAGGGCTGGATCAAAATTAATAATCACAACCAAGGAGCAAGCTGATCTCAGGATCTCGTCTCCATAATAAACTAATTTAGCTCTAAGATCTGAAGTTTATCTGTGGCTCTTTTCACACAATGTTAAGTGACTGCTGGTAAAAAGTTTTTAAAGCACTATATGAATCAATGTGAGTGTAAAAGAGTACCATTTACCAAAAAAGCACTATTTAAAATTGCAAGTCCAGCTCATTAGAAGTGGAAAATGACAAAATAAAAAAAAAAGTATAATGTTAAAAATGACATGCACATCTTTCACACAGCTCTCCATCATTCTCACTACAGCCACAGCCCAGAGACGGTTTTATTATTGGGGCGACCGTGGCTCAGGGGGTTGGGAAGCGTATCTGTAACCGGAAGGTCGCCGGTTCGATCCCTGGGCTCTCTGTCCTGGTTGTTGTGTCCTTGGGCAAGACACTTTACCCTACTTGCCTACTGGTGTTGGCCAGAGGGGCCGATGGCGCGATATGGCAGCCTCGCTTCTGTCAGTCTGCCCCAGGGCAGCTGTGGCTACGACTGTAGCTGCCTCCACCAGTGTGTGAATGTGAGAGTGAATGAATAGTGGTATTGTAAAGCGCTTTGGGTGCCTTGAAAAGCGCTATATAAATCCAATCCATTATTATTATTATTATTATTATTATTATTTATTTATTTTAAAAATGGCGCCACAGCCGCTCACTCTCTGGGCCGTACGTGGAATAATAGAATTTTCTTTGTCCTTTGCTTAGTAATAAATATCAGCTAAAAACTTTATTTTTCCTTACTCAGAAACTGTGTAAATGTATTCAGATGACATATTTAAACCTTTTTAAACCGCTTTCTTTAATGCACAAAACAAAGTCATAGTCAAATTAGTCTTTCATACCAACATGTTTTATATTATCATATATAGATTATTTTATTATCACTTTGACCTTCAGATGTAATTCTTTCTACGGTGCTTGCTGTATGTTGATAACACACACCACACTTAAGAATAATGGTCATGATGCTTTTTGTCAATGTTTGACCAATAAATCATTAAGTTGACATTGATTTTAACACCACCCCAAGTTGCATCCACACCATACCATCATTTATTTATATAGCACTTTAAAAAAACAAAACATGGCTGACCAAAGTGCTGTACAGCAGAAATATAAAAAATACAGTAAGAATAATAAATAAAATAAATGGATAACAAAAAAATAACAGTGTCAGTTACCCACTGAGTCAAAGGGAATAAAAATGAGTTTTTAATCTGGATTTAAAAACCACCACTGATGTAGATAATGTGAAGAGGGAGATCATTCCAATAGCGAACGCTCCGACCCCACCCAACAAAGTTTTATCAGGATTCGTTCCAAACCTTTAAGCTGTTTGCAGAGAGAACGACACCTGTCGACTCACCTGCAGCGGGCAGTGTTCAGATTGACAGCGAACGTTTTATAGTTTTATTTATTTTTTATCAAATAAAAATACCTGCTGTAGTAACTCATGCTGTGGTTGCTAAATCGCTCAATGATGGAATCTGGTCGTGAGCTCAGTCGTGGAGTTGCGCTCGTCTTTCTGCCCGTGAATCAGCTGTTTCCTGCTCTGAGCTGCAGCCTCTGGTTTCCCAGTGTGGACAGAGTTATGACCTTCCCTGGCGGAACAACTTTCACTCCAGCAAACAGCTGCTGTTTACCCCTCCTAATCACAGGCAGCTGAACATCCATCAGACCACTAATGAATAAAATTGCATCATATCACGCCCTCCCCTCTGTAACTTAATGACGCTCCCGCTGTAGCTGTTCCAGCTCGGCCCACCCGCTGCTATTACAGACGTTTACAAGGACTGGAGCGACGCGCCTTTGCGGGCAAGTGTCTCGAAGACACATGGGCGAATCGAGCTGTAAAACTACCGCTGTGAACTGTTAAATGCACTGTTTTACGCACTGTTGCATGTATTCAAGACCTGAAACTAGCTTCTTGTAGTTACCTAATTTGCTGTTATAAACTTTTAAGTTGTTGTGAAGCTGTAAGCAAGGCTCTTCAGAACTGCAGAAAAAGCTGCTTTATCTTTACCAGTGTTGTAAACGCAGTGTGAAGTTGTGTCCCTATGGGCTTCTCTGTAATTAAACCGGGAGACAGAGGACTAGTTAAAATCAGCCCTCGTGTGTAATCCCAGTTTTGTTCCGCAGACAAACATCCCAAGGAGAAGGCATGTTCCCAACAGAACAAAACACTCGCCCAGAATCAAACATGAGTCAGATAACGCATGTCTTCATTTATTCCACGTTCTATGTCCTCAGTGTTCTCTCTAGGGTTTCTTTAATCCAGAGGTGTTAGACTCACTTTAGGTTGTGGACCAAAAACAACCCAGTTTGGTCTTAAGTAGGCTGGACAGGTAAACCTATTGCATACCACGAATGTGAAACTCAGAGCTGCAAATTGTTTCTCTTTAATTTAATGCAAAGTACATTCAGAAAAACTTCATCTTCATAAAACTGATGAACAGCCTGAGATGTTCCTTTCAGCAATACATCCCACATTTTCCACATTCAGGTGGTTTGTGTCATTAAAAAATACCCAACCTTGGTTTTGGTGAAGTATGGAAGGCCATTAGTGATGTCAGGTCTTCAGAACTGGTGGATTATAACCTGGACAGCCTCGGGTTATAATCCGTTGTTAGTGACCTGCAGCGCAAACCTTCCTGCTGTAAAACAGGATGAAAAGGCCTCAGTGTTTGCAGTTTTTGTAACTAGCAGACCATTTACTGGGCCCCTTTTGGATCGTGGGCCAGGTGTTGGATGTCCCTGCTACGATAGTGGGCATTGCAGACGGGTGTGGACCGAAACATTAATTCAAGCTGGAAATTTGACTCCATCAAAGGCCGGATAGTCTAACCCTAAGTGGCATTTAGGGCGGTTGCATATTAGCTTTTCTCCACATGATTAAAATAATTCACTTCAATGATATTATTGGATGTCTATATTAGAAATAATGAAGTGCTATCAGTAAGTCAGTGTTTGTATTTAGTAAAATCAGAACGAGTGGAGGGAAGTGGTGAGCGAATCCATAACGGTACCACAGATGCTCAAAAAAGGACCGAACATTATATGTTTTCATTAACATAATATTTCAATATCGGTAGGTATTTTAAGTATGCAGAGACTCGCCTAAGGCTGAATTTCTCCACTACATTTATCTGTGATTAAAGTTTTCCAGACAAAGTTTTCAAGGTAAGGTTTGCTGGTTCATTAGGAGCAATCAGACCAATCAGAGCAAACACTACTTTACAGAGTTCAACAGTAAGATACAAAACAGGAAAAGGTAAAAAACCAGACACTCAGTAACAGTTAAATACAGAATACAGCACAGCGAGGCTCAAGGCTCAAAAACCAAATGCACAGATCGTACACAGGAATTTGAAATTTGCTCCCACGGCCCTCGGTTTATACTAAACAAACATAAACATCTTATATTCTAAAATGATTTAATGGATGATTTAATCTTCCTCTTTGTTTCAATCAAGACACAATCTCACACCATATTTAATTTTACTTGAATAAATATTATGTGCCATTTCTAAATTAATCGATGTCATCTTTGATTTTAATAGAAGGGAGGATTTCTGAACATTTTCAAAACTTACCAAACATTCAGAAACATCACATATCTGCATTTTTTTTTAAAGATTTTTACGAATCACACCCAGCTCAGACAGGCTGACTGAAAATGAGGACGGGTCTAAAATTAAAGAGTAATGACTCAAGGCCATGTCCCAAAAATGAAAGTTTAATCCAAACCCTGGATTTTAAAGAATGGTTACACCTCCAATGGGTTGCCAAACCTGCTTTAAAGAAACGTTAATCTGTGATAGCTTCATGATGGACTGGAAACAAGAGTTGTAGTAATGTAAACCAGAATTATGTTCTTCTGTTTTGCAGTTTTAATACAAACACTATATGCAGCTAATCTTTAAGAAGCCACAGCGATCCATGAGATGGACGCATTTTTCTCGGTGTAGATGGATCATGTTAAGAGTGATTTCTGTGATTTGAGTGTGAACGGCAGCTGCCTGGATTGGCAGGCCACTTGGCCTTCATCTCTTCTCCCACACACTCACTGTCACGCTTTAAATTTGAACCTGTCAGCTGTTTCACACACACTGAACTGCATTAAGATGAACACACAGGCACACACACACTTAAATGGACCATATAAACAAAACAAAGGTACTCGGCGAACACTCGTGCCCATCAGGAACATGCATAAACACTCGCACACACTTAAAGCCCACACATCTAATCTATATGCCCATCCATCTGTCCACACGCCACATGACCACTTATACACATGCATTCACTGTGATTCACCTGCTTGACTTCCATAGGACCGGCTCTGGCTTTTGCTTTCTGGTCTGTGGGCGTTACTGGCTGCAGAAGGTGACTGGGATATATACAGTATATATCCATAAGACGGATGGACAACCCCACCTACCACATACCTCAGCCCTGATTATCCCCCTAGCCTAGCCTCGATGATTTCGAGATGCAGGACAGCAGGTGGAGTGGCGGGAAAAAAAGTCGAGCAAAACATTCATGTTTTCATCTGCTAGTTCGAGCTATTGCCACCTTTTTATTTACACTAATGGGAAGTGTGAGAGCGCAGCGTGAAAACAAACAGCAGCCTCTTCACCTTTCTGCTGATGTATTATTGAAATATTCAGCAAACTGCTAAACACACTACTGCGGTGTATTCATGTGGTATACTGGAACATGCTTTTTGGATGTAGCTGTGCTGTTTTTGGTACCCTGAGGTCAAAGTGCAGGGTCATCCGCTGAGCAGGAGTTAGCAGGAGTTAGCAGGAGTATAGCGTCTTGTTCAAGGACATTGTCAGCAGTAGCTAGTGCAGGATCAGGAGCCCGCTGGGTCAACCAGTTTAAGAAGAGTCTTTCTGCTCTTTGCAGTCATGTATGGGAAACATGCAGCTATTTACACTCTCTCATCTGCTGTGGGCTGTCATTTCCTGTACGTGCACCATTGTACACAATTAGAAACATACAGCAAATGCTTCATATGCATGTTGTAGTATGAGTAGATACTTTGAACAGTAGTTTGTATGCAGGTAAAAAAACAAGTGACATTTTGAGATATTGATGCAGTTTGTAACATTGTAATGGTGTGCCTCTTTGAAAAAGACATTTTAATCTCAAGGGGCTTTCTGGCCTTTAAGGAAGGACAGAGGCACTGCGCTGCTCCAGCAGTGACTCCAGTGACCGTTAGCCGGTGGTATTTTCTCAGTGTCTAATCTATGTAGCAAACTGGCTCCAAAATAAAAGTCATGCCAATACTGGGACATAGTTTCACTGCTGGATCAGTGTGCCTGGACGTCCTTGTTAGACTAACACAGGGGTGGGGAACTCCAGGCCCCAATGGCCGGTGTCCTGCACGTTTTCGACATCATTCTGGGTCAACACACCTGAATCAAATGATTACCAGGCCTCTGGAGAACAAGACATGTTGAGGAGGTAATTTGGCCATTTAAATAAGCTGTGTTGGATCAAGGACACATCTGAAACTTGCAGGACACCGGCCCTTGGGGCCTGGAGTTCCCCACACCTGGTTTAACAAGATGGTTTAATGGTTTAATTATTTATATAGCACATTTAATTACAACAGGAGCATTGACCAAAGTGCTGTACAAGAATACAACATACATAATAAAATAACTTGGAGTATTGATAGCAAACACCAAATATGAATTAACAAATAACTCTCATGCTGTATTAAAAGCCAGTAAATAAAAATGCGTTTTAAGATAAGATTTAAAAAGATTGACAGTAGGAGCCTGTCTGATGTGTAGGGGTAAATTATTCCACAGCTTAGGCGCTATGACTGCAAATGCTCGATCGCCTCTATGAACCAGCCTCGACCTTGGTACAGCTAAAAGCAAAAGATCACTTGATCTAAGAGATATAAGGGGGGTATAAGTCTGCAAGAGGTCAGACAAATACCCGGGAGCCTGTCCATTCAGGGCTTTGTAAGTCAACAATAAAATTTTAAAGTTAATTCTGAAGCGGACAGGGAGCCAATGAAGAGAGGCGAGCACCGGGGAAATGTGTTCACATCTTTTAGTACGAGCTGCAGCATTCTGGACCAACTGCAGCCTTGCCAGGCAAGTCTGGCTATATAAGGAGTTACAATAGTCCAGCTGGGATGTAATAAAAGCATGAATCGCCCGTTCAAAGTTTTTAAAAGATAAAAATGATCTCACCTTAGATAAAAGCCTCAGTTTGAAGAAGGACCGCTGTACGACTGAGCTAATTTGTTTTTCAAAGGTGAAATTGCTGTCAAATATAACCCCCAAATTTCTGGCATGCGATTTGACAAAAGGCTCAAGACTGTGCAGGTTAAAATTACAGGTGCTGGGATAGCCGCTTGGTCCAGAAATGATCACTTCGGTTTTGTTCTCATTGAAGTTAAGGAAGTTAGAGGCCATCCAAGATTTAACTTCACCGAGACACTGAAGTAAGGGTTCTAGTGATAAAAGATAAATTGTGTGTTCAAGAATCTGTTTGCAAACATCAACAAAAGAAACACCACATGGATGACAATCTACTGAGCTCTAACAGGAAGCTAAACTTCTCATATCACAGGTCTCACATCTTGCTGGTGATGGTTGTGAAAGTTCAGAAAACCGTCATCGTGAAACCAATGAGACAGAATTTACATAAAGATGAACACAGTTTGCTTTGTATGTAAGAAAACGGGAATTGAGAATGGAGAACGGAGTAATGGCATTAGTTCTCAATTTAATTGTTGGATTAAAAAACAAAGACGCATGAATTGATTCCTTTATTTATATTCTGACTTTTTTTTGTCTGATTGGATCTCAATCAACGTTTTTCTGTCCACGGTTCAGTTTTTTGCCACAATATCATGACCGGGAGACAATGTTGCTGACAGAGTTATTTAATGAATGAAAACAACGAAGAAATCACTCTCTCACTGCTGAAAGAAAAGTTGCTGATCTCCTTTCTGTAACTTTTGCAATTCACCATCACAGATGGAGGTAGCCATCTGAATATGACCTGAAATGAGTGCCTGAGCCCATAAACGTCTCAGGGAAGAGTTTATTGAGGTCGAGTTAGAACGATGTTTTCATATGGAATCCTACAGTGCATGAAGTCCTTTCATGGGTAGCGCCCTCTTATGGTCTATAAAATGAATGCAGGTGAGACACTTAAACATCTGGCTTACTTCTCTTTTAAGCTACGTCTGTGTTACGTAAAGTCTGTGGTTCTGATCCAAACTAAAACCAATAAAACACCAAAGCCAGATAATAACACAAACTAACAAACTGAAATGGGCAGCAGCAGATGAACAGCCCCTGTTTTGTCAGGCAAAATTACTGTTTTTGTCAGTGAAGTCTGCTTGAGTGTAATGGCTTCATTTCCTTGTCAGAACAAACTCTCTGATAGAAGATAAAATGTTCTAAATACAGCAGATTGTTCAAAGTGTCCATCCCAGACCAGCTTCACCCAATAACCCCCTGTCACTAACTCCTTTCCACAACATCACAGTAAAAGAAAACCTTTGTTCTACTGTTGTGGAATAGTTCTTGTCAGAGAATTTTGCATCACAGGGACTTTTTTGATAACTTTGTATAGATGATTAATGATTGATTGTGGTGCATGCTACATTTTAAAACACTTTGTCTTTCCAGAAATTATTTACAAAGTCTGAATAATCCAGATTTCCCACTGGAGAGTTTTCCAGCACCCTGCCGAACACTTTTCCCAGTGTGAGAAATGTGATGCCCTATTATCTGGAACACACCCTCCCATCCCCCTTCTTGAAGATGGGAACCACCACCCCGGTCTGCCAATCCAGAGGTACCGCCTCTGATCTCCACGCAAAATGGTAGAGGTGTGTCAGTCAAGACAGCATCCATAGCCTTCAGGAACTCAGAGAGAACTTCATCCACACGAGGAGCCCTGCCACCAGGGAGTTGTTTAGCTGCCTCAGTGGCCTTACCTCTAGTGAAGGATGAGTCGTTCCCCTTATTCCCAGACTCTGCTTCCTCTACGGAACATGTACCGGTGGTTGGGAGTTGAGGATCTCACAGACAGCTCACCACCAAATGGTGATCAGTTGACAGCTCAACTCTTCTCTTCACCCAAGTGTCCAGAACATACGCCTGGAGATCCCGCACAAGACTGGTTCCAAAGCCCAAGCTGTGCGTTGAGGTAAACCCAACTGTACCTGTCTGTTGCCTTCCCCACCTCACGCACTCAGTAAGGCAGCTTCCCCACCAGAGAGGTGACGTTCCATGTCCCAATGGCTAGTCTTGGTCCTTCAGGATTGGTTTGATTGGTCGCTGCCCAGCACACATTTCACACGATCCCTACAGCGCCTCCTGCAAGGAGGGTAGGCCCACGTCCCTTTTTCGGGCTGTGCCCAGCCAGGCCACCAGGCACTCACCCTCGAGCACCCTCCCTGGGCCTGGCTCCAAGGCGGGGCCCTGGTAACCCTATCCCAGGCTGGGTGAACTGTCCCCTAGGTCTTTCACACATAGAGGTTTTTGAATTGCTCTTTGTCTGGTCCCTCACCCAGGACCAATTTGCCATGGGAGACCCTACCAGGGAGCAAAAAGCCCCCCCAACAACATAGCCCCTGGGATCCCTGGGACACACAAACCTCTCCGTCATGATAAGGTAGCGATTCACGGAGGGGGGAAGGTTAGTCTATAAACTTCTCGCTGAGGTTTTGGAGCTACCCATTGGTTTTGTGATTTAAAAAAATTAAAAGGCTGACATCTTAAAACTTTAAAACTCTAATTGAAACTATTTGCACTGTCAGGTTGGATTTGGGGTATATGTGATTCTTCTGTAAGCTCTTTAAAGCTGAGGCAGGATGTGGTGCACATAACACTGAAGGAGTGGTTTTTGAAATATTTTAGACCAGAAAGTCCAGACTTCCCTTTCTGGACAGTTTTGACACTAAGATTTTATACAGGGAAAAAATAGTTCCCATGAAAAATGTTCACTAAAGGTTGTGGCAGATGTATTTTGCAATTCTGTGGCCTCCACAAACAGAAATTTCTGCTGGGGTTTAGTGGTTTGAAAGGTTCTCATCAAAAACCTTAGACACATTAAGGCTGAAAATGCAGATCAGCTGATTTGAGTCAGCTTGCAAAAACCAGTGGCTCAGCTTATAACCCTCTACATCAGTTAAGCTGCTTCAGCTGGTGTCTTTGCAAGCAGCTTTGCAACTCAGCTAGTGCATTTCAAACTCTGCACTGGCTGGGTTGCATCAGTGCATCAGTGCCGTGTCCAGTGTCTTTGATGCCTGTTCTCTTTTGCTGATCCTCTCCAGACTTGGATTTTGCACATACAGTTTGTATGTCAATCATAATGTGATTGATATTTAGACTTTCACCTCACAGTCATGTAGACTTTGGGGGTCTACATGACTGTGAGATCGCTGCCTTCATACACTGTTGTGTTTGGGTTCTGATCTTCAGAAATCTTGTCCTGAGAAAAATATTCTCCATATTATAATAAAAACTGAAATAAACAAAGAAACAAACAAAAACTAGACATTTTAAAACATTTTTAAACAGTTGAATTCACTCAGGAATCTGACTGCGTCCACATAAAGTAAGTAATAAGAAATTCCTGATAAAATGAAGCTGCAATATGCATCTCAGAACACCTGCGACACACCGAGAGCATTTAGCAGCATCAAAGTCTGCGGCGGAGGTATTTTGGAGGTATAACTGGGAACCGAGAAGGTTGACTCAGGCATGGGGGCCCGCCTCAGCAGCCTCTGCAGCTGTTATGTTTTTGGTCCCCTGGCAGGTCACATGGTGCAGATGAAAAGTGTGGCGGCGGCGGTGCTGGGGGAGTTAGAGGGCGGGGAACTATTTTTGAGCACTGCCATTCTGAAGCATGAACCCCCGCCACCACCACCTCCTCGCCATCTTTCCTCTCTCTGCCTCTTCCATCCCTCCTTCTTTTCTCCCCTGGCTTTCCATTTCCCTGTGTAATTACACTTCTAATTAAGGCTGTGGATGTTGAGAGGATGAATGCCCACTCTGTCTATCTCTCTCTCGCTCACGGCATGGAGCCTTCAAGCTGCACCACAAAGTGTGCAACAGAAAGACCCAGTGCTGGCTTCTCTGACAAATTCTGTTTTTGTGTATTGAACATTGAGCTGTGGCTTGCTATGAAATTAGCATAATGTCATAGAATGCAAATATGCGCTTTGTGCATGAAAAAAGGAGAGAAATACAGTAGACTTCCCCACCAGCAAAGGATTACAAAGAACAGGCAAAGCCAGAAACGGACTGGATTGGTGCTGAAAGTGCAAAAAAAAAAAATGTATGCAGAGTGCAGCAGCCTCCACTTACAGTCCCAAATCACTCTGTTGTTCTTTCTAAGGAAACGTCTGCTTGATATGGATCTTACTAGCAAACCCAACCTTCAGTTACTAATTATTATCATCTAAGAAAAGCATCAAGGCTACAGCTCCTGGGCTAGTCTGCATACACAAATATCTGCATATGAAAATCCAGATGGATTGAGACAACATTTCCAGCGCTGGAAACTTTCTAATTTTAAATGTATTAGTGGAACATGAAGCCATGAAGGCACAGTTGGACTATGTGTTTGAAACAGGAAACAGATAATCCCCTCAGTTGAAGTGTTTTGTTGACACATCCATCAACATCCACCATGATCTCACTGCGCAGACTTTCTGGCTGTAACTTCTCCTGTTGTAGCTGTTGTAGCTCAGAGTGGGAGATTGTCAGCATGATCGTTCTTTATACAGTAAAGGCGGAGAGTTCACGTTACTGTATGTGACTGAAAGGTTTGGATTTTTATGCTACATTTAGAAAAAAAACGAGATGACAACATAGAAAGAAAGTTAATGATTTAGTGAGTTTAATCGTTTTTTTCTTACAATATATGTTAATAATGATAATAATAATGATGATGATACTTTTACTTTCTCACACTCCGTTTTAAACCCGCCGTTCTGTCGCCCAACTCTTGTCACAAAGCAGCCGTCTCTTAATTATTACCACGGACGTTAATTGAAGCTTCGAGCCTCGACTCCCTGACGTGTCCTCGTTGTTGCTATATGAAGCTCTACATGTGACTCTCTCGTGAGGCTCCCAGATAGTTGGACTCGCTTTGAATCGCTCCCAAAATGAAACAAAATCTACACGGAGCACAAACAGCCTAATCAACTACTTACAAGCTGCAGTTTAATAAAGTTTTAGGCTTGGGTAGGTTAGGTTTAACACAAGTTCGACTGGGGGCATTAAACATGATCTGATGTGTCCTACATCAACGTAACAAGCTTATGTTTTACACATTTTCCCACAATATATGCATGTGCAACACACAGTGTGTTAAAGAGTATGCCTCTTATGTTCCTAACAAATAAAACAACAACATATGAATACGACTGAATAAGGCTGTGTGATCATGTGGTACAGCTAAATTAAAATGTTGAGTAAATTCAAGCTTTAACAACTCACCTCAGAGGGTGAACTGGGGTCCTGCAGATGACCCAGTTTAAGGTAAATTAAGATTTTTTTCGAGTCATGCAAAGCTGCTCCAGAGCCCAAGAATGAAATCTGTGGAGGTGGAAGTAACCCCCCCGCCACCTTTGCAAAAACACTAGATTTAATAAAAGCTTTAATCTTGAGGCTGTCATTCTAGAGGCACGATGACTGAATCTTTCTTTCTTCCAAATTTTTCTGGAAAAGTGATTCCCACAGATAATCACTGTCTTTCCTCCTTTTTTCTTTCCTTTTTTTAATTAGCAGGACATCCATGAAATCTGGCGAGACATTAGGAGCCAAAGGAAAAACAAATTTGTCAAGCAGATATTGCCGCCACCAATTATATATTAAAAAAACACACACATTTGGCTGGTAACCAGTGATGTAAGAACACTATAGATTGGGTTCCAACATGCTGTCCGTTAGTTCCAGGAGAAGTTGCTCGACGAGGGCAAACGCCAAAAAAGTTCTGCTCTTCCTGGTTGGATTCCAGCTACTGATACCCACTCCACATGCGCGTGATTTCTCTCTTGGTTGGCAGTCCACAGCAAAAAATAGCTTCTAATAAATCTCTCAGTCTCATTTCAGAGAGTAACAGTGAGTATCCAATTGGAGATGTCCTGTCAAGAGTTTCAGCTTTCAGAGGCTACCTCATGGTATGGATGGGTGACGCAGCGAAGGGATCCAGTAGCTTTGTTAGGCTGTCAAGTTTATTTTGTTGGTTTAGTCCATTTGTACCCTCAGAAGTAAGGTTTGCTGCAAATTCATACAAAGCTGCCCTGAGTGATGCAGTTATCCTTCATCCATGTAGCTACTTTGAAGAGCTGTTTGTGATTAAACAATGCTCCTCACCTGTTGGCTTGTTTGCTGTAACCTCTCCCGTTGGTGGAGTTCACCAACTCTGTGAGCAGGACCTTGACTTTGAGTTTCTCACGTTAAAATGTCTCCGTTAAATGTTCTTTGGCTCACTGCAAAGTTTAGCTCCAGCTGGTTTGTGATTGTTCACTTTGTTTTCTTTTTACTGATGTCCATATTTTTTGGAACATACTTATAAAGATGGTAAAAAAATTCAAATGAAACTAATGAGAAAAAGAACTTGAACGTGCCCATGGTGACAAAAACGACATCTAAAATGGCAGAAAACTTCTTTAAGCAAAATGTATCTAAGGTGCAGTTTTCGTAGTTTAGTCGGAGTCTTGTGCATTAAGATTAACGAGGGTTTTGCCCGAAACTAGGAGTCAGTCAAGATATTATTAAGCCACCACCATCTTCACTAATCCCACCACTATGTTAACTGTCCTACTTAATAATATAGAAATAAGCATGTTGTTACACCCTGGTACAAAAATATTTTTAGCTTTTTTGGATAGTTCCCCGTCTCATCCATCTGTCCAGCATGTAGCTGAGTGCAGTTTTTTGTAACTTCCTGTGTGGTATTTGTGTGAAACTTGTGTTTCAGACTGATTCACTGAGCCTGATTCTACTCAAAGTTTCTTCTTATTAAAAGGCAGTTTTTCCTTCCCACTTTTGCCAAGTGCTTGCTCAAAAGAGGCTGTCTAATTGAACTGAATTTTATTTAATGCCACTGTAACTTTAGATGCCGATAAAACGCTATCTGTAGTTAAAATAAGACATTCAGAGGCTCGTGCAGGTGCACGCTTCCAGCTTCGGAGCTGATACTGATGCAGCGCTTATTGTTGTTCAGTCTCACCATTAAAGCTTTATGAGGACAAATGAGTGCAGCTGAAGACACAAATAGAGTGTGAACTCACGGGAAAGGCGGCAGCGCCTCTGGGTTCCAGCAGTGATGATGTCACCATCTGCCGTGAATGTGGCGACACCCTTTGACAAAATGGTGCCACCCCACTTGTTAGAGGTTTACAGACATACCTCCAGCTGTTTTTAGTAAAGTGTACTCAATCATATGCATTGATACCTCGTGCTGATTTTGCGACCGACCGGAGAAGCACAGTAGCTTTTAAATTATTTGAGGAAGAAAAACATAGAAGCATGCTGCAATTTGTCTTTCCATCCTCCTCACCGCAACTGTTCTCTCCCTGCTCTCCTTCCACTGCTCAGTAGTTATGTTATTCAAGAAGATGAGTGCACAAAATAGAAGATGTCAGCGAACATACGACCGCAAGCAAAATAAATGCATTGTGTGTACCACTCAGCGTACATGTAGATTTGCTTTAAGTGCAGCCTCTGCAGCCTTTCAGCCTGCTTGATTGGACCTGAGAGGAGCGCTATTGAATAGCTATTGAAATAAAGATAAATGCAGCTGTCTGTCTGTCACACAACATCAGAGGTGTTTAAAAAAGGGGGCTTTCACTCTGCCTGTGGAGCTGTTAGACCTCAGGCTGGTTTTCTGCAGGTAGCGGCTTCACATGAAAACAGAAGTGAAAAATGATTCACAGAAAGATGTGGCTGTGACATTTCAACCTCTGAATGTGTGCAGTATGAAAAAAAGATTATTGAAGAGTGGGTGAAAGAAGAAAATGTTTAATGTTTAAAATGTTCGGTGTTGATGGAACATAATTAAGATGCCTACAAAGGCCACTTTAAGTTTATTGTAGGGTTGTGTCAAAAATGATGGAGAATCTCTTGTTTCTTCCATTTCCTCCTCAAGTGCTTATCTGGAAAAGAAAATAACAAGAACTCCTTGACTTTTTTTTTCCTCCCTTGTAATTTGTTAACAATGACGCATGATTCAGTTATTTAAGACTGATCTTTTTAAAGGTTAAAGGTTTTTCTTTTTCCTTTTTCATTTTCATTGTAAAAATTACTTCAATCTTTGGAGACTTTTACACATTCTTCAATTCATAAAACTGTTTTTCTTTCCTTTAAGGACCACTGTCATTAACTTTGTCTTACATTGTTGCAACCCTCTCAACAGACAACCATAAAACCTGTTAAAATTATGTGTATTAAATGTATCTGCTGAGACCAGATGTACAGGAGTGATACAGAAAGGAGGAGAAAAAACATCTAAAACGAACCTACACTGTTTTATTAAAAACGAGGATCCAAACCGAGGCTAGCTGAAACCCTGAGACATCCAGTTTGCTCTGCATCCTTTAACAACAAGCCTTTGACCTGTTCATGTCAGCTTGAAAAAAAATAGCATCACAACCAGCTGTACATTAAAGCAAACCTTGTGCAAGTTTGTGGTCTGTTTTCCGCTCCTCATCGTGTCACATTCTCATAACTCCCACCCCCCTGCACCTCCATGAATGACTACGGTTTCCTAACAAAGAACTGAGAGAAGGAAATTGAATAAATTAACCATCCAGCAACCAGCGACCCGTCCGGGGTCAGGTTTAGGTTTCGCTTTGGCTACGTGGTTAAAAAACACTTTTCTGGTCTTACTGAAACCTCAAGGCACTTTAGACTACAAGCTAGACTTAACCATACCTTCTTAAGGCACTTTATACTTTAGGATCTTTATCTACCTCCCATCTTGGCTCATTTTGGAAGCACTAATTAACCTTACATGCATGTCTTCAGAGTGTAGGAGGAAGACCATGCAGGCACAGCGAGAACCTGCAATCTCTCTTCTGGGAGACCCGTGAGACGTGATATCCTGTGCACCCCCCCATGACTGAATATAACAGCCAGTCCAAGCAAAGACCACAGCTATCATTGCTGCTTCTAACGGAACCATGGCATTGTATGGCAATATGGATCATGCATATTTCTGAGTGTCTTCCTGTAGAAACATATATTTCTTATAAAAATGTGTACAGCAGGAGATGCTTTTATGCTAGATAATCAGAAATGTTCATGTGTGTCTGGCTAATAAAGCCCAGTGTGTAAATCTGTGGCTGTGTGTGGAGATGCCCTTATAAAGAGTCCTCACTGGTACAGCACTGCCTTGTGGGGCCAAACTAATTGGAGCATAGTTCAACAAACGGAAAGGCAGAGGAGGGAATGAGAGAAGGAGCCGGGAAGGACAAATGGATGATGTGACAGTCGTGCAAACAAAAGGGAGAGAGCCCGCATCAGAGAACAGCGCATCTTCAGAAAGAGATGCTGAAGCAGTGAAATCGAGTGTGAGGAAACAGGAACGTGAATGAAGCAGAAAGCCGGGTTCAGATCTCTCAATTACAACTGAAATAAATCTACAGCCAAGCTCTTCCTGCACCCGCTGCACTTACCTCGTAGCGCTCGCTCTCCAAAGACTTCAGCTACCGCACACTTCATTATTTCTTCATCGTAGCACGACTCCTGTGATTGTAATACAGCGCCAGCCTTTGTTTGACTGAGCATTTGGGTTGTTTCTAACACTCAGCCCACACGGACAGACCTCGGTAACCCTCCACTGGGGCTGCTCAGCTTCTGTGTACACTATCAACACTGCTGCTGTAAATCCACACTCGCAGCCAAGCAGCTTGTCGAGGTTGAGCTCTGGTCATACTGGACGCATTTGACTGTTGGTGCTTGAATCATTAGCTGCAATAGTGACTGGCGCTGAGGGATTTAGCTCCACTTTGTTTAGACTGGTTTAAGAATCTGCTCATGAATTGGCCTTCATGCATGTCTGTGGTGTGCTAGCTACTTTTGAATTTCTTTATAGTAACGTGTTTGGTTCTGTGTTGGCCTGCAGTTGACTGGATGCTGTTAAACTTCTAATTAAAAGTATTTCTATAGTGAATATGAAGATGCTTCTTTGGAAAATGCTTCACTCTGTAATTATTTTGCATTGTTGACTTTAGTTCCTGATGACTCATTACTTTCTGCAGTGCCAGAGCAATTAGCTGGCTAGCTGTAACTTGGCTATATAGCCTGTATCTGGAAACGTAGCTTCATCAAAGTCAATTCTCTCAGCACAGTACTCAGGTATACAGTAATTCAGCTGGTGTGCAAGATGCATGTAGTACAGTACTTGCACGAGACAAGTTTTTAAAGATGCTAGATTGAAAATGGTCTTTCAGAACCAAAGTTACCAAAGCTAACTTAATGGGTGCAGGCTTAATTAATAAAAATACACCTGCCGCAGGCAGATGTTAGCAGCATGAGAGTAGGACAAATATAAAAAATCATCTTTATTGCATTTATTGCAGATGTGACAAAAATTGCAAAACGCAACCTTTCTGTGATTGGAGGACATGGCACAGGAAATGAGGCGTTATCAGACTCAACCCAGGACGTCACAGTGACTGAAGGTCTAATAAATGATGTGATCAGACCACTGAAGGCTACAGACTGGTGCCTGCTGAGCTAACATATACATGGGATACAGCGCTGTGCCGTGTGGGCCCCTCTTCTTTCCTGCTACACACTCAGCAGCATTGTTCGTGTCTCCGAGGCGTCTCTTCTTCTCAGTAAACGAGCTTTTGCTGCGATGCCTCTGCGTGTATCTTTTCTTTCCCCCTCTTTGTCCTGAGCCCTCTTCAGCCGAACCGCCTTTTCAGCACGTTCACACTCTTCTCTTATTGCGTTTCTTTGTGTTTGCAATAAAGGACACCTCTACTGGTATCTTCTGGTGTTCTACAGGCTTGCCTTCTCTTTTCTTCCTCTCCTGGTTTAACTTGAAAAGTGAGTTTTGTTCACCACTGTATCTCATTTCATCCCTGCCTGTTTCCCCTCTCTCTCGCTCTGTTCTCAGCCTGAGCGTAGGCGTACAGTACAACGACTGATGAATGCAAAAGACTCTTTTCTTCGGCCAGAGTGCGGTGACTCACCGAAAGGCCCGTGAGCAAGAGAGATGTGCGTGACCCTTCACTCTGTGAGATTTGATGTTAGTAGGAATGTGAGGTGGGAGAGGAGGCCTCTGAGTGACAGGGTTGTGAAGACTTTGATGCAAATGTACACATGCTAAATAACCCCACAGACACACACTCATACACACAGAAACCACAGTACATAACAAGTGTCCCAGGGTGCAGCTGAAGCAGCGGCTGTTGCCTCTTTAATGGTCTTCATCCTGAAATTCACCACGTCTGAGTCAGACGAACAGGTTATCCTGATCACATCAGGTGGTGTGTGTATGGGGGTGGGGGTCAGGGGTGCTTTGTGCGTCTGTGAATGTCACGATTTCCCCCAACATTTGTCACAACTTTATCAACCTTCCTGCCACATGTTCAGAAACAGATGTGTCAGCATTGCTTCATGTGCAGTGCCTGCACCGACAAATAGGAAACATCAACAGCTTGCACTCTGCGGGGCCCCAGTTGTACCCATTTCTTGCACTTGTGGTTGCACCTGTCTGGGTAAAGCTTGATCCCAGCTGTGAATGAGCTGTTGGCATCAGATTATGTTTTATGAATAATGAATGCAGTCATGGTGAAATGCTGAAAGTGTTCAGTTCTATAGGGTACAGCAGGATCACTACAGGTTGGTTTTGTTGAATAAACATAAATATATTAGGAATAATGCAGAAATAAGTGCTACAAAATTAATTCTGCAGAATTGCATAGTCTGCAGGTGTTTTTAGCACACAAAGCAGTAAAATAAACATATTTGAGCTCCAAATCTTCAAACTGGATCCATTTAAACATTAAAGCCGTCGCAGCCTGATAGGGGGCGTGGAAATCGTTTCTCTTTATTTGATTGAGTGGACAGGTCTTCTTTGTGTGTGTGTTCAACAGCTGCAATTCCAGCAGTGTTAAAGAAACTCGGTTGCAGATTAGAATCAAGAATTCCAAAATTTAATACATTTTCTAAATTGCTTCTAATACGCTCACATTCTTGTGACGATATAATGAGTGTTTCTGATTGATTTTGATGGTTTTAGTCAGATAAAACTTAACAAGCTGCACATAAACAGATTTGAATCTATATTGCTCTTAAAACAAGCTGTGAATAAATGGATCGGCGAACACGCGGCGATTCTAACGATTTTTAAACCAAAGCTCAGAACCTAACCTACGCACCACAGTTCTTACTCTCTCAGCTGCAGACTTGGTGCTGTTTAACAGTTTGAATGTAAAGATTAAATCTATTTATCGCTGATGCTCATCAGGAAACCACAAAGACGTCTATTCTTTCAACAGAGGCCTAACAGATCTTCCAGGAATGGCGAGGCTATTTTCTGGAGAGCTGATTGGTCAGTAGGTGCTGATTTCATACCCCTTGATGTGTAATCTGGAACCAAGGTTCATTCAAGTCAGTCTGGTAGTACTGACCCCAGAATACGTTTCAGCATATGAAGGTCTCCCTTTTATCTGTGTTTTCGTACCAGGGCCATCTTCTAGCTGTGATTTCCTTGTGGATCAAAAAACTTTTACAAAATAGTTACAAATGTAGCTCAAACATCCTGCTTTCTTTACTTTACAGTAATGTCTCCACAGTGATCTTTATCTTAGGCGTGGCACGTTCCACCTTCAGCTCGGCTAAACAGGATCAGTACGCTGAAGGAAGTCGGAGATAGAGATAAGCATGCGATTAAGATTGTGTGACTGCATTGTTGCTGTACATCTCTGTTCTATCTCTGTTATGCTGAAAAGTCCCTGCATGAAGTTGTTTAGCTGATTTCTTAAAATATGTAAAGGTGAAGTTGTTTTTTTTCTTCAACTTCCACCTTAATGCTTGTCTTTTTTTCTTCTTTGTAAAGTTCAGACCTAAGCAGTTGCGTAAAGCTCCGTCGTGCTGAGCAGAATTCCGAAAGACTTGCTCAGCAGACATATTGGATTTTGCCTGCGGCTTAAAATGCCAACAGGCTGACTTCAGGTTTTTTTTTTCTCCCCCCTCTAAAGGAGCGGGGCGGATATCCCACTTTAATTTTGGTCTTGGTATCTCAGCAAGTCATTCAGGCTGGTGCGTAACACGATTTCAACGAGGCTTTAGGGAGAATCCTGCTCGCTTCTGTAGCTTTCCAATAATCTCTCCAACACAAATTGAACATCTCATTTGAATATTCATGACCGGGGAGCGGAGAGGCCTTTGGTCTCAGTAGCATCTCGGTGCAATATATCAGGTTAAATACTTGGCAGAAGTGCATCGATGCGAGGACGTAATTTGTTTTCATCTGCGTTGTATCTGAGAGTTTCAGCACTGCGGCTTGAGGACATTAAACACGTTCAGATGTAGCAGGAAGCAAACTAAGCTCTGGGTTTGTTTTAGAGAGTGTGCACTGGCCTGGGCGTCACTCATGTTTGTGTTTGCTCATTTCACTCTCTGTCTGTTCTTATCTTTGGGTCTCCTCCCTAATACCGACGGCCTGATCTCTATCAGGAACCTGATTTCTTGTTTTCTAGTATTCTGTAATGTGAAATGAACGACTTTTAAAACTGGTCAAATCAAAGATAAAATTTCATTACATTTCTTTTTTTTAAAAGAAAAATTAAATTTCAACTCCTGGGTCTTTATTTATTAAGTGAAATTAGTTTTCATGAGTATATTAGACACAAACAAGAGAAACATGTTATTTTTTTAATATAGGAAACAATCTTCAATGTTGCGTCTTATCTGAATCCTGGAGCCTGCTGTAGATTGCTTTCACTTTTTTTCTGTAAGACCTTTCATTCAATGAAAAGCCCTTTTCACATTTGCATCCCTGCACACTCTGGTCTCTGGTCTCAGTCCCAACATGTGAAACGTGACCGTTGGTCCAACCTCGTTTGTCTTTATCTGTTTTTAATATATGAAAACATCCTGAATGTTATATTTGAGGAAGCTCGCTCTCTGACACCAGAACCACTATACCTGAGGACTGCAGCTGTGGCGCACAGCTGTTCCAGCTCTGCCCCACAGTAGGTGGGTGGATGTGGGTGGATGATGACCCGCTGACCCCACAGCAGTGCTGCGTTTAACAGCTTTTCTTTTTAAAATCCATCTTTGTGGATTATGTGCAGTTTGCCAGTGAGGTGGCCACAGTAGTGCTATTTCTTCAACCAAATATCTTTTTTGCCTTTTTTTAAACCAAACTTCAAGTGAAAACAGAGTCTGCATGTCCTTCATCGCTCGCCAAGCACAAACTCCTGCTCGCCTGACCGACGCTTTTTGCTCTCGCTGCTAACCCTTTTCCCCTGTTGTTATTGTGTCTTATTTTGAAAGAAGTATTTACGCGATACCATAGTGACCAGAGAGCATTAAGGGGCAGTTAGGAGGACGTTACTCTCAGTGTTGTTGGCGCATTTCAGGACGACGCTGCTAATAAAGTTACGCTGCAATAAAAGACACTGCTTCTCTTTTATTAACTACTGTTGTCAACATGATGATGATGTCTGACATTTCAATAAAAACAACCTCTGCGTGTGCAGCACGTCCCTCAGAGAGAATCAACATTTCATTGAAAAATCTATTTAGAGACTTGAAACAGCTGAATAACATCGATGACCTCTACGACAGCAGCCTGACTGCAGTTAACCGGTTATCAGCAGGTGAACTTTCAAAATAAGAGCGAGGAGAAACACTGGAAGGATTCCAGCTGAGCTTTGTGCTGATGTGAGTTTTAGCTGATCTGTTTGCAGCTGAGCTGAACTTCACTGTATCCTCAATTTCACAGCCCATTTTCCAGCAGTAGCAACTGGTTGTCTCCAGCCTATTAATTACAGTATTTACACATGTTAATTCAACTTTTTTACTCTTCCATAGATAATTCTCTTTCCTGTAAAGCATTTGCAGCTGTACTTCCAATTAAATCCACGGAGCAATCCTGAAAAATCGACACGGCGTTTCATACGAAGCTGCGTCCAGATGAGCTCCATATAAGCTCTTAAGTACTAAAGAGCAGCGTGAGTTTTGGCCCGAACCCCTGGCCCTGAACCTCAGCCCCATCTCTCTTTGTCTCTGTTTCAGTACCCCCCCCCCCCCCCCCCCCCCCGTTATACTGTGAGGCCCAGTAGTCACAGCCAGCTGTTCCACTTCAGAGACAATTAAAACAAGCTGTTCTCTGCTACCGCTGCTGCTGTTATTTCAGTACCATATCTGTTTTAATTTGAAGCACCCAACTAAAACAGCCCAGTGATCCCTTTCCTGGACTATTTAATCACTCACATTCTGCACTTTGCATTTTAAGACTAAATTAACCCAGCTTTATCTTTAACCTGACCCAAACTAATCCGATTCTCCATTTAAGGTAATTCTTTCAGCTTCCATCTGCTTTGTTTTCTGTTTTTTTCCCCCCCCCCACTTAATTTCTACCATTCACCAGTATGTTTTCTTTCCCCTTTTTTTCATCCCCTGCCTTTTCAGCTTTGGTGCAGATGGCCCGACACCATGTAAGCCCAGAAGGTCACCAAACGATCGCAGCGTGACACAAGCAAACACTGAATCACCAGCTTAAGTGTAAAAACGCTATAAGTGGTACAGCAGCAGCCTGATTTAAATGTCATCGGCCGTCTGTGGTCAGCGTGGGTGCAGGAGACGACCTTTTCAAAAAGCTCATATTGGGATTATAGGAGTTATTCTGCAGGCGACGTTTCAAACATACCTGCGGGATTACCTGTTGTACAATGTTCAAGAGCTGAATAAGAGCAGGGAAACAAGAAGATGAGTCTTAAATGCACAGGCATGAACAAACACAGGCTGTTCTTTACAATTCTGTCATTTTAAAATGTCTTTGTGGATACAAAAAGTCCTCTTCTCCCGATTACAGCGAAGTAACAGGAAAACTAAAAATAAGTAAAGCATAAAAAAAGTTTGCGGTGTCTCTGTTTCACACCCGACTCGTTAAATCTGCTTTTAACACAGCATGATGGCGGTGAAAGTGCTCAGCTTAACACGTCATATTCAGACTTACTTAATATTGCATTTACATCCATCTTTTGCTTACAGTCTTGTGTTTTTTCTTTATGTGCATGATTAATGTTGTAAATAAACTTATTTGAAGTCAGTATTTCAAAGTAGACGTGGCCAGATGACACCAAGCGGCGCAGTCGGTTCATTTCAGCCGATGAAGTCAGATGACATAAAACGTGTTGCGCTGCTGTGGAATGCCTTCCTAGCAGCTCTTTGAAAACACCAACAGGCTGTAGTCATTTATCTTTTTCCTTAATTTGCATCCACTGCTGACTTTCTTTTTCCTGTTGCATCACTCTCTCCATCTGAAGACATAACAGATGTTTACATAAAGTATAAAGATCATCTGGGGAGCAGCACCGATGCATGATGAATGCGGCTCAGCGCGTCTCGTGCAGGGGCCTCAGCGCTAACCACTTATTGCCACACCTTTCCTCTTTCTCACTTCAGTCTTCTTGATGTGTACTAATGATCTGAACTCTAGCTTTGCTTGTACCTTTGCGGGTTCTCTTTTGGTGCTCCAGCATGTTATATTAACGGGCGATTCCAGCCCGTTCTTATCCCCGAGGCATCGATCGCTGCCGATTTATCAGAGCTGCTGGCGTGCTTGATTTGAACACAAGCTGTCCTCTGGCAGCGGCTCATGCTGCACTGAGTTATGCTTGCTGTTGCTCTTGTGAGCAGCATCAAGTGCCAAAAGTGACATTACAACTGCCGGCAGCCGAGTTGCAGACACAAGTGTATGGATCGGTCTTTTCTTTGAGTACAGGAGCACCGATATTCCCAGATTATACAGAAGAAGAAGCTGAAGACATTCTGGAGAACAAAACCTCCTCAGTGACTTTGTGTCCTGGTTTGAGTTCTTCTGCTCCCGTACCAGTACTGATGCCAGCTGCCAGCATGTTTGGAGGCTGTGGTGACCTCCCAGTCAATGCCATAAATCAGTCTGTATGATTCCAAATCTTTTATTGTCATTATGGCAAAAGTACAAGAAAATCCTACACTGTGTCACTCATTTATCTTTTTAAGTGAAATTTAAAAATTGTACATTTTTTTTGTAGCGTCTCAGTTTTGGACCAGTGTTAGATGATTATTGTTGATTATTACTTATTTAACCCAGAAGTTTGAAATCCCACAAATCTGAAGTGTCACAACTCGACTCGTCACGGTTTGTTTCTCTGTGCATTCAAACTCTCGGTCTTTACTGCGTAATAGGAAGAGCTGGACTGGTCACACAGCAGCTACTGTAACAGGTAACTTATTCAGCATCTAAGTGCTCTCTCAGCACACGTGGATTTGGACTGCGTGTGTCCAGATTGTTTTTTAACAGACGGGTTGAAAATGTGTTAATTTGTTTAATGTGCATATAGACTTGTTTCATAGACACTTGGCATGTATTCCAGTTATTCCTTAGAAAGTTGGAGCATCAAAATTCAGGAGTTTCCTGGGAGAAACGGCAAAACAGGAGGCCGTTGGCTTTAAAGTGCAAGAGTGAACCTGGAAGAAGACCAGCGACAAAGCTGCATCTGTCCACAGCGACACAGTGACAGTACACTTTGTGCTTGATACACTGAGAGGTGGTTTTGTGGTGCTTAAGACCGTTCAAGCTGGTGGCGTCATGTATTAGACACTAGGCCGAATAAACTGATAAGAACATGAATGAACCGATTGATATCTAATAAACAAAAAGAATGTTGTTTGAAAAGTTACCAAATATGTGAAGACAGCATCCCACAAGTAACGTTTAAATCTGGCAGGATTTTGAATCTGTAACGCAGAGTTACAGACGTCCTCGTTACCTTTCTAACCCTCGGTTAGCGCCTTTCTACTTGTTGTAAATATTTTATTCACTGTGGTTGATTTTGGGTGCACTTGTTGTTTTCCACTATAAAAACAGCAAAAATGTTATAAGACTCAGATTCTTATTTTCCACTCTGTAAGAGTGTTGGCTAAAAAGTCACACGCCAAATATAATGCACAGATGTGACTGTCAGATCCGCCGCTGCGCTCTGGTCCAAAGTGATGTCACAGAAAATATCTCCCGACTCTTTTCACACTTTGTGTTTAATTGTTGGTTTTATTAAACTAATATAACACATGATTAACCGTTCGTCGTCAGAGAATTTCTCGTGATGGGAGTGAAGACCGTAACGAGCTAAATTTGGAAACCGGATAGTGTTTCCAGATGCTTGAAGCTGTGGCTGTCGAACAGAAGGTGTGGAAATGTGTGCTCTGACCTGGCATCGGCCTCCCTCCTTCCCAAAATCCAAAACATAACTATTAATGGAGACACAGCAAAAGCTGGCTCAGAGCTGATGGCAACTTTTACACACTTTTTTCCATCATAAGTCAGACGCCTGTGTGTCGTTTCCTCCACGCTGGTTTAAGGTGTCTCTTTGAATAACTCGCACCTTTACAGGGAGAAAAAATAAAACAGGCTTCACAATTTATTGCTTTGTCTGGCAGTTACTGGATTCCAGAGGGAAAAAGTCATGAAACTTGGTGCTGCACTTATAGCAAATATACAAATACAGGAAATACATTTGTGCATGTGTGTTAGACACTGCAAGAGCTCCGCGGTAACACACAAAGTTATACTCCCGTCAATAGCAAAAAAAAGAGCACGATTTCGGAGGCATTTTATTTGATTTATACCACTAGTAAGTTTATTAATGATGTATATGCATTTGAGTGGATCAATTAATTTTAAACTAGTGATTGTGGTTGCAGTGTTGGCTGGAATTTCCACGATTCCTGCTGTTACCTTTGGTTTTTCATATCAGTCTTGAGAGAATGCAGTGCAGACCAGAAACAGACGTTTAACTTAAACTTTACCGTGAAGGCATTTCCTGTTTATGTCGCACTTTTCCCAGTTTCACTACACCTCAGAGAGAAGCTGGATCGTGTTTGTTGACAAGTCTGTCGCTTCCCTTGAAAGTGCAGCAATAAGCTGGCGATCAAAAGCAATCACAAGGATCAATCAATCAATCAAAATTTATTTATACAGCACATTTTAAAGACCGAAGTACACCAAAGTGCTTTCCAGTAAAATCCTGATACAGATAAAAATCACAATATAAAATATAAATTACAGATATAAATAAAATAAATAAAATAATTACATAATCTAAATGCAAAGCCAGATGTAAATTACCCTAATTAGCCTTGAATGGCAGGTTAAACAAATATGTTTTTAGACGTGATTTAAAAGACTGAATGGAATCTGATGCGCGCATATGAAGAGGAAGAGTATCCCATAACCGGGGCAAAGGCACGGTCTCCTCTGGTCTTCAGCCGAGACCTGGTTGCACTAAGAGCAGTTGGCCCGATGATCTTAGTGCTCTCTGAGGGCTATACAGAGGAGATCAGCTAGGTAGTCAGGTGCCATATTGTTTAGGATTTTATAAGTAAACAATAAAATTTTAAAATCAATTCGATATTTAATAGGAAGCCAATGTAAGTTGGCCAGAGCAGGGGTGATAGAATCATAAGGATGCAAGGATGTTTTTGGCGACCGGTTTGGGAATATGTATTTTTTCCCAGCAATGAAAAATCAGCATCACTAGGTTTGCGTGACTGGGCCTTTAGCAGGTATTTCCCAGCTCCTGCCATCATCCTCCAGCAAGCAGTTGGGGAATTACTATTTCTCTCACGACAGGTGGTTCACAGATTGTAACCACGCAGGTCCCTAAGCCTGCGTGACTTGGGTCTTATTCACCCAATCTACATTGTCACCATGATTGTCACTTGGCCAACAAGTTAATGATATTTGGTTTTGATTACATGTCTGCAAAACTTCAGAAAAAGTACGGGGAAAATAGTCCTCTGCCCTGACCTCTGGAAACACTTTGCTGATGACTTTGGTCAAGAGGATTATATAGGATATTCCCATTGGCTAATGACTTTTCAACCACAAGTGTTCTGTTTTGTGTGAAAGCGCTCAACTCGAGGGTCCATAACAAAGCACTAGGTAGCCACAGCTATGTCCTTCTTTTATAATATTTGAGTGTCACACTCTTCATTTTTTCTGGTTTTCCTACACAGAAGTCAGTTTTCAGGCTATTTGAGCGTCCTGAAGCAGCTGTTGAAGGTCTATATATTTACTTTTTTCAAGTCAGACACTGGCAACTTGTATTTAAAGATGTGTGCACTTAAAAAAAAAAAACCTAAAAAGAGTGCGCTTGTTTCTTCATTGAGAAACGTTAACTCTGCAAAGGAGGGGAAGTGAGAGCTCTGCTTTCCTAAACTGATCGCGGTGAGAAACTGTCAATGGACAAATGGCCAAAGTGGATGAAAGACAGACAGGAAGTGAAACTGAGAGGACGACCAGTGAGAACCTGTAGTCAGACACACAAACAGACCAAGTGGAAACACGCCGGTGGTCTCAGCCAGTGCCGCCAAATGACCGTGTAACTCGGATGGAAAATAAGGAGGGGGAGGTGAAAGAGAAACATTGCCACAGTCGTCCACAAACTCTTACGCCCCCTCACTCTCTCTTGGCCTCATCTCAGTTACCCTCTGCTTTACCTTCTCTTCTAAAATGCTCTCTGTTTAGGATTTGAGCCCCATTTGTCTCACTTCGCCTCGTCTCTTGCCACCTACTCATTGCTGTGACCTCCACAGCCTTAATATGTACCCGTCCAACTCTCTTTCTCATATACCTTCTCCTCTCTGTGCTATTGCTGCGCTCTCTCTCTCTCTGTCCATCTGAGTGTTTTCCTTCTCATTTTCCCTCCCACCTGTCTGGACTGGACTTGGTCCTGTCTGGATGAAGCAGACAGAGCCTGCTTCGTAGCTAGTGAGGCATGATTGTGTGATAATGAGACCCGGCGAACATGAGGAGGATTTAGGCGAGGCCACGGTCCATATATTCTTACAGCTGATGACACTCAGGGCTATGATGAATCCTTACCACCCTGCCAGGGTATTTTTGGCCTCTGTAATTCTTTCAAATTAGCGCCGCTATTAGTGTAGGTAATAAAAACCAGAGCGTGATGATGGGCCTGAGGCACAGTTTTTGTTTTGCTGTCGTGATACAGCATGCTCTTACCTGATTACCAGTGCACCCCTGCACCCCTCCACTCTGACCATATTGTGCCAAAAAGCCACTGAGGTGCGAAGTAAGGTTGCGGATGCGCTCGTTATCGGCAGGGGCCAGACGTGCAGATATGAAATAAAGACATCAGAGCTGACTGACACAAAATGACCCTTCCCAACTATAATTTTGAGCCCAGGCAGAGCTATTATTAGTGTTTGATTGACCGCGGTATGCGCATGAATCCGTAGCAGCTTGGACTCTGCAGCTGAATATGTCAAGTGCTGGTTTTTGAATTGCAGTGCTGCACTGAGGCTTGCTGCCTCTGTGCCCTAGCATTATGGCACACTTGTTGAGGTGGGAAATTGAATGATGTGCCTGTGTGCAGTCAAAGAGGCAGCTCTTACAAACTAGATGGCCTCACATGTGGACACACACACCAATTTCCCGCCAAATGGAGTGGTTTGGATGACATGCAAATCACGCCATAACTTCTCCCTTGTGGAAAAAGAGTGCTGCTCTTGCTGGCAGACACTAGCCTGCTCTCTGTGCAGGACAGAAATTCTTAAACTTCCAGTCTGCCCCTGCACACTTTGTGCTTGCAGCTCAGGCCTGCTCCTTTTTTTACTGCCGCTGGAAGCACAGCGAGCCTCCCTCAGAGGCCCCAGTCTGGTCAAAGCATCCTCTCTTCCTGCACACTTGAGCATTTCACTTCCAGTGTGTAGTTTGTCCTCTTTTTCCGCTTAAGGTCATCACAGACAACATGGTTTGTTTATGCCTTTTAAATATAAAAAGTGACCAGGAGCTTGATGAGGCTACTCAGAAACGGGCAGACGCATAGGAAGTGCAAAAAGGACTGGATGATAAGAGGAAGACACCCAGACAGAATTGCAGAGGTCCTGGAGCACAGCCTTGGGGGACACCTGGCAGGAAATGGGTGGGTCACTGCCACTATGCTGTACTCTAATGACTTTTCTTATTATAACTTGTTTGGTCGCTAATGGTAATGGGAGCCCCATGGGGAAATTGACCTCATTTCCTTGGCTCCTTCCTCTTCCATCACTTTCAGCGGGGTGTGATACTGCGCAGTGCTATTTGAAGTATCTTCTTTAGACGAAGCAGCTGGGAAAGAGAGGAGTGGCCATAATAATCTGCCACAAAATGGACTGAAAGTGAATAATGAGGTCATTACAGTGAAGTTGTTTGCTTTTAAAAGTAGAACTAGCTAATTTTCTAAGTGGCTGTACAGGGCTTCCCCCAAAAACACTGTGATGAAGGAGTTTAGAGGGTGGGTAGCACTGCATTAATCATGTTGCACGCAGTTAATGTAGCTGTAGCTTTAGTGCCATGACGCTAATCGCTAATTGTGTGAAATGCGAGTGCAGGAGGAAAAAGGAGGGAGATGGAGAATACCACCGGGGAGTTTATTTCCCACTTCATGCATGGATAGAAAGCAACGCTGGAGCAATGAATCGTATTTAACCTTGTTTACATACAGCATGAGTTAGCCTACGTTTATATGTTGGGATTAGAATGTGTAAAAACTCTGAACAGCAGGGTCGTAGATTGGCTTTAAAGCAAAAATCCAAATATCTGGTCCTGCAGTTGGTTCTTTTAGATAGTTGGGCTTAAGTGTCGTTCTTAGTTGCTGACTTGTCTGATTAACAATTGTCAGCCAATTAGCTGGAAAACCCTCATTTCTGAAATTTATAAAGGTTAAAAATACTATTATGGACTTTATTATAGCAATTTTAAACTCATCAGTGAAGTATTTGCAGAGGTCAGACCCAAGGGCTGTTTTCCCAGAGACGTCTATTAGACCAGAAATCTTCTCTGCACTCACAGGGATCAATCCCTGCAGGTGAATAAAAAGAATTTCTTCTAGGCCTGCCTTTTTCAGGCCTAGAAGTCCTCGTTCTACACTGTCTATAGTTTGTTGCATCATATGTGTCAGTAGAAAAGAACACCAGTTAGCAGCTACCATCTGCAGGATCTGATGCTTCAGTATCCTGCCTCGGTGTAGCATGAGTCTCACACTTGCTGTGTGCTAGCTCCAAACAGTGCACAGCAGAGAAATCCCCCTTATGCTCCTAAACACTTTACATGATTGAGCCTTCTGCTCACAGAAGCCAGGCAAACATACCATCAGCATCAGGGATGGCATTGCACTCTGCAATCTTTGAAACTGTTGAAAATGGACAGACAAGACAGATGGCATGTTTTGTTTCCCGTCTGCTCTGGACTCACCTGCCATGTGAAGGTGTGGCCTGGGATTTGAAAAACGGCGTCGAACCTTTTCCTGCTGAGCTTTGAGTAAACAACCTCTTTTAACTGTTTTCTGATCTGCACAGCCTTCGAGGTTTCCATCAGACAACAGTGAGAGTGAACTGGATCAACAAGATGCTCTTATGTAAGAGTGGAGATGCCACGCCACGTAAAGATGCTGCAGCGTCTGTCCCGGCTTCATGCAGTCTGTCTATAACGTACTCCAATGTGTTCTTAAAATAACTCGTGTCTGAAACTTTCAGGTGGAGTAGGCTAACCAGCAGCTTTGTGCTGGTCTGTTTTCTAATGTGTGCTCTGGTAGATTTCAGGGCAGAAGATGAGTTAAATTAGGCCCCCACTATGCTGACCCTCGATCCCAGTATAATCAGGAGGTGAATCCAATCACTGCAGAGAGAAAGTGCAATTGCTCTGTTAGATTTCTTGCTAAAGTTCTTGTGGTCGTTTGATTAAAAAAAAAAATGGAAGCTTACTAGCTGTTTAAAACCATCGTTCTGTATTCTGTGCTCACAGTCAGAACTGCTAATGTGATAATATTAGGGGGGGGAACCCTCTATGACATCATAGAGATCCAAGAGTAGAAAAAAATGTCTAAAACCAGAACCAGAATACTTTAATAATCCCTAAGACCTGCCGGAGGTTTCTTCCCGTTAAAAGTGAGTTTTACGATACGAGCCTTTCTCGTATTGTTTCTCTCTCTGAAGTTTACGTGTTTCCATGTTTCTCACAAACGGGTAGAAAATCAGAGGCTGAAAACCAGAAGGGCCGGCTGTGAGCACTAATACATGACCTGAGACGTATTCACCACAGATATCAGCCTTCAATTAAACGCCCCAGCAGCTAACGGGTACAAGACGGTCTTCCAGTGATAGGCCATCTTTAAGCTGAAGCTGGGATGAATATGCTGTAACTAAAAGAACACGCAGCCTCAGTTTGACACGAATACTGGAACACTGACGGGAACACCACAGTGTCTTTACAGACTTAAATGCAGATATAACTGTGCCCTCTGAAGCAACCAGGTGTCCTCGTCAGCAAGATATCTACCGTGAAAATGCACCGATAAATGTCATGTCTTTGTTCCATCTGGAGTAACGGCCAACGCCTCCGGTGTTTGGGTGCCTGAACATACTGTTAATTTGCATATTGGTTTCTGATTTGCAGTGTCGGCTTTGAGAACATGCGGTCATAAATATCCCATCCCTTCAGATATGCACATACACCATGACTCATATCATGTAGGACAGAATGAAGCGGCCTCTCAGAAACCGTCGAATGCATCACATTGTGTCGTGCATTGCTTTCATGCAGTATTAAAGTCAGATTGATTTTAAGTGCAATAAAAATACACGCAGAGTACACTTGTGTGACAGTGCAGTTTCTGTTATGCAATTACAGTGTCATTATGTGATTCCTATTTTACTGTGTTATCCCTGCAGCACACTCTCATTGCACTGATGCAGGGATTAGAGGAACATGCAGGCTTTATGAGAGTTTGGGCTGACAGCAGTGTCATTTCATATACAGTAAAGATTCTGAACATCTGAGTAATTGTGTAGTTAGCCTGTCACTTTTTATCTGAAATTCACTTTATAAATGATCTGTTCATAGTGTATAGGAGTAATTATAGGCTGTGCCTTGTATTACGGCCCTCGGGGTGCTTCCAGATTAGATGTAATTGATCTGTATCATGCACGATTATGACTGCCTGCCCTCCCAGATTATACCCGAGTCGTACTTGTGCTGCTGCTGCTTATTTTGGACGAACAAACAAGGACACGGACATTTTTTTTTAAGGTCTCAAAGCTGTTTTCAGTCATGGGATGTGTAACATAGCTGGCTTCATTAATAAGCATTCTTTCCTTAGACATTTTCACGTTAATGCCCCTCATAGTTTCTTTCAGACAGAACCACAACTGTGACACAGAGCCCCACAGTACCACACTGTTTTTCCATTCCTACAAAGCAACGTGACAATGATCCGTTTGTGTGTGTAACTCCATTGTGGAGGTCATGAATGTTCATTCTCTCTACATGCTTTTATCGCCTGTGTGTTCTGCTAGACATCAAACGGGAGACATAGAAATGATCTGTTTGCAAAAGAACAAATCTTTTCTTGTACTTGTGTATAAAGCTACACTCATGTGTGAACTTTTAGCCCCAAACTCACAGAAAAACGTGAAGCAGAAAAACAAATCGACTGTGTTTGTGTTCATGGAGCCAAATTGTCACTTTTTTTGGTGACACAATGTTTATAAATGATATTTAGGAGGGATATCTTTATGTGCAACACATATTTTGTCCAGACTAAATGGGGACACATCATCATCATCATCAGCTTAGACCCAGGTCTAAGTCATTGCAGGAGATAACCTCAACCTAACCATGTTTTTTGGAGAGAAGTCGAGTTTTTCTTGTCTCAAATAGAAAAAAGTGAATCTTTTGATGAGTCAGAGTGATTGTTTTCTTCGTTCACTGATTGCCCAAACTTGGGGGAACAATTTAAAAACAAGAAAAATGACATTTTAAAAATGAGATATTCTGATTGACTTGGTTAGAGTTAAGGTTGAGGTCGTCACTGATGACAACATAGAAACTTGGACCTCAGAGGGTTAAAAGAAGCAATAAATGTTGTATTTTAACCTGAATGGTCATATTTGCAGCTAGGCGTTATGTATTGTATGTACTTTTACTTACATATTCAAATGTCACATGAACATCTGAGATGTGTATGACTTGTGTGAGCAGCTAATTGCTACCTCCAAATATGGATTTTTTTAGACTTTAAAGTTGGGACATGGAGATGAATTGGTATCCATAAGACTGAACAAAGTTGTGTTTTAATACTAAAACATGGAAACTTTAGATTACATTTCCAAAAACTGCTGCTGAGCCTGTGTTTGGTCTTCACCTGTGCAGTGAGTGTCTCCTTGTGACATTCTGTGAAGTTGTACAATTTTTTGTTGCCCAATTTGTAAATGTTTTGCTTACACACTATTTGGTCCTGCATGTGAGCCCAGGTGTTGCGATGCAGTTAAAGCTGCAATCTTGTCGAGTGTCGCCAACCCTTTTAAACCTTGAATTCTTTGCAAAGATCCCACAAGATTTCTCTGTAGGCTTTTTTTATGGCTGCTTTGGGGTAAATGTACATTTGTCACACTGTGCTCCTTTTATTTAGCAAGCTTATGCCACTGTTACGATGCAGCTGGTTAAAAGTCACGGTGGCGTCGCTGTAACATCAGTACCGGTGGGTTCCTGTGTTTGACTTAATGACATCGAACATTCTTGACATCTGTAGCACTGATGTTGGAAAACGTGAGTGTGACGAAGCCCGTTTAAAAGTAGAGGACGTTAACTTTGAGGCAAAAGAGCTAGAAGTGCAAAAAAATGCTAATTTCAGTCCGTTTCTTGTGCTTGTTTTCCATTAAAGTGTTAGAAAATGTTTTTCTTATGATTAGATGCTTCCGTTCCTTTGCAGACAAAGAAAGTTTGGTCTGGAGACGCGTCACAATTAAAGTTTTCTGTGAAAACACTCAATAAAGGGAGAATATGCAAGGATATGTCACATTACACCCAGGGAGGGAGAAACATGAGCTGCGGAGAGTTTACTCCAGTAGTATGCAAGTGTGTGTGTGTGTCTGTGTGTGCGCGATAGTAAATCACAACATTTTTAATGCTGATTGCTGAACTAAGATAATGGATATCATGGTGTGGTGTGGAATTAGACACTGTAAGTTAACCTTTAATTGACTGTGGGCATGCATGAAGGGAAAGCTTGTTGCTCACAGGAGAGCGTGTAGTCGGGCTCTGCTGCTGCTGTTTGGGTTTAATCCCTGGGATCAGAAATCGGTGAAGAGCGCTAATCGGCGGCCCAAACAGCCAGGCTGTGATTAGCTGCCCACTATCCCTCATGCTAGAGCCACAGTTCCACATCTGTGCCATGACAGGATTTGGAGTAGGTGCCAGAGCTGGCGGCGTTCACAATGGGCCAAACTCCGTGAGATTTAATGAGATTTACTCCCAGAGACGGGAGGATCACTGGGTCTGTGATGAGCAAAGGCCACCGGACCTGGCAGAGTCATAGCACCATAGCATTGTTTTGGTAGGCAATATGTTAATCCCAATTAGAGGTGCTGTGCAGCAAGAAACCTCACATACCACTGCGCTCTATTCACACGGGAGACAGCATGCACAGGACGTACACAAAACAAGCTGATCATCATACTTTTCATTTTACTAGAAAGTATAAAAAGACGGCTGCCCTGACGACAAACACTCACATAAAAAATGAGTTTAAATGTGACGTGCGTTGCCCGTGCTCAGTCACCACCACGACAGGTTTAAAATGATTACATTTTTTTTTGCATGTTCTTCCAAGTGTTGCATATAATAAGTAAAACAAGATAAAAATTTCAGTGTAAAGCTGATCTAATAGATAAAAAGATGGGAAATATACCCTGGAAACTCGCAAAGTGAGTTTCTGTAAATAAATCCACTTTTTTTAACTGGTGCATGTATGTAGTGGAAATTAAGTGACAGCAAGTAGGAGCAGACAATAAAGTGACGCCTTAAGAATAAACCTTAAAAGGAGATTTTGCTGTGCTATTTATATGCTGCACAGTCAGGCCTCGGCCTTTTCTCTGCTTTGCAGGTCCAAAAAGTATTTTTGGTCGCGCAGTCTTCTTTTTTGCAGACATAAATACTTGTTATAACAAGTATTTATATATTACACACCATTTTAGTCGTGCTGTCTTTTAAGCCGTTGTAATAAACAGCACAAATGTAGCGACCCGACTACCACAGGGTGAAGGTCTCCAATCGCAGAGTAAACACAGGGTCCCTCCCACCAGGTAAAGTCTAACCTCAGGAGTATGTTGGGTTCAGCTGTGTCACAAAAAAAACATCAAGCTGCACAGACGACGAGAGCAGGAAGGAAGAGCCGAAGAATCCAGTCAAAATAAAAGCTGCTGAGGGAGTCTAACAATCATTCCTGAGGTAGCACAAGGAAGACACAAATGGAATAAAATGGTATTAAATATTTACTGTTGCTTCCCTACACACCGAGAGGTAAATGGCACCTTTACATGTTTCCGATTGACAGTCGGTTGGTCAGTTTTTACGCCTGGTTAAACTCTCTCACAGGAACCGTTATAAAAGCTCTTTACATCATTGAAAACAGCGAAAAATTAAAGTTAATTATTGTTTGGAGGGCAGCGAGGCGCAACGAATACAAAAGAGAGCGAGCCTCTGCTCCGTCCCTTTTTAAATGCGCAGCTGAGACTGCTTAGCTTTTTCCGAGATCATCATAACAATAGTGTGAGAGCCATAAAACGGAATTTTACTCGGAACCACAAGAATAAATGTAATTATGTTGCAAAATACTTAGAAATATATAAATGCCACTTAAAATTTAGGACCTTGAATCAAAGCTTTCGGGCGGTTTAATCAGATTTTAACGTTCCCTGTGGAGCTCTCTGCCTCAGCTTGGCTCTTGAATAAACTTGATTTAATTCCTCTTGTTCAGAAATGGACAGCTCACTTAGCTCATCCATGCTCCGCCGCAGACACCATAAGTTATAGCTTCGCTGCATCGGGTGCCTCTGTGTGTCGAGCACAGTGTGTGGCGTGCTCGGCCATCACAAACTGGCCTGTATGTGGGAATGTTTGCCTGCTGTGATTTTTTCTTAATTAATCTCTATTTTCATGCAATTTCCCTTCTGTAACGTTGTGCGACCCACCTTCTGGCAATGTATCTGTAATGTGCCAAAAATAAATGAGTTAAGGGAAGAGGAGGGACCTTACAGGCAAAGCTATTGTGCAAAGTGATGAACAAACTAATTAACAAGGTGATTAATTGGCTCTATCCAGAGGTAATGAGTGGCTTTACACTTGAGGTTCAGTGCAGGCACAGACGAAGGAAAACGATGGATGCTTACACAGATTCTCCTGACATTCACCCAGGACGAAGAGGAAGTTCATCTTTTTAGTATTAGTGTGATTGATCTGGTTTGTAAGGGATCAGGGGAAAGGATTGCTTCTGTTTGCTTGATGAAATTACATTTCTTTTTTTTTCCTTTTTTGTACATTAACTTCAAAGTTGATCCTTTTATCTTTAGAGCGTGCAGCAGGAGGTGGCGTGTTGTTGAGAGGGCCCTTAACTACTGAATGAAAAACCACCTCAAAGACCTGCAGATTAGAACGGGGAATTGAATTTCCTCCTTCAATCCAGCTCACCAATCTTTCTTCAGCAAATATGAAAACCAAATAAGCCGCAGTGTGGTATAATACTGTACATCATTGCGTTTAAGAACTAAAACAAAACCATGGGTATTTTGGAGCGAGATTAAAGACGCATTTTTGAAATTATAGTCATGTTTTTTTCCTTTTTTAAAAGTGAAGGGAGGCGGAAATTTCCATCAATAGATGGCTCTTGGTAATATACAAAGTAATGAAGACCTTTCCATGTCGTAAAAGCCTCTCATTTCAAACCACTTCACTTGGAAGGCGCACTCAGCAAATCCCGTCTTTATGTCTAGTTAATGTCAATAGGAAAAACAAAAGGAGGCTGAGGAGAGTGGCAGCAGCAGGAAACATATGGCTAAACCCTCACTCTGCCAATCACTGTAACATGGATTTAAAAAAACGCAGACACCAGGCAGCAGCCTGATTTATTTCCCCCCCTTCGACTCCAATTCCAGGAATTTTATGAATGGAAAATGTCAGGGGATAGGTTTTCCATAGCCGCTATGGCCTTGTCTCATGAGCTTACCATGCTGCTCTGGTGAGTTCATGCTGTCTGGAGCAGCGATGCGAAGGGGCAGGACCCCTGCAACCCCCCACTTCCACTTTACATCCTGCTGTTTGGCTTAACGGACAAAAATATCCAAGTTGGCAAAGCTGAAACTTCAGAAATCATAGCAGAGTTGGTTGGTGGTCCCTATTTGCTTTTTTTTTTTTTTTTTTTCAAAGTAGAACAATATTTTTGTGATTTTTAGATTGTTAGTTTAAGGCGGCAGAGCCTGAAAAAGCATAAGTGAAGTAATCGGTAATGAAAGACGTGGAGCAGATCTGTTTTCGGTGGTCTGAACGGGCCCTCGGGCTGCTCCTTTAACCATCTGCTTGTTTCTCAGCGTTAAAGTTCAGTGTTTGGTTTCTCGTTCTATGCAAACGTTTGACTGCAGAGTTTGCCTTTTGTTCTCCTTTAAACAATGTTGTTCTTTAACAAAAGCCCGGTACGCAGAGTGGAGTCTTTTTTCCAGCGAGAATCGTCTTACAGCAGAAAGCACTTTGGCCAATCAGCCTGATCCGCTGTCATCCCAGCTCTTTATTTCTAGACACTTCAGCAGGAAAAACATTGGTACTTTTCCCCTTTCTACACCCGTGTCCTGGTAGGAATCAGCCAGCTTCTGTCTTACGCGATCATTGTGAAGGACGTTCATTAAAGATCTCCTACCTTTTAAAAAAGCCTGTTCCTGTCTCTCGGCTGCACATAAGCACTTTGCAAAAACAGACTTTGGTGTTGCTTTGTAGAAAAAGAGCAGCAGTTGAATGTTATCGAGCATTTCAGCTGCTCCTGAATAATTGAACATGTTTGCTCTGAAAGGGCACAATCTGTCACCCCGGGGCATGTTGGTTCGTAGGGCTGTATGGCGCAGGGATGCCTACTGGAGAAGGCAGGGCAGAGCTTGTGGGAGTCATAAAGCGGGTAATACTGTTCATAAAAACAACAAAACCTGCTACTGGGCCTGTGCTTTTATGTGCTTGGTAGACTATCTGAGGCTTTTGCCACTATGGGACCAATTTGATTTTTGCGCATTTTCTAAGCATCTCTATGTTTCATAAGCAATGACTGCATATCCCTTTTTACAGTCTTACTCTAGTCCTGTATGGACTATATGTATGTGGAAAGGCCTTACACCTCAAGTTTCAGCTCTTATTTAATGCAACTTAATTTTGTGAATTAAGGTTCCCTTTTGAGTAAACCCGTCACTCACACAGGCCTAGACTCTGGTCTGCAACCCTCCTGGCAACCTTGCTATATTCCCCTACCAGCTGTTGAGATGTTGCTGGCTGTTGGTGGGTGAAATCAGTCATAAAGACGGTGCCGCACCAAAATGACTCAAGCAATTCTGATTGCTTTCGTTTCTAGCTTTTTGCATGGAACATCTGCAAACACTTGAAAAAGTTCTATGTGACTCCCCTGAAACAATGTGTTTCAAAAGGTGTGTCATTCACGCTGAAGGCGAACCGTCTCCGGTTTTGGTTTCTCTTGCACTTTTCATTCTGCAAGGTGGTGTTTGGTACAGCAGCAAATACCTCTTTGTGACTGATTTCATGCAGCAACCTCCAGGAATTACTCACAACCTGTTGAGGAATACACTTTTTTCCCTTGTTGACTTGGGTCTGCACAACAGGACCAATGAACACTGTCCAGTATGTGATTACAGATAGAGACTGGGTTTGAGTCTGTAGGACCAAGAATACTATCTAAACAGAAGACTACAAGGAAAAATGGAGTAACAGATATGAGTAAACTGGGTGTCAGTCACAAATAAAAAACCCCAAAAGGGTTGGGTAATAAAGAAAAGGGGTAATGAAAGTCTGGTCAGGTCGCAGATGATTCAGACCTGCAGGAAGTGGGAGCTTCCTGCCTACATGTACTGCTTGCATTAAAAAAATTCATATGAGCTTTAACACAATGGAAGCCTGTCTGTCTCATTAAGCTTTGAGTGGTCATGAGTTCTGTTTAAAAGAAGTTAATTTCTAAGCATGTTCATCAAAGTTTATTGTAACTTAATTTCCTCAGAAATAAATAGGTTGCGCTAAATCTAAGAGTATTATATCCACGTGGATAAATCTGACTGAATTATGACTTATGGGGAGAAGTTGTAGTACGATTTTCAGGGATCACTGGATATTCAATCTGCTCAAGTAAGGCTGCCTCTGACTGCCCTCGCACCTCCTCCAGGGCTGTAAATAAGCCAGAGATTGCTGGGGGGATCAGTTAGATCCAGGTTGTTGAGTCCAGGTGTCAAGGCAGGAGCAGAACCACCACAGGCCTCGTCTGGACGGCGAGCTGAGGCCCCTCTCAGATTACCTGTGTGCTACAACTCCTGCTCTACCGCTGCAGGCAGCAGCCAGAGAAAACTAAGACTGAAAATGAGAGAGAAAAGACAGAGACAAAGCGATGCTGAGAAAAGCGGAGGGCGTGCTGAACCGGCTGATACAGAAGAGCTGATGAAGTGGAGACAAAAAGAGGAGAGGAGACATCCTGCTGTCAGCGAGTAGTGTAATCAGGACCAGATGTCTTTCTGCGCTCTCTTGACCGGGGGCAGATTTTCACTCAGATTCATTTCCAGTGTTTGTTGAGGGATTTAGACACGGGATTTCACCCTCTCGTCTGTGTTGTTTTGTTTCGGGTCCATTTTGAAGCCTCGCATTGAGTTTGTGCAGAGATCTGTGTCTCTAATGGCTCTGAGTTCTCAGACATTCATTCAGCTACTTGTATGTCTGACCTGTGTGTTACACAATCCCGTCTGCTCAATGGGCAGAGTGTTTTCCATGCTGATGGTGAAGACCCCCCTCTGCATGTGCTTGCCCTGAGGATTTGAACTCTGCAGTGACGTTCTGCATTATCCAAGATGAACCCTTTAATGGCCCTTTAAAATGTTGCACCAGCGACCTTTCGTGGGGCTTTACTTGGTTTATTCTACTGCACTGCAGAACAGCGCTGGTCAGCATGGCTACCATCTACTCATCTACTATCATACTTTCCAACTCTGCTTGGTTAATGCTTCCATTTGCAGAGACAGCGGGGCACAGTTGTCTGTCAGGCCCACGTAGTGTCCGCTGGTGTCACAACCTCTCTGAACTGCTAACTGCAACTGAAAAATAGTAAAATAAAACATTTAAGCGACCAGCAAAGACGTGAACGATTTGAGTAGGGCTTCCACGATTAGTCGATTAGTCACGACTACGTTGACTATCAAAATTGTCGACGAATTTAATAGTCTGCGCTTTGTAAGATCCTGAAAGACCGGTACCGTAGCTGTGTCCAAATTCAGGGGTTGCATCCTTTGGAGGCCGCATTTCTAGGCCGATTACATTACAGCGACGTGACGAAGGCTTACTCTTTCTGGGTCACAAAATAAACTGTTAAGATATTTTCAGGTGAGAATGTAGCTTCTAAACTTCAAATATCTGCTCGATTTATCAAGACACCGCATATTTGCAAAAGTGCTCTGACTTTTTCGGAGACGTCTGTTACCCACCAGCTCGAAGCTGAAGACTGAGTTTATTAAACTCCACTGAGACAATCTGCAGATTTTATTGAAGTTTAATAAACTATCATCTTGTCTTTATTTTTAGTTAGGACATACCTTAAAAAAAACACTTAAAGCTATAAGCTAATGATAGTTGCATAAGAGCAGATGCATGCTTGTGCAATAAGCTCTACGTTTTACGTCCAGTGGATGCATGATCTGATTAGCTAACTAATCGCAAAATTAAACCTAATCGTGCACGTCCCTACTGATAGCCACACAGCATATAAAAAATGGATGTGGCTATCAGTTTAAGCATGTTAACATTTTAATATCGGGGTCTATGGAGAGCGACTCACTGTGCAGCCAGCCAGCTTCAGCTTCGTCTTTCGAGCCGAGGAGGTTGCTGCTCGTTAATGACCTGTGTCGGGAGTCACGAGGTTACTGCTGCAGGCTTTCTGCTTTCATCACCTTTGTTTGTTCAGGACAGTTGTGCCTTTAGATGTGGTTGAACCACAGCTCAAACAGAACAATTCCAATTCAAAATGAACCTTAATCCTCTTCTTACATCTCACAGGTTTTACACAAAACAAGTCAAAGTTTCCATGGAAACAGCGCTGGATGAGGGAACAAATGTTATTATGGTGCTTGATAATCAGACCAACATAAAAGAACAGCATGCGGCTTCATAATAAAACACACACTCGACACTTTTTAGTCTGGAAGTCATGAGCTGACACTCGCTGTATCATTTCCTCCGTGTCAACAGTCTCTACGGGAGAGGAGCGATCACTCGCCCACATCCAAACTGCCATGTCAGTGAATTACCGTGAGCTCCCCTGCCTTCGCCCACAGTCTCCGAACGCTATAGCTTGCCGTTTGTCAATTTTTTAATGGCACCATTGTTAGTCTGACAGGGGAGCGGAGAGATTTGACAGTGCTATATGAAGGACACAAACACTGCATAGCCACAGGGAGGGTTTGGCTGACTTCGACAGCCAGCCCTTTCGAATACAGCCAGAAGCAAAAGACATCAGGAGAGCGAGACTGCACTCCTGCAGCTTCAGCGAGAGATGATCGAGTGCAGTAAGAGAAGAGGAACATCTCAGAAGAAGACTGCTGACATAAAAGCAGAGCAAAAAACCACTTTGGAAGAAATTTCAAAAATGTTTTAAAGTCTGCGCTGTGTTGGAAATGAACCCGAGCAGCGTTTGATTTGGTTGTTGCGCCGCTCTAAAGGGTCGAGGTTAAAGAGGTGTTCATATTCAAATTCAACAGAGTTATAATCATGTTAGCAAAGCATAAAAAGGGGTTAATAATGAACTAGAATTTTTACAAACAATCAAAAAGCTTAAGAAGTAGAAGCTCGTTTTGTTTTTAAAATGACATCAAAGAAAATACGAGTCATGTCATAAACTTTGTCTACTCTGTTGAATAGTTTGTGGGTGTTGTTGGTGGCTTCTGTGTTCCTCCTCACTGAGTGTGAATGGTTGCCACTCTTTCAGCCCAGTTTTCCTGCTAAAAGGGCGTTCTTCCTCCCTGATGTCACCAAGGGGTGCTAATAGGGGATCAACTGATTGATGGGATTCTTTCTCTGATCTTGTGGAGTTTATCTTATAAAACTGGATTAAATTGAATGAAAGTGACAGAGATGCATAAAAAGTGTTCAGTGACAGTTAAAGCAGTGACCTGGCTCGTTTTGCTGAATCAGCGTTTTGACTGCATATGGAAAGTACTCTGTAAAGAGCCCAAATCTTGTCTGACATTGTAGTCCAGAGTAATGCGGCCAACTTCTCACTTTCCAGTGCACACCGGCAGCTTGCTAGCAGGCTAACAGCAGCGTGTTTGCAGCCTGGTAATTTGATAATGAGATTGTGAGGCAATGGTTTCCAGATGCAAAGTCTGCAGCGCTTGTACTGTAGTGTGAAGCAGCTGAGGTGCCAGAGGCTTGAGCCAAGGAGGTATAGGTGCTTCAACACCTGCTGCAGGAATAGGTCAAAGGTCACAGAAGAGACACAGGTGATGAGAGGACTAAGTCAACAGCAGAACAGTGGATTATTTTAAAGTGCAAATGAATGAATCTGACCTGACATGTGAACCCTAATGACTCTCTGCACTCAACGTGTTTTCTCGTAGTTGCACCCACATTCATCCACAGATAACCAGCACAGCAAACATGCAGCTCCCGCGCCTGACAGGGCATAACAGCCAATCAGTGGGAGTAATTAAGCATAATAAGCGGCCTTCAGGGGAATCGAAATCTTTGCTGGTGTGATTTAGCAGTTTAAACGGCAGCATGGAAGCAACAGAAAGAAGGAGAGAAGAGCAAAGTGACACTGCCTCCAAACATGAAGCAGGCCAGCCATGTCAGCCGAGGTAACTTTCTCACGTGTGTGAGCACTGTTTGTTCTCCTCACGCCGTTATTATAGAAGCCTGCTTTGCATCTGCCAGCTAAAAGCAGTTGCTGCTAATTGTTTTTCTTTTAAGGGAGGACAAACAAGAAGTGTGTGCGTTCAGCCTTTGTCCACTTGTTTGCATAACTACGCACGGAGGTGGATGAAAAAGGCTTCTTCTTCTTATTATTATTATTATTATTATTATATTAGTAGCTTTGCTGAAAATTCAGCTGAGCCTTTTTTTTCCTTTTGCGATTATTGGTTTGAAAAACAGCTACACTAGTCAACCTGTCTCACCGTGTTACTTATTCTTTCTTCTTTTTCAGTTTAATTTGATCAGGAACTACTTGGAGGACATGGTATGGCTTTGCTTTATATCTAAAGCAAAGCCATACCTCCCTTTGAAGGACCTTGAAAAGCTCATTCACATTCTTATCACATCCAGATTAGACTACTGTAATTCCCTCTACGCGGGCCTCCCATCTTCCTCTATTCACCGGCTCCAGTTAGTTCAAAGCTGCGCGTCTCTTAACTGGTACTAGAAACGATGCCCACATCACACCAGTTTTAGCCAACCTACATTGGCTCCCTGTTGAATATTGTATCAATTTTAAAATTCACTTGCTTACCTTTAAAATTTTAAACAATTTGGCTCCCAGCTATCTATGCGAACTCCTTCATTTGTATATCCCTAATAAGGCACTTAGATCCTCCAATCAAATGCTCCTGACGCAACCGAGGTCTCGCCTGAAGTCCAGAGGTGATCAGGCCTTTGCTGTCGTAGCTCCCAGACTCTGGAATAACCTCCCTCCTTATATTCATTCCTCCGAGTCCATCCAGTCTTATAAATTGCGTCTTAAAACGTATTATTTTAGTCTGACTTTGATTCAAACGAGTATGCTATTTCGTTATGTGTTTTGTTTTGTTTTTTAAATTTATTTATTTTTTACCCATATTGTTCATATTGTTTCCTGCCCTCCTTTTAACTCTTTTATTCTGTCTTATGCTATTGCTCTGACCGACTGTGAAGCACTTTGGTCACCTTTGATGTATTATGATGTGCTACAGAAATAAATTTTGATTTGATTTGGTTTTGCTTTGATGGTTTTGTGAGACAAAGCACTCAGTGGGGAAAAATGGACCGAGCTAATCTAACCTAAACAAAGACACAGCACAGGCTGAAAGAGCCTGAGTAATGGCAGAAAAGAAAGGGCAAAAGTAATTGTTTAACCTATGGAAGGGTGTTTGGTTGGATGCTAGCAGTGTTTGGTGTGTGGCTGCACATCTCTGCAGCAGTTAGATCAGCTGAGCTCTCAAAAATCCATTCGGGAGGTTTCTCCCAATATCGACACCAGAACGTGCTCCAGAAGCTCAAAATCGATGTGTTTGTGTTCAAGAGGACGACAACAAAGATGACGTGGTGTCAGATACCAGGGGGCCGGTGTCCTGCAGCTTTTAGATGTGACCTTGCTCTAACACAGCTGATTTAAATGGCTAAATGATCTCCTCAGCATATCTTGAGGTTCTCCAGAGGCCTGGTAATCATTTGATTCAAGTGTGTTGACCCAGGGTGAGATCTAAAACCTGCAGGACACCGGCCCTCGAGGCCTGGAGTTCGAGACCCCTGCATTAAGCAATGAAACAAGCTCAGCAGCAGGTTGAAGACATGCACAGACTTTTATATATTTCATAGAACTCTAAGAAAGCAGCTATATCAACATTAATTAAATTATTATTTTTAGTTTTTGCATTTGTTGCCTGAATGTATCAAGTTTTTACAGTGTGTATGTGAGTGCTGGTGGGAGCAGGCCTGGGTGTAGCATTCGGTACCTTTTATCTTGCATCTGTGTTTCGAATTTTTTGTGTTGAATCTCAAATTTGAGATCAACTTGTTTAGTTTTCTTGAAAGCACAGCGAGGTGTTACCTGTGGCTGCTAAAAGACCTCCAGACTCACAGTTTATGGGAACTGATCTGTCATGATCTTTCCTGATCATGCTGAATAAAAAATGAAAATCGTTTTATAAATTTTTATCATTTTAAGAATTGGGAGAACCAGCAGGGATATGCTCATTGGTTATGACTTGTAATTGACAAGATGTTAGCCAATAAGCGCACAGCCATATCCACCACTCATGCTTCACAATCTTTGTTCACAGTGGGTACCTCCATGCTTTTGACCCGTGGTAAGACTACATAAAGGCCCACATGTTCAGACAGATTCATAATAATCTCATAATACGCTGTGCAACCACCAGAATCCGAAAACCCGGAAAAACTAGAGTAGTTCTGCTCAAGCTGCAGCCCACAGTGTGCCCGCTCTGCGCAGGAACAATCACACGCTTTGCCTGAATGCGATGCGTTCAGGGAACATCTGACATCTCCCTGAACTTGCTGCACAAACTTGCTGCACTAGTTTATTTAACTGCAGAAGAAGACTGGTGCCTTTTTAATAATGTTAATCTCAGCCGCGTCCCCGGTGATCCCCCGCAGCCAGCTGAGTGTTTTTCTTTGTTACTGAAGGGCTTAGTGACCTTTTCAAACTAAGCTGTTGTTGCAGATCGTTTCCGTGATTAATGTTAATGATTGAAAGTGTTCTTTGCGAATTTAAATGTCGAGTACGCATCTTTGCCCATCGTGTCAGCACGTTTCTCGTCTGAGCTGCGACATCCACGCCGCGCATTATTCATATTACTTCATTTTCTTTGGCTGTTAAAAACATTTTTACTGAGAGGCCAACATCTGCCATAATGGAAATGGTTTACTGAGCTGCATCAGCTGTGTTCATTCATGTCATTGTAGACGATGATATGCAGCTCCCAGCTGAGCGTGTGCGTACGTGCGTGCGTGCGTGAGACTCAATAACTTTTCTCTTCTGACGTGAAGCATCCAGCCAGAGCTCGCTCGATTATGATGCGATTAGTTAATTGGGTGAAGATGTGGAAAGTGAATTATGCGCGTATCTCATGCTACGCCACTAATGGATGGAAAATACCTCCATCTCCGACCTCATCCTCCCCACACCCTTTAACCAGAAAACGTCTCATAATTTCCAACTCGTGCATTCTAAAGCGAATAGATTTAGCGTCTCAGATTTATATCATCTTTCCATTTTGGCTTTCTCTGGCTGTCTCGGTCGTAATTTACTGTGAGGTTGCTATCGTTACTGTAACAAAAACAGCCAACCAGCTCCTGTATTTATGTGTTTTATCTTCCTGATCCTGTCAATGCCCCTCGTTTGAAAAACGGTTATTAAAAACCAATCTTGCTGTGTAACCTTTCACCAGAACATTTTTCTGTCAATCTGAAATATTGGAAGAGGCTTTTATGTGCTTCTCGATTTCTGACGTCTGTGTCGCTGTACGGTGGCTTAGAGTTCAAATTACCTTGAACAGAAAAGTCAACAGTTTTTCCAGAAAACTGCGAGCGTGATTATCTGGCACCTCCGTGATTGTTTCCACAAAAACCGAGCGGCTCTCTGAGTCGCACGCATCGGCCTGAAGCTTACCCACACTGTAAAAACGGCATAACAAATCCCTTTAACAGAGACACTGAGGGCCAGCCAAAGAATGTGGTGTTCACCACTCTGCGACTGAACAGGAAGTGTACTGCTTTTCCACAGGACTCCGCAGAAAATTGTTTTCCCATGAGCGGTGGCATGCGATCAGGTGCATGTGTTTTCTTGGCCCTGTCAGGGGAGCCAAGGAGATCAATGGCGAAGCATCCGGGAGGAGTCAGAGCTCCATCAATCATGCTCATCCTCTCTCTTTATCCCAGTGGTGCAGCAGCCAGAGAGGTGCTGAAAACCCCTGCGAGTGCATTTTTAGCCGAATTAGCGGGGAAATAGTCGAGCTCCCCTTTTAACGACGGCTGCCCCTCCGCGTTTTCGCTGCGCCGAGGCTGAGGTTGCCGATGGCGCAGTGGTATCCGTCCGCCGCTGAGAATACACCTTTCCTCTTTGTCTCGTCCGCCTATTTAGACTTTGTTTTTTAGCGTAATTGCTTTCCCTCGGCTGAATTCATTTTCACGAACCGAGAGCAACGGGATGAACCGGTCTCCGCTCGTCATATTGTGACTCAACAATGCAAATTTCTCCAGCCTGATGTTGGAAAGCTATTGTGGAAATTTCGCTCTTTTTCTATAGCCAATGATAAAAAGGCCCCCACACAATGTAATGACATGAGCAGCGGTGTACAGGAAATTCTCCTTCATTGTGAGGTTCGTGCAGTAATTGTCTTTTATCATCGCTGCACGCATAGAGAAATAAATATTTGTGGTCATATTGGGCTCAGTGTGCTGATTTGTATTTTCCAACCACCCATTTAATGAACAGTGCATGCTGCTGCGGACCATCCGGTGTGTTTTTCTACTGTAAATTGGCACAGGGAGAAAAGGGAAGAGAAAGATGAAGCTCTGCCATTTTTATCTTCTGCGGCTGCTGTTTGTGTCTCGTGAGCTGACAGCTTCAGCTCATCTGACTCTTTCATCTCTTTTCTCTCATCTGCACAGCCTGCAAGTTTGCAAGAAGCACACCAACCTGTCAGCAAGCTTCTGTAGCACAAAACACTTCTTCAACAGGATGCTTGTTATCTGCACTATGATGTGGTTGAATTATTTCTTATTTCCATCCATTTGCTGCTGTGTTGATCCAAAATCCTCAAGGGAGCAGTTAAAGCCTCTTCCTTTTTTTCAAAGCTGGGCTTGTGATATGAGCATACTTATATTGTAAAAGCACACATTTTGTGTGCTTAATGTTGTTATAAAATCAACATTTAAAACAACCCCATTTCCAGCTCCATAATTTCGTTCTTGCATTCAGATTTCCTGTCTTCTATTCTTTAGTTTCTTAGTATAAGCCAAAAATAAATAGCTGCTCTGTACTCTTTCCTTTGATTGGCTGGCTAGTGTGAGGCTTCTAAACTATACGAATAAAGGTTTGTGAACGTGAAATTGTCATGGTGGCTGTAAAAACTGTAACAGAAGTCACAGCAGTTCTATTTTAGCTCAGACTGTGACCCTTTTGTAAACCAGACTACTTAAGTACTTTTTAAATTATTAATGCACGCAAATTAATAAATAGAAATTAAATCTGCCATGTGTATGGATTGAACCTGGGTTACTACCCCTCCAACCTGCAGAAGAAGAATTATACACTCTATAAAAGCATCCATCCTCATTTGCTTATCCACTTCAGGCTTGCAGAGGGCGGAGACCATCGCTGCCACAGGCCGAGTGCTGGCATGCACCCTGGACTCTGTCCTGTCAGTTGCAGGACTCCATAAATGTATTTATTAAATATTTATTGAAGTGACAGCAGGAGGCAAAAAAAAACTGAATATGTTGCTGAGAAGAGGAAAACATCAAATATTTGTTCATGTGAACAAAGTCTTTATTGTGTTCCAACTTTCTTTAACCAGGATAACATGACTCTCGAGATGCTGCTTTAGCATAAGCACCCTGGCTGAGGCAGACAGCAGCACAATCAGCAAGAGCTGCACAGGCTACTAACACATGTGAATACACACAGCAAAAATACACAAAAGTATACAATGTAAGTCAATTCTAAATTTAAAAACACAGGTTAAAGTTACTTTTTTTTTTTTTTTTAAACCAATTGCTTAATGTGAGGAAGAAGACGGTCATCTGTTACCAATCTTAATCACGTCTATTGTGTCCAGAGTCAGAGCCTGTAGAGAATTAAAGTTTGCTCTAGTGCTATTATGACCAAGATTGCCTATCTGTAAAATAAATAACAGTGGTCCAGGAACTGAACCCTGCGGGATGCCATTAGTTACATAAAGCAAGCTTTCTTTCAACCTGCACATCCTGATAATTTTTCTGACAACCCTGAACTGATAAATCTTTGCTTTAAGACTGCATCATACAGTCTGCATCATAAAGCAATATAATAAAAAGGGTGCAGCCGTACTGCCCTGTACGAGATGATTGATGATCTCTCGTGTTGAAGAAATCTGAGCTGCTGTGAGGAGATGCTGACAGTCAGTTTTTCCTGTTCCCATCAGATATCTGCTGAGAGTCGTTAAGGCCTCACCGCCTAGTCTTCCTGTATATTTTTATGATTTTTATCATGTCATTGCTAAGAGAAATATTTAGTGCTCCCTTGTAGATCATTTTTCATGTCATCCAGAAGTCATTCATCACAGCATTATCACATTTTCAATGACAGCACTCCCAGTGTACTAGTAAAGAGCTGAAAGGCAGACGCAGTGGCTGATGGGGCTTTAGTGTTCTTCAGCGTGGGTTTAGCAGCTGAAAAATGGTGCATTCATGACAAGGTTATGAGACTTTTTATCATGAAACACACGAAGGACAGATTTGTCTCTTGATAGAAATGATTTTTACAGGAGTGGAACATTTTAATGTATCGCCTTAATATCAGAGGTACGTTTTAAGCATTAAACGTGATGGATGCATCCGTCTGTTCTTTCTCGCTGCCATGCCTGTTAACCATCTCTCTGCCATGCACATTTGTGGCCTCGCTGTAGGCTTCCTGGTCCTCTGGGAACCGCCGGTGTGTTTATCCTTGTGGACGAACCGTCATATGTACCATAGTCACCTGCTCAGGGTCTTTTTTCATTACTGATATGATTTGCATTTGTGTTGTGAATACAGCAGCAAGGCGATGTGCATGTAGTACGTGGATGTAGTTTTATGCTCGGTCTTGTAAAATTTGAGCTCAGGCATCTCTGAATCCTGCATCTACACAGAGAAACCAAACAGATAAAATGTGCCATTTTTTATGGATTTTGATGTGTTGAATCCAAAGACGTCTACAGTTTCCTATATACAGTTTTAGTTTTAACCATACATTTTAAGCTTATGTCTTGTGTATGGTTACTCCTTATAATAAAAAGGATAAAAAAAAAAACATGCCAGGGCAGGATTTGTTTAACATCCTTCACAGCAGAGGTCAAAAGGACAAATAGAGATTTGAGAGTGCAGCTAAAGTGGACCCAAGGAGCAGACCAACTCAAACACACTACAGTAAATTATGTATTAACAGTGAAATCACAATAGAAGATGACGAGGTGCAGGAGCGAAGCAGACCGAGGATCTCGGGCGATCTCGGGAGAAAGGGAAACAGCAGTTAGTCACTGACAAGTGCTTAATTAGAAAACTCTGGTTAATAAGTGAGAGAATTTAACGGAGTGTGGAGCTTACTTGTCACACTTCTACAAAAGGCTCGGGTGGAGCTTGAGGACAGGAGGCTGAGGCAGAGAGATGCGCAGGTGGGAGGTGTGGAGGTGTCCAGGTAAGCGGCGCAGGGTGCAGCGAAAGTCCTTCGGGAAAGTCCTGGGCAAGCTGGTGGATGAAGGACTGGTGAGAAGCAAATGAAGAGAGTGCAGACTGGAACCATGTCAGAGTTTACATTACATGACATTAGAGCAGGGGCAACGATCAGGTGACGAACCGCTGCCATGCCGCTCCTTTAATGCGCCTGCCCGATTGACCCAAACAGGCCTCAGGTGTACCGGGTAAACCCTGTGCGCCACAGCCACGCCCAGCTCAGCCGCGCAGCTGTTCCTAAAAAAAAGAAGACCGAAAACCTAAGCCAGCTCAACCCTGACACATTTCAAATGGGCCCAAATTGGGCCACTGCAGCCAGAGTTCAGTCATTTTTGGCTTCAGTTCAGAACTCTTGGTCTTCAAACCGACTTCACAACACATCATAAAAACTAAAAACAACAATGAGTTTGATAACGTGTATTTTGGAAGTGTTTCGGCTGCAGCCCAGTGAACTTGGGAGTGAAGTCTCCTGAAATAAAGTATAAAATCCCAAACAAATGAAAAACATTTTCTTACATCGCACTGAATGATGTTTTTTCCCTCTTTTTTCAAGGATGGCATCTTTTTCTTAGTATTACTTTAATAGGTTTGTACTCAGCGACTGCACTTTATTTTAGCAAGGTTGAGGTTAGAGAAAAATCATGGTTTTATTTTCCTTTTTATGCCAGTGAAGAGCACAGGACTTCCATTGGTGGATTGCATTCAGACAGTTCTTTTATCTGACGCACTGCTGTCCATCCAGTGATGATTCAGGCTCATGTTGAAGGACATTTTAATGGACGGAAGGAGTCGGGGTCATTTTAAGGTTTGCAATTATTGATCCTGAAGTGAAAAGGATTTGGGACAAAGATGAGCCAAAAGACACCAAAGCTATGACGAACTTTTACTGAACACACATACATATTTTTGGTGCTTTAAAGGTTAACGTAAAAAGAATATCTGCCTTTGAGCTGTCAGTTACTGCTGACTGAGTGTGCCCAGAAGTTTTTATTTTTGTGGCATTTTCTTTATACGGAGACAAAATTAATGACGTCTGAATGCGCTGAAGAAAATAAACCAATCAGAGGACGAAGAAGATTGAAAAAGAAAATTGCCTGCCGATCAGAAAGCTGCCATTGCCACGTATATCTGTGTTTGATTAATAATTCAGCTCTGGCACAGCAGCGCAGCCCATTTTAATGTTCTCAGCCATCAGCCTCACCCTTCGTTATCACCCAAATTTAGACTGCATGGAGATGGATGCTGGGTGTCAGCCCATCGACCGGCCCACTCCACCACTGCTGATTTATGGGTTCCTTGCTATTTTGAGGTCGCAGGGGTTCGCCTGAGCAGATATCACAGTGAATGAGTTTGCCGGTTGTCTTCTACGCCTAGATGAATGTGTAGCGTCCTGAGCCCGCCAATTTTTCAGGGAGAGTGGTTTTTGATTTAAAGCTCTAAAGTTTGAGGCAAAGAAAAGCCAGCCTTCATTTGAGGACCTGATCTGTTGAAGCTTTGAGATGAGCCTAACAACACCTTAAATGGCTCTAAAATGACTGTAAACCTCCCGATACTTATCGCTTTAATCGAAACTCTCCAGACCCCTAACAATGTTGTGCTCTGCTGCTGCTAAATTGAAGCCACCAGCTTTGTTTTTCATCACTCTGCTGATTTATCCTCCAAACATACAGTCGCTCTATTTATCTGTGAGCTTAACCTTTTGCCCATGTGACTGAGCGTTCCACTGGTTGTCCAGAACACCATCTGGACAGGTGATACATTTATTCAAGACAGAGAGGTATTAGTTGTCCCAGAGTCAGTGGGGTTAGTCCGGGACGCCAGGTCTGTCTCTCATTACGGCGTGACAGTGAGAGTTCTGCGTGTCCACGCCACTCGCTGACCTCAGTGAGTCTATGTCTGGGTGCCTCATTATCCTCTCACCTGGCATCATTAATACTTGTTTGCCTGGAAGGAGATGGGTGGTGGAAGTGGGTCGGAGCCCTACGGTTCAAGTATTGATGGTCACTGGCTGGAGAAATTAGACAAATGCGCTTGATCGATGGAGAGAGAGGCCAAAAAGTGGCTGGAGATATTTTCAGCGGTGGTATACGATCAATAGGTTTGCAAATGACACAGAGTCCTCGACAGTGATTGCTTTAGATAATATCCTCTTCTAACACGGGGATAATGGGAAGGAAAAACTCAGTCGTGAGGATGAATCGTTGTGTCAGTTTTGTCTTAAAGGACTCATTTTCATTTGTCACATCAGCCTCGATTGGCAGCACATGCTCTCTTTGTGATTCATGGTGATGAAAGAAAGTTATTTTTTAGGCCTGAAAACAGACTGGACCACAGATACACCACTCGCTCTCTGCAGAATAGTTATTTTCACAAATGTTTCTGCAGTTTTGACATCTTATGGTTAGCTTATGGTTACGAAGATAAGATAATCGGGGTTATTAAGCCAAGTGCACCCCGTTCCTTTACAGCAGAGCTCTGTTTTCCGTCTATAACAGCTCTATAGTGGAGCGCCATCCAAAATGACTGAAACGCATCAGTCCAGAGCAGCAGTCTGCTGCCTTTATGATCAAAGGGCAACTGTTGATAAAAAACACACACACAAAAAAATGTATGGACCACAGTTGAGATTTTAGCCTCTGATTGTGTAGAAAAACATCCATCGATCACCTTATGTTAACCACAGTTAACCTCCCCTCACACCCATTGGGTTGTGGCAGATGTCCGGACGTTTCTTCCTGTTATAAGGGAGTTTTTCCTTCCCACTGTCGCCAAGTGCTTTGTCATTGGGGGTAATGTGATTGTTGGGGTTTTCTCTGTATTGTTGTGGGGTCTTTACCTTACAATACAAAGCACCTTGAAGCAACTGCTGTTGTGATGTGGTGCTATATAAATAAAGTTGTGTTGAATTGTTGGACATCCAACAGCTTTCAAGGCATGATGTTAGCATTAGCCTACCTCTTCTGAAAGATAATGCCTGTGGGTTGAGGACTGTTGAGGTACGCCATTTAACAGCATCCTTTGCTCCCATTGGTAGTTGCTTCAGTCGTTCACCTCAGTGCTGAGATTAATTAGGCTCAGGATACGCCCACATCATGTCGCTAGCGGTTGCTTCATTTGTTGTCGAATTTCATTGACATGTGATAGTCTCTGGTTGCAGCATTGCTGCTGTCTCTTTCTGTAATGATGCAAAGTTAATAAAAATGTTTTAAAGCTTCAAACGCATTTCCTAACCAAAAGCCTGCGATATTGTCATTAGTCAGTAGTACCTGGCTATAAAAATAGAAACCAGAAAGCTTCTGGCACCAAAGGGCTCGTCTCCTGTCTATCGAGATTCACAGAGGAAAAGGTGAAACTGAAGCTTGCTAAAAAGTCATCCCATTTTTAAAAACACTTTTGTATACATCTATAACAGCAGCTATTCTCATTTTTAAAAAGCACACACGTGCTGCCTTGATGTGAAATGAAGTCTTTCAGCCCCAGGTGCGCTCTTACCAACATACGGTAATTACGGTAAATGTGAGACGAACACTTCACAACACAGCAGAGCTTCATAAACAGCGGGAAACTTCACAATCAGGGTCTGGCTCATTTATGAAGTCTGAATTGTTCAGTTCCTCCCCTTTGCTTTCCATTACAAGTCCTCCTGCAGCTCTGCTGATGGACTTTTAATTTGTGGAGGCTCTTTACGTGCCTCAACACAAGAGAACAGACACAATAAACTACAGTCAGGCTGCTTTACGACTTTGCACACTTGTGGTTTTATGCAGTTGTTTCTCTTTCTCTTCAAACATTTTAAAGGTCCTTAACGTTTCAGTTTTCTGCTGAATTTTGGTTGTGGTCTCTTAATAAGGACGTCTGTGAAATAGCTGCACTCTGTGGGTGGTCTCGCTGGGTTTATCTCCTCACAGCGGCTTCGCATTTTGCTTTTGTAATAGAGCACCGTTTCACAGCACACGGGATTATGTGCATGCCCTTACTCAGGCTCCTTGTGCTTTTCTCTTGTTTCTTTTTTTGGACTCGAGCTGCGATAGCTGCTGTATAAGGGGAAGCATTACAGGGTGATGCATGCTGTCCATCTGCTTTTTACACTAATTACCTTTTTGGGGCACAATTAGAAATGATATGTAACACCAGCTACGGATGGAAAGAGTCAGGCTTTTAATAAGGCTGCAAAAATGGCTAAATAAACTGCAGCCAAATTGGATGGAACCACTAAGCTGAAAGATAAAGTTTATAGGGACGCAGTGAGCTCTTTCTACATTTTCCATTCATCAGCAGGTGAAGCTATATGATTCTATGATGTTTATATATCCAAGCTTTGCTTCTCTCGTCAGTGAAAGTATGGTTAAAATGTTAAAGTTCTTGGTTCACAGACTTTAATTATACTGCAAACTGAACCGTATCAGAAGGAAAACTAGTAACAATATTGTTTGTAGTCCAGATGCACTGGCTAGACCTGTTTTAATGGGATAGGTGGCCTGCTGCAGATCCACCGTGCCCTACTAAAATCTCAGGTTTTAGTTTTAAAGAGTGGATTAATAAGTCGTTGATAATAATAGGGGAATACAGACTTATTTGTAGTACAGTTTAAAACAATGCAATTTAGCTACAATGCAACCTCCAGTGCAGAAAAACAAAGCCATCCCCAAGTGCCAAAAACTGCAGTCCCCTAATGACCACTTGAGTCTGGCTCCTAAAGGGAGTCAGACGCCACAGACTCACATCTGATGGATGAAGATGGATGAAGCCATCGTAACATCACTTATGTTACAATACAATGCACAAACACCGGTATTAGCTGATTAATGCTAAATAACAGACGTGCCTTTTGCACATTTCTATTGCACTGTTGTGTCTGTATCGTTCTGTTATGTCTGGGGTTGCACTGTGTTTGTTTTATTTTTTGCAATTTTTGCACACTTGCACTTTGTTTGTTCCTGTGTTGATTGTCTGTCGTATGTCATATGTAGCACCACGGTCTTGGAGGAACATTGTCTCATTTCACTGCGTATTGTACCACAGCACATGGTTGGAGTGACAATAAAGCCACTTGACTTGACTAAAATAGTCTAAAAGGTGGTCATCAGCGTGAGGTCGATGGGCTCCACCCGCCTGTGTCCAGACACCTTTTAACCAGCGTGGCCACGCCTCTACCTGCTCCCAGTGGATGAAGTATAACCAAACTACTCCACTCAGAGCTTTTATGATTGGGGAAACTATCAACAGAGGCCAAAATATTTTTGCAGTCCAGAATCTAGCCGATGACTTCAGCAGTGCATCATCACACATGTATATGGCCATGTGTGTGCTGGTGCTGCAGGTCTGCAGCACGCAGTAGCCCACAGATTGGCATTCTATGTGAAAAAAGAGTCAAGATGAATGTATGTCAACACGACCTGACTGTAAATTGAGTCATTTTCACATCATTATCCACTTTGCCGAAATAAAAAACAGATGGTGCAGTTTAATGCTTAAAAAAAAATCATCTTTCCAGTTTGGACTTGGTGTTTGACTTTCAGATGATGTATTCATGTTCCCTTCAAAGTTCACTCAAGAGACGATGATTTTTTTTGTGTGTATTTTCTGTGAAGAGACAGTAAGTTTAGCATAAAGTATATTGATTGGATACATTTATTGAGTTAACATCACTGTCTTATCACATGATCATTATGACTGAATGTTAGTTTAATACTCAGAAACGTTAGTAATTTGGGGTATTTTTATAATAAAGTATAGGCATATCCAGCTAGACATATCGTACTTTCTGTCAAATTCTCCTTGTATTCGTGAGTCTGTTGTTTATTCAGCTGCAATAAGAAGTTGATTTATTTCCTTCAGCAAGTAATGGATAATGGTGAGTCGTCTGAGGCGATCGTGGCTCAAGAGTTGGGAGTTCGCCTTGTAATCAGAAGGTTGCCGGTTTGAGCCCCGGCTTGGACAGTCTCGGTCGTTGTGTCCTTGGGCAAGACACTTCACCCGTTGCCTACTGGTGGTGGTCAGAGGGCCCGGTGGCGCCAGTGTCCGACAGCCTCGCCTCTGTGCGCCCCAGGGTGGCTGTGGCTACAATGTAGCTGCCATCACCAGTGTGTGAATGTGTGGATGACTGGATATGTAAAGCGCTTTAGGGTCCTTAGGGCAGGATCCAATACAGTGCATGACTGTTTTGCCAATCTAATAAAATCTGTTAGTCCTTTTTTATTGTTTATTATCATAATATTGCGTAACTGTAGATGTTAGCAGCTCAACTCGCCAGCAGCTGTTTCAGGACTTCAATAAAGAATTTTTAATTTGGAGAGTGTGAACGACCTCCAATGCGTGTACAGTTTGGAGTCGGTGCCTTCGAACTGTTTCTACTTGGCAAATATCAAACAATGTAGTGACTGTCTTAAGAGGTTTTAAGAGCTTGCCTTCATAACTGTTGGCATGCAGCATACAAGCTTTTTAGAAACTTAAAGTCATTGCTTTATAAGTGTGTAGGATATAAGTGTTAAAAGATGGACATTTGTTAGTGAAGCCTTTCACCATCAGTGTTTTAAGCTGGGTCTAAGTGGGGTGTGGGTCTGACTGTGAAATACACTCATCAGCTAACAACTCCATGACTCCTGGCTACAAGTAATGGTTCGAACGTAGCGCGACAGATAAATCGAAATTTCGCCTTCTTAAGGGTTTTTGGAATGTTCAGGATCTTTGATCTGTGAGTTTTTGGTCTTCACATTCAGCTAGTCTACATGTCGCACTGCCCTGTTGGTTGTATTCCTGCCTCGGGTCATCCAGTAGATCAGAAACAGTGTTAGTTCTCAGATTACTTTCTGTGACTCTTTCTAGTGGATTATAGTTTCTCTCTGAATAGTCCTTCCCAGGTGATTCCATCCTGTTCATGAGTTTAATCTGTCTGGATGTTGTACCTGGGTGTTTTCCCATAGCCTTTGGCTTCCCTGAGTCCTTCAAAAGGCAGTGACATCAGCCCGTGTCCACTCACTGGGGGGGGCTTATTCTCTGCCAAGACCCTGAGGTTCTGGGAACACAAGGTATCCAGTGTATCCACCTTGTAGAACAGGGGTGTCAAACTCAAACACACAGTGGGCCAAAATTCAAAACTGGAACAAAGATGCGGGCTAACGTTAATATTTATTGAAATATATTTATTCCTCCAGATATAAGAATGAATCTTTTCTTATGGACTCAAACACGTTTTGCTGAAAAACTGAATATGGAACAAGCAAAGCTTAATACTAAACAATATATATATTAGCTTTATAATACCAGTAGGCCAGCTCTGATAGTAATTTGGTATGGCTTCGCAGGCCAAATGTAAGTAGGCGGGCCAGAGTTTGACACCTATGTTGTAGAGGATGCCTCATATGGTGACATTAGTCCTGATTTGGAAGGCTTCAGTGCTTGCGGTGAGGCCATAGTTGGAGTGCACAAGCACACTGTACGCATCGCATCACAGTCTTCCTGTTGATCAATCTGTGAGTACATTAACAGAACAGAACTTGAGAGATCTCATTTTGCCTACACATTCAAGCCTGGAGCTTTTCCCATTTCTGAAATATTATTTTTCAGTTTTATAATGAGAATTGATATTAAACGTGTTTTCTGGAGTTAATCTTTCACACAACTTAATGCAGTGATATGACTCCCACGCAAGCAGTCGGTGCTGGTGACTGCTTGAAACCTCATTTTGAAATAATCTATAAACTGTTTATGTAGTCCTCTCCTCTCAAACACATAAAGCAGGAGACGCCTCAGGAGAGGAGCAAATGAAAGCTGTCACAGCCAAACGCTGCCTGCAGCTACATGACGTCGAAGAACGTCTCTTGGCTGTGCGATTTTAAGGATGCAATGGAAATAATCGTCTCGTACCTAATGACTCGGCGGAGGTTCCTTGGTTCGGCGTGTGTGCAGACGCGAAAGCCAGACTTAAATGAAATGACGTATAAAGGAAGTTCTCTGGCTGCAGAAATATTGTAAACTGGAAGTTTTTGCCAAGAAGCAACATTCCTGTCATCTGTTGACTCCGAAGCTTGCCACTGTGGTGGATGAGCTTCCTCTCCTTTAACTCAAACATAAACACCACCGCTGCCCTCACCACAATGCAGGACGTCACTGAAAATATGAAACATTATAGCTACAGTGTGTGTTTTGTTATTCTTAATGTGGCCACCACGGTTTGAAAATCCCTGCGCTGTAGTTTCTGTTCTTTGCTCGCCGTGCATCGTTTTCAGTGCGTGCGTTATCGGTATTCTGAAGACTGCTCGCGGCAAACAGCCCTCTGTCACGGGGCTCCTCCCAGACGCCTCGCTGTATCAATAGTCAGACGTCACAAAAATCCTCACGCTCGCTTCCTCATTGAGCCGACTTTGCAAGTTCATTTGCACTCATTTAATCTCCCAAACGCATTCAGCTTGTTCTGCTCTAACTCGTGCTTCTTGCAGCCTGAGATGCATAACATCAGCATTATGGGGAATGAGAGACACTCCCCACCCCTCTTTGCTACTGCTTGACAAAATACAGAGCGCATCCCTGGCTCAGGCTTTCAGAGAGCCCAGGTGAATTATGGAAATGTGCTCTGTCGTCTTCTGAGCTTCAGTCACACTAATGTCTGCAGCTCACTGTCAGCACTGTGGCTTTTAACACGTAGCAGCTAACAGCTTATATTCATACATACAGCCCTGCAGATATGTTACATGCATGTGTGACTGAGCAGGAAGAGTGTAGCATGACCTGTTCCTGCCTTATCAGAGCTCCAAGTTGATAAATGTGCAGACTGTGCTTTTTAAGGACTGACCATAAATTGTCAATCTGATTAAGAGTTGGGGAGTTTCCTGGCCATGGATCTGAAATGTTCACTTGATGCCACTTTGTTATCACTTTTGCTTTGTGACATGATGCTCCGTCATTTGAGTAAATGCACAGATTGTCACCAAATTGAACGTGGATCTTGGAAGAAGTCGGTGTTTAAGGTAGGATGAGTCCTTAAAGTGAGCAGACACACCGAACAATTGATTGGCACATCCTCTGAAAGACACAAATTTACGTGCGGTGGTAACAGTAAGAGACGCATGCTGTAATGTCGAGTACTCAATCTCATCACGGTTGACAGCAAATAACTGACAGAAAATAAAAAGACCCATAAATGGTCGTCTCTGAACAAGTGATGAGGTTTTCCTCCTCCTCTGGTGAGTCTCTGAAATGTGCTGAGTGCACAGAGGAGGCCCGTCGCTGTTGGAATAAACCAACACTGTCAGGACGAATGCCAGGAATGCTTTGAGATGTCAGATGCATGACTGACTGAGTGCGTGAAGGAATGTCAACCTCGCAGGGAAGGTCAAAGGTCTTGAGGTCAAATTTCTGGGTCACGGTTAGACGACTGTGGTTAATTATGTTGTTGATGGTTGTGCTTTAGGCAGCTTTTTGAATCAGAAGATAACTTCTCACTGCTGCGTCCCGGGACCCCAAACCTGAAACAGCTATTTTTTTAAAGAGCTGCTCCACAATCTGATCACACCGGCCACCCGCACAACATAAATGTGCAACACCCAGCACGACACGCAGTCCTCTGAAAAGTCGACTTTTCTGAGCTCGTGTGGCTCTTTTATGGAGGTTTAGGTTTTGCTTTTCCTTGTCAACTCATAAAGTTCCCGAGGACAACACACAGTGGACATTAAGGTGACACACACTTCCCCTGCTCCGCAGTTCACCATAATAAGTGAAAAGGTTTCAGTTTTCATAATGTCGGCAACACGTGCTCTGACATTTGGGAACACTATCTTCTGCCAAAGCATGCGAGGACGCCGTCTCCCCTCCAGGTCATGAGCTCGAGAAACACAGTCAGTAGAGATTGTGAGTGTAACTGGATTTTAGATACGCGAAGAAGCAGCTGATGTGGGGAATCCCACTTCTTCTTTCACTTTTTGAAGTCTTTATGAAACAAAATAATCAAACTACGTTGAATTTTGATTCAGCGGTTTCATAAAGTTGCAGCACTGAGACGTCCTAATGTTTTGTCCCAAAAAACGGGAATGCAGCCTGAGACGGTTGATGGTTTCAGATTTAAAAATCAGATCACAGAATGTACGTTGGATTGCTCTGTTTACTAAACAGTTGCAAAGCTTCCACTATAGCATCACACTAACAGCATCATGTGTAAAGTGGTGATGCATTCTTTAAAGTAGAATAATTGTTGATTGTGCACCAGCTGATCTCTGTTCAATGAAAAGGCAGATCGGCAGGTGGGATCACTGAAGACAAATCAAGTTCGATCGTGTGACATCTGCTCTGAAACTAAAATCTAAGGGCAGGAGCAGGATTTGGTTTCAGGACCATGGACAGCATCAGATAATATATCTGTGTCATGTGTCTCAAAACAGCTTATGACATCATCTGGCATAAACCCAGTCACATGTGATCTTTACGACATCATTAATCAGTCTATTAGTGTGCTGTGGTCCAATTAACACACGACAGAACTAATCAGGAAGGTGCTTTTAAGTGGGAGTAGAGCTTCTTTATGCAGATTTGACACATAAAGTGGGAAATATGTTCAGTTTTTGTCCTGCACAGTTTATCTAATTACACCACATGTAGATGTGAATGAGTCGCCATGCTGCTTGTTCTGCATACGCTCTGTGCATACAGTGACACGTGTACTGAGCACGCTCACATGACCCTACAGTGTAAAAACCAGGTTAAATGGGGCAATCAATCAGTTAGACTTTAGTTTATAGCTCCTTTTGTGCTGAGTGATGAACACACAATACACAGGAACTGCAAAGCTGATAACAAGATGTAATAAAGCAAAAATAATATCCAACAATAATAAATCTTAAAAGAAAAAACAAAAAGGAAAATATTGAAATGGTTGATAAGAGTGAGAGAAAATCAAAGGAAATTAAGAAAAATCAGGATCAAAGATGAAGCCACGCTAAAGTAAAAATGTTGAAACAGAATAAGTGGGGAAAAAAAAAGGTTACATAAAATACAATAAAGGCAAATACATAATAAAAGTACAACTATGGCTCAAGCTAAACTTGAACTGGTTTGCAGTCAGATAAAATCAAATCAAAACGATGACCTCTGCAGGGCTCCAGGGTGCACGTTTTCCTCGGCTACGCAAATTATTCAGGTGTGTGAGTGATGAAAACATTCGGGCAGCAGATTCTCACTTTTAGAAAAACCTGTTTGTGTCTCACCTGCGAACTGCTGCGAAAACCGGCTCCTAACAAACGGACAACTGAAAGGAACACGTTTAAGACGGCAAAGCCAGATTTTGATGTCTTTTATTGGGCAGAGACCTTTCATTAATAGGACACAGACGTCCTCATCTTAGATTTATTTTTCCAGTTTTATTTAAATTTGATGTTTTTTGCACTGAACCAAACATTGAGGTGAAAAATTCTTCTTCTTTATTATCAGTGGACAGAGAGTGTTCAGCCAGGCGTATTAAAGAGGCTCTTTTCTGCTAATGTTCAGCTTTCTTATTTTCTTTGATGGACATTCTTTGCAGCTTTACATAATTCAAAGCTCAAATTAATTCTTATGTATCTTATAATGGCCCCTCTGTCTCCCATTTGCTTTTCTCACTCTGATCTTTTTTGCACATCTCCGTGGTCATTTTCAGCCTCGTACTGGTGATTTTGCATGTTTTTGTGATTATTTTGTGCCTCGCTGTCTGCTTGTGGCATTTTGCATTGCATCAAAGTCATTTTTTTGACTTTCTGGCAAAAAACATTCAGGAGCGCCCTGCAGCTCACCTGGTGAAAGCTGTGTCCTCACTGCAGAGGCATGGCTTTAATTCCACTCCAGGCCATTTACTGCCCCGCTCTCCTTACCCTCCTATCATCCAAGATGACAGATAAAAAGGAGACTGTGGAGAAATGTCTGCCAATCAAATTCAGAGTGATAATGAGCTGTAATATACCATTGCAGTTTGCGGATATCATTAGTTTTGGAGCTCATTTTGCAGACAAATCAATTAAATTATGCTAATCAGAGCAGCACTCACCACTTGTTCCGTGATGCTGGGCCTCCGTGCGAGCGCAGGGGAGGTGGAGGGTGAGTAGGTGGAAGGACGTACCTCTCCTTCTTTGTGTTCGCCAGTTTAATTTTCAGTCAGTGTTGTTTGGAAGGTTAAGAGCGATCACTCTGCTGGGAGCACTGAACGAGATGCTCCAGATGAATCCTTCAGCTCTGAGTGCAGGGCATCACGACACACGGGGGCCATGGCCGTCCCAGAGCCTCACCTTGTGGGATTAATTAATGAACCTCATTGAGAACTTAATGATGCTGTCACAGGGCTTTTCACTTCATCCCCCCCACCCCCTATTTTTTTCAAAGTAAATATATTCAAACTGGAAACATGAGTTAGGCTACGGATGAAGGGAGTTGATTGTCACTCTATAATTTTCGGTCTGACAACCTTGTAAGTGCGAGAGGCGTAGGTGTGCCACTGACAAGGAGCTCGTGCTTCAGCTGACAGCACCACAATGCTTGTCACTAGATGTTTTCCTCCAATCAAAAGCACATTATTCAAATCTTTGGAAATGTCAACAGTGCAAACCTCAAACTTTCGATACTTTATGCTTTTCGTTTCATTCGGAACCTCCAGCAGCTCTGCGAGGCCTGTCGCAGAGCAGGAGGAGAACTCATGGGTCGAGAAATGATGACATAACCATCCCCGAGGCTGTGGAAAATCCTGACCTTCATTTTGGCTCTCTGCATGTCGGCGAGGGCCCAAGTGGGGTCAGAACAGCGCAGTCCTGTACTGTTCTGTGGGGTATGGGAGTGTGACCTGCTCTGCACACCCACTATTTTCACACAGGCACCATTCAAACACTGGAAGTAGTCCTGATGGGCCCGGCAGACAAGCTTGAAAGACTTCCCTTCAACTCTGTGATAATCTGGGGTCAGTTTGGCACGAGGGGCCCATAGGAAGGAGTCCCCAGTCTCCGCTTCGGTACAGCTGTGCACAGGGACAAACTGCATTGTGGGTAGGGCCAAGGTCAGATTGCCAGAAATGATATTTTTCCTAGAGGAAATGATTGTAATGTGAAAAACCTTTTTCAAATTCCAGTAGCATGCAAAGCTGTTTTAAAAGTCAGTCCGCTGCCAGCTAGGAGTCTTTATCGGCTTATCCAGTGGTGACTGTTCTGTGGCCTGAGAATGGAAGTGGAAATGGATTGTGAGTTTCCAGGTTAAAATAACACCAAAGTGCCTCGTTTCTATGCTGGAGATGTAGAGATGCACCGATCTGATATCTGCTCCCATCCTGACTGAAAAAGCTGACTCTGGTATTTTGACAAAGGGCTGAAATGACTTGTTGAAGTCTGCGAAGCATCTAACCAGGATCCCTCGTAGACACTACGTATGAGTTTTGAGTACATGCGGATGCAGGGAGGCAGACCCGTGGGAGTTGCTGGTTGAGGCTGAATAGTTCAAAAGATTCTCTCCCGTGTGTTTTCCTTGAATCTGAGGTAAAACATCAAGACAGGAAGGAAAGATGTGAAGGAGAATTCATGAGAGGAAGCCTTTCTTTTTGAAGTTTGTGTTTGATTGGTGATTGTAATTTGGCTGCAGGCGAGGACGGATGGCTCTGTGATAGACTGGTGACCTGAGTCCCTCAGTGACAGCTGGGATAGACTCCAGCATCCCAACAGCTCTGAGCTGGATAAACAGTTATGAAAATGAATGGATGGATCTTTACCTGATGTGAAATGACTGATGGCAGCTAAACTACAGCCGTCACTTCACTTTATCATTGTTTAAAGTTCAAACACCCACATATTAGAAGGCAAATGCAGATTATAATTAAACTACCGTCTACTTCATTTGGTACTCACGCTGATATACTTTTTTTCCTGAACCACTCAATCATGTATCTCATTTCCCTTCATGAAGGATGATCCACTGTGTCCTTTGCTAAAGCAGGTAATAACGTCTTTCCTTGGTATTTAGAGGATTCAACCAACCAGTTAGGAACCTTCCTGAGCAAAGGTGACTATTCGACCACAACCTTCATCTCTCAGCTGCTTAGGCTTTCAAACAGGTCTTGCACACTGTAATCCATCTTTATTGCTTAAATGTCATTTCTGGTACTCTGACTTTGGTCCTGCCTGTAATATATACAGTTTGTAATATATACAATAAACACAGTTATTTCAATAAAGACGTTTATTCTGTATCAAGCAGTAAACGGGAACTGTGGATACTTTTCATAGATGCAACCCGGTTTTATTGTGGACAGCAGAAGGTGCCTCTGCTTTCAGTTCTGTAACGGGGGGGGGGGGTTTGCTTGGATTTCAACAGGAGTGTAAATAATCACCTGAAATTCTGTAATTAAAGGTGTGTTTATGATTTGAAGCGAACTTCAGAGGCCTAAAAACAAGACCTCATTATGACTGGGTAACATGAAGTGGGCTGTGTTGCTGTCATTGCACAATAGTTAAGAGAAAACACACACACACACTGCGTGTCAGACGGGCCTGTGCAGCAGACTGAGATGATAAAACACAGATGTGCTCTCACCATTTAACATCAGGAGCCACTGTAGCTCTAAAGGCTGCACTCATATTTCTCATTTTGGAAGCTTTGTGTGATGGAAAAACAAAACACAACAATGAAGATGGAAAGCTACGGTTTCCTGGCGGAGGGAGCGACAGTCGGGAGTGTGGAAGTGGTCGGATGTTGCTTGTTTTCCAAGAGCCGCAGTTTCACTGCTTGTTTCTTGCAAACCATGTTGCACAAACAAGCATGATTAACTTGATATCTCAGGAAATTGAATAATGGTCGGGCTCACTGTTCACTGCAGACAGGAAATAATTGTGCGATTGCGCTGCCAGGTCGTTGGTGTGCTGCTCTTCCTTCACTGCCAGAATGGGTTCAAGAGTTTGTCACAGAGGAACAATTCCACTTCAGTGCACAGCCTGTTTGGGACCAGTGGAAATGAGGGTTTGGTCAGTGTGGTGGATGAGGTCAGCCCATTGATGTCATCCTGTTTGACTCCAGTTTTGTGTTTTTGTTCAGGTTCGTCTTGGTCTTCAGCTGCCTGGTCCTCTCTGTGTTCTCCACCATCCCGGCTCATCAGGAGTTCTCCTCCTACTGCCTGCTCATTCTGGTAAGCACCTGGAAAAATGTTCTTCTGCCAGGAACTCTGAGCAATCAGCTCTTTAATTCATTGACATCTACAATATACCCAAGCATACGTGTAGTACATACAGTAAGACCATCCATGAGGCTGCTCCACCACCTTAGAGGGGATTTGTCTTTCCTTGCACGATCAGCTTTCTCCTCTAAACCAGTTAAAGAATATGCTCCCAAAGAATTTAAAAACGTTTGCAGAGTTTCATTCATTATTCTCATTAGAACTGCTTCTTGTTTGTGTATAAATTTATATGTATATGATGAATTTTGATATTTGATGTTTTGACATTTGTTATTGTCTGCGTGTGTGTGTGTCAGTAGTGTGAGTGTTGTGTGGTCTGCAGGAAAACTAGGAAACATCTTTCCTGGCCTGAATAACACAGACAGTCCCAGCTTATCAGATAACAGCACATCTAAGCTGATAAAAACAAAAAGAGCTGACAGGAGATTCTCTTCATGCTCTTTTTCATACATGTTTGAACACTTCAATATAAATTTCAACTTCAGGTGGATCATCGTCCTCGGCTCGCTCTCGTATTGAGGATATTTGAGGGTGTGGGAGTTTGTAGAGCCAGTCTGTGTGTGTTTTCTGTGGACTTGGTGAAAGCAGTCGGTCACGGACTGTGAGCTCGTCGGTGCCTGTACGACTGTAGTCTTTATGCTGGCATTGAGTCAGACAGCACGAGGTGATCTCAGGTAGGGCTGGGCCATATTATACCGTTCATGGTAATACCGGTATAATGTTAGGCAACGATAGGAAAATGAAATATCGCGATAGAATGGGAGTAAAACGCGCATGCGCAGTGCCTTTGTTTTCATACGCACATGGCCGATTGTTGAGTGAAACAGATGAACCAGAATTGGTTTGTAAAAATGGTGCAACTTCAGTGATGTGGAACTGGTTTGGTGTTTGTCCGTCAGATACACAACAAAGCACATTTTTTTGCAGAACATGCAAGCGGCCGTCGTTATTGTCGTATTTGTCGGACTAAGATGCTCTTAAATCTGGGAGTAATCTGGGTCCTAAACTCCGTATTCTTCAGGTCAAACAACACTGCAGCATCACTTAGAGTTAAAAACTGTCTAAATTCTTTCATCTTTAATAAAACGATCAGCATTGCTGCTTTACCAGGTGTAACTATAAAGTTTAACTTCCAGGCATCCATGAAAACAAAAGTTATTACATTTAACGGAGTTAGAAGTTAGCAGGAAGCTAGCGGAAGTTAGCTCGCTAGTTTCGCTAGTTACCTAAGCATGATATAGCATGTTCTGACTGAGAGATTTCTGAAAAAAATTCAAACGTACAGCTCTGCTATCACTTCCAACATAAATGAAGACAGGAAACTAAACAGCAGTGACGTTTGTAGGGTTACTGAAGTTGGGCTAGCTGGTATATAATGATGTGCTACGTGATCGCTAGCGACACAGCTATGTTAGCATAACATAAACAGTGAAGCTGGAGGACGAACACTAACACTTTTCCACTTATAAAAGTTAACGTGAAGGTTCTTCATGGTTAGAGACAAATGCAATCGCATGGCAGGATGCTGTAAACGGACCAAACTTCAGTCAGGAGAACAACTGAGATAATCCATCCACAATACGAGGTTAGTCATTAATATACTGCAACAACATGGGAATAGAGCAGCTGCCAGAGAATTCAACATTAATGAATCAATGGTACAGAAGTGGAGGAAGCAAGAAGAATGAGTTTAATAAAGTTTGATTTATCTGACTGCTTTGTTTCGCTTAATGTGCCTTATAATCCCGTGCACCTTATGGTCCGAAAAATACGTACTGCACACTGCAGTTTAATGTTGCAAAGCACCTCTTTTTAACTTCAGTGGATATTATACATGGTTATGCTCAGGATATGTCAGCCCATTTCTACTGGAAATGCCTTTTGGTTAAACTTTCAGCAAGGAATTTGCATTTGCACTGTTACATTTTTATAAAGCTTTAATGTACATAAAAACCAGCTTCTTGTTTAAGTGAAAATAAATGGAAGGTTGTCTTTTTGCGCTAGTAATGTTGTGGAGTTGTATTTTGTCTCGCATCAATTATATCGTCAGTTATATCGTTATCGCAAATTTTCAAATATATATCGTGATAAATATTTTTGGCCATATCGCCCTGCTCTAATCTCAGGCAGTTTGCTGCAGTTTGGCTCTTTTAGGTATCTTCTTCCTGTCATATGATGGTGGTCGTCTCTCCATGATCAGGCTCTTTATTGATTGACCTTCCTTGACTACTTTAAGCTCCACATCAGAAATATTCAAATCCATACAAAGTTTTCCATCATAGTATGTCAGTTAGCCCTCCTTCACTAACTCTCCAAAAGTTACTGATATTGAGTTTTATTCCTTATGTTCAAGGTTACAGCTGAGTTGGACCACTGTTACAAACAAATAGAAAATATAAAAAATCTATTTGAAATTCAGTGTCTAACACTGTTTATTACGGACACTTTTATCATCGCGTGGCAGATTGATGCGTTTCCCTTACAGAAAAAAGAATTCCACTATAAATTTAACCTGAAAAGATGCATGAAAAGTCACCAGAAGGAAATGACATTTTAAATTTCCTGCGAGTGGATCACCAGAGTCTCGACCTCCTGCGACCTCCCAAATTTTAATTAAATCCTTGAAGCCTCAGTTCTTCTCCTCCTTATCTTCCTCCTCCTCAGATCCAGCATCCAGGTGTGTGACTTCCACCTGCCTGACTGGAGAGTTTCAGACTTCTGAGATGTGAGACTCTCATCCCACAAACTGAGTTTCTCTAGCTCTTTGGTGTCTCTGACATTGGAGGGTTTTTGTAAGAGCAACATAATTGTTCTCAGGAGAGAACAAATATGTGACAGACTTATTCATTCACTTTGCACACGACATTTGTATGCTTATTTTATCACGTCACCCGCTGACCCCAAATTTTCATCCAGAGTAACAGAGCATAATAATCATTGTTCCAGTGTAACCTCATTTAGCACATTTTCAAGATATTGCAGTGTAAGCGTACGTTTACAAAAGGTACGTCTGACCGCTTCCTTTCAGTCTGATTAACTGACACAGATGTAAGACCTCAGGTCTGCGGACCGCTCAGAAACCCCCTGAAACCACCTGGAGTGATTTTGGCTGCCGTTGTGTGAAATCGATCACAAAGTTGGTGCTGCACCAAAAACTTCAGGTTCCTTTGGTCGCCCACAGCTGACCTATACTTTTCATACAAAATGCTGACCTGTCTCTAAACGCTGAGCTGCAGTGAAACTTGAAAAATTGAGTCACAAACTGGAAACGGAGAATGTTTAAAAAGTAGAGTGCTGGCTGACTTTTTCTTTGCAGATGAATGTTGTCCGTTCCTGGTTTGCATTTCACTTTTTCAGGTTTCCCTGCTGGTTAGCAGTTATTTTGAGTGTTTGCAAACATGTTGGTATCTTCCACTGCAAACTATCAGTGACCACAGTAATCTGCTAGCAATCAAAACAATCGTAGGGAGATGGTTTTTTTATGTCAGTGCGGTATTCAGAAACAGGTAAACATATTTTTTCTTACTGACCGGTGGTCGGCTCTCTGGATGTGTGTGGCTGGGGCCGAACATGGAATGTAATCTGGTATTTTCCATTTTACTCATGCACTTAGCTGCATGAGTAAAATTATATATTAATTACAAAATATCAGTGATCCTGTAAATTAACCAAGATGTGCAGTGAAAGAGGAAAAATGAGGCAGTCTGCAGAAAATACCCAGTAATTTGTGTAATTTGTGCTAATTGTGATCACTGACAAACTGTGCGGAGGAGTGGAAGATAAATAAGGAATATGATGAGCAGTTAACAACGTTGCCTTTCCTTTGAATGTCTTGTTTAAAGAAGTTCTGAACAGAAACCAAAGTATGAATTGGTGAAAGGAGAATTTGCCATTATGAATAAGCCATACGGCCATCGGGAAAACTCTCGGGGTTGACCTCAGGATAACAGAATAAATGGCAGATTTAAGTGCCTGCCCTCAAACTGAGAACTCCACTTTCTTTAAGTACTAACAAATTGAGTTCAAAGATGTCTTGAGAAGAAAGCGAGGAATGGTGGGCACGGGAGCAGAAATGCCTTTTTAACAGACTCTTCACGTTTTTCTTTTTCTTTTCTTTTCTTTTAAAAAAAGCTTTTGCAGAAGGGAGAGGTCACTTTTTTTGCACGGGCAGCATTTACTGCACATGATTGCCCCTGCAGCTGGAGCTGCCATTTCACAAATTGCACCACGCTAATTGCATCAGCGTTTCCATCTAATGGAAGGTAAAGCCGTGCGTGTGCATTAACAGATGACCCGTCTCAGTCATTTTAACACACAATACTTTTGTCAACCCGGCATCCATTTAAATGAGACAAACACTGCATTAATGACGTATAATGACATGTGATCAATGCAGCAAATAATGACTAATGCAAATTTACACTGATGTGCCAAAATAATAAGACCAGCCCAACATAATGTGCTACTGGTCTTTGCATCTGAAACATAGACGGGCTATCATGACATCATCCAGGGGTTAGTGAGGTCTCGTTATAAAGCCTCAAGTTTTAAAACCAGATGTGATGAGTGAGAGGTGGATCCGACTGTCAAACTGATCACGCCTGGAGCTGGAGCATGCTCATTGGTCATTAACTTGTGGTCAAGGTCAAGTTCAAGTTTATTTATATAGCACATTTCCAACAGTCCACACCGCACAAAGTGCTTAACAATGTAAAACCACTAAAATCAATAAAATGCACAACCGTGATGCAGTAAAATATAGAAGACAATAAGTCAATAAAACAACTAAAACAACAACAACAACTTATGATTGACAAGTAACTGGCCAGTGATTAAATAACCAAATTTTAAAGAGTTTAATAAATAGTTTAGGTTGGAGGAGATGCCGTGGCTAAAGAGATTACATCTCTCCACTGGCCTAGGAACACCTCACAGGAGGCGGCCGGTGAGAGGGAGAGCACCTTCACTGCTTAGGCTGCTTTCCCTGCCACCCAGCCCCGGATAACCGGAAGAAAACAGATAATTAATCATTTCTAAAATGAGTGACTGAGCTCATAAAATCAGCAGGAAAGCATTCACAGAGTTCCGTGTGAAGGACTGTTTCCTGTTTACTTTTCAGGACCAGATGTCTTTGCCTCCTGGTGGCCATTAAAAAGAATGCAGCGTGTATCTTTTATAACGTCTGTAGACAGAACTCAAGCTTCTTAACCTCTGAGCTAATGCTAGCTGGCTTGGTTAGCAGGTTACATCTATACACTGTACAGTCTACTGGAGCACATATCTGCTAATTAGTGCTAAGTTAAGTCACCACAGTGGGTTTGATTTGGCAGATCTTCCTGAAACACATCCAAAGGGTCTAGCATTGTGGCTAGCATCAGTGCTAAGTAATGAAATAATAGTAGAACTGAATTGAAGTGAAGGAGACTTCTCGGACAGTCGCTTCGTACCATTAAAAGCACAACAGGTCAAGTAAGTGCATTAAAAAGCTCCAAAAAGCACTAACAGCAGAGTCCAGAGGTCCAGTTCACTGGTTCATTTAGCAAAGGTAAAGCCCAGCATACGAGTAACAGCCAAGATACGACCTACCACACCCCCAACAGTGCCTAACGTCAAGCCAGATAGCAAGGAAACATTGTCAATATCAGGTGATGTCATTGAATCAACGTTGACCCTAACGTTGACCTAACGTCACTCTTGCACCCTTTTTTAATATTGAAACAACGTCAGGTTTTGATATTGAATCAATGTTGAAACCTGACATTGATTCGACGTTATATTTTCTAATACTGTTGACATTGAAACAATGTCAGATTCTGATATTGAAACACTGTTAAAAAAATCGATTCAGTTGTTATGAAGGGAGAAATCAGCTGTAGAGATCAAAGCTCTGTTTGTATACCAGGCTGTAAACATGTTTACTTCTGCTGTAAAATTGGACTTTTTAACATGGAAGTCTACGGTGATTGACTCACTTCAGGAGACGGCCTCAAGTGGACATTACAGGAACTGCACTTTGTGGCATTTTTACACTGGCTTGACTTTTGAGTCTCTGTGGAGACCAGTTGCTCAGTTCCCAGAGCCTGATGTTAAAATACTGAGCCAAAACTATGCTGTGTCTTTCTTTTATACACATCAGCCGCGCTCCACCAACAACCTGTAAGTTTGTCTCTCCTCAGTCCAACCATGACCCGGACTGTCAGGCACATTTGTTCTGGTCCTTACATCTGCTTCTCTCTTTGCCAGTGTATTTGGTGCATAACTGTTTACTTCCTGTCTAATATATCCACTGGCTTAACTGTGTTTGATTTAATCCCTGGAAAACCAGATTAATGCTCTCTGTTGCCGTCATCAACACGCTTCCAAAACAACTGTTGTTTCTATGCTTCCAACAGGAGTTTGTGATGATTGTGGTGTTCGGGTTGGAATTCATCATCCGTATCTGGTCAGCGGGATGCTGCTGTCGCTACAGAGGATGGCAGGGTCGGCTGCGCTTTGCCAGGAAGCCCTTTTGTGTCATCGGTGAGTCTTTGGGCCACGCCTTTCTTTTTTTTTTTTTGGGTGATTAATTCGCTGCTTAAAGGTTTTGTTTTCCAGCTACAAAGCCATCCCCTTCTCATTGTTTCACCCTACAGTTGCCCTCTAGCGGACCGCTCTGCGTCCTCTCTGTGAATGCAGCCCATGGCACGCTATTGACCAAAGTCTGCTGGTGTCATTTTCAGCTGTGGTCAGGCCTCATAAGAGCAGAGAGCATTTACGTAATGAGGTTGCATTAACTGCCTTTTATTCTTTCCACTGTTTAGACAAGGATCGCTCTGCTGCTTCTTTCAAAGTACAGTAGGGCGCTCGCAGGGAGGGAGAGCAGTGCTCCGAGGTCAGCGAGTGCGTCGCAAGCTCCGGTTGTCACTGTTCAGCACTGACGGGAGAGCGAGCAAAAGAAGAGTGAAATATAAGTAAGAGATAAGGAGAAATGGAGAAGACGACGGCGTGTGATGGCGAGCGTGGAAAAATAATAAAGTGAGAAAGTAAAAGAAAGGATTTGAAGGATAAATGGAGCTGAATCATAACGCACATCCCTACAGAGAGAAACCCTGTGACTGTGCTGCAGTATAAAATGACTCTGTCTGTCTGTGTGTAGTTTTAGTCGTATTACAACTTTTATTATACTAATTTTAGTTTCTGTGCACAGACATCGACTTTAACTCCAGAGCATGACGGCAATTATTCTCCATCATTTGCAGAAAAACGTTTGGATTTTAAGATTTCAGAGTGATAGTGGGTGATTTCTTTGTGTTAGTGTGACTGAATCGGAAATGTTGTTAGCTCTTCCCACTAAACCAGCGCAGAACCAGCTATGGTTTAGTCCTCCATTGAACCAGCTCCCACTGTGGCCGGTTTGGAGACTGAACGCTGGGTAGCTGAAGCTGACGTAACTGTCATGGCAGTAAAATACTTGTGGGATAAATGTATGAAATAATGTGAATTTCTCACCTAATGTCAGTGACTAATTATCACTTTTTACTTGTAGCATGGTATAAAATGTCACAAGAGAAGCTGGAAAATGCACAGATTGTTACCAGATTACTCCTGGATCTTTGAAGCAGCTGGTCTTTGAGGATGCTTTTAGTGTGGAGCTCTGATAAGGCAGGAATGAAGCAGATATCCAGCCTGCTACAGAGAACTGCAGGAAAACCAGATTCATAGATTAATGCTGTTCAACGATTTATGAAACACAGAATTTGTGCTACTGGCAAAACTTTTTTGTTGTTGTTGTTGTTAATTTTTTTCTGCCATGACTGCAGTTATTTCTCTACATGAAGATTTCTAAATGAGCAAACTCCTGGTTTATGCCAAGTTTAGCCCCTGGCAGGTTAAATGAAGTGAAACTGGTTGTGTAGCTCAGTCTTTCCTCAGTCTGGGCATTGCTGTATCGCCAGGATTATTGTTAGGATTATCATGAATTAATTTGACTTCAGAGATGCTGAAAGCCTTGAGAATGGCAAGACTTAAAGTGGATCATGTCTTTAGTGGAAAGAGAAAAATGTGAGTAGCTTTGAGTGCCGTTTTATGCAACATCTCCTTGAGTATGATATGTAGGGTCAGTGACCTTTAATTGATCATAGTGTTGGTTCAGGTAGGCCATGAAGTCAGCCTACAGCTACCAAATCTCAGGTAGGTTGCACTGTATATGCTACTTTAGCCTTCACACAGGTGCTGCACACCTGCAAGCCACTTTGCAACCAGCTTCCATCCAATTATCTCCGTTTCTGACTCGGTGTCCTATCAGTGATGTCAGCTCGGTTATGTGCTGATGTTCTTCTAGAACCATGTCAAACATAAGTGGTTGTAGATGGAAACAGGAGGGCTTGTTTTTACTTCAGTGATTCTAAACAAACTCTGTGCATATTTGTGTGATAGTTTGAAAGTGCCTAAAGGTGTAGAAAGTGAGCTCATCCAGACAGCGGTGAATCTTACGAATGATTTATTTGTATCCAACCTTGAAGAACACAAATGTATTTTCCCTTTTCTTTAATCCTGGATTTAGAAAACTCTAAATGTAAAAGCTACAGGACAGATTAGCTTTTATACAGACAGGAAAAATCTGTATGCTGTATTAACCACTGATATTTGCGCAGATAGTTAAAACATTTACAGAGTTCAACACACATTTAGAGAAGAACACTAGGGTGATGGTACTGTCATGCTAACATTTGCACAACCTGGGGAAAGTAAACCTGTCTGACTCCTGAAAATCATTCAGGAGTCTTTTTACTGAATTCCACAGTCACTGTGAATTAGTGACTGTGGTTTGCAGTATAAAGAAAAAGCACCTTTTAGCGCTCAGCTGGAGTAGAAAAGAGCTGTGTCAGTATCAGCCATTTAAACTATGCTTTATTAGTATTTGTTTAGGTATTTATACTTGAGTATTTCCATTTTAAGCTGTTCTGTAAGTGTAATAAAAATATTAATCTTGTAAACATGAGTGCTTTTAGTTTTTATACTTTTGCTGATAGTACTTTTTAAACTCAAGCAACATTTACTTTAATGGATGCACGGGATCTGACTGATCTGTCTTACATTAAAATGCTTTAATAATGCTAGAATAATAAGATATCCTGGTCTGAATATCTAAAAATAATACAGCCTCCAGCTGAACTCATTTAAAATGTTCTTCCTTTTGCTGTTACTTTTGGCCCAGAAGTTAAATCATTTCTTCTTCTTCTGTGGAGTCCTTTAAGCAGTTCTTTTTTTCTTTTCACTTTGGCTGCTGCATCGTGCCCAGTGGAAATTCTGTTAACCAGTTTATTTGTGGCAGCAGGGCTCCCTAATTACTCGCGATCATGCAGCTTCACTGGAGCCGTACGGCGGCATGTTGATGCCAAAACAGCCGAACGCCAAAGGAAGTTTCTGTGCTCAGAATAAGCACCGCGTGCAGAATCTTCATGTTGATATGACGTTTTAACCAGCGTGATCTAAAGATGTGTTAGTCTGTGACTTCAGAGCGACCAACATTAACTCGCAAATGAAGCGGGAATGAAAACTAGCATCGCTTTAACTGGTGTGAACAGGTGATTTGTCCATGTGAGTCATTTAAAAGACCAAAGACTCCCCGGGGGTTAAAGGAAGTATGTCCGCTGACAGCCTGAGTAAATGACTCCATGGTGGCTGTGATGCACATGGCTCGGCCCTTATGGAGATGCATCTGAATGATGCGCCTGAGGATGGACTGTCATAATATGCAGCTTTCTTGTGTTTGTCTGGTTTCACGCTCACATTCTTTCGTGTGAAGTTTTGCCTGAAGCTCAGAACACTGTGTTTCAAATGAAGACCTTCAAATTGTGATCATTCATCACAATTTGATCATATCAACCATCAACTCTGCAGGTTTGCATTCGGATCTGTTCTGGAAACTGAATATGTTCTGCATATGTGCACTTGCTGTTGCTGGTCTTGCTTGCCCTTACATGCTATCAATGTCTAAAGTTTTTAAAAATCTGCAGAAAGTGCAGCTTTGCAGTGGAGGTGTTTAAAAATGGGAGGCTGCCCACCGGTCTGTGTAGTTTCATTGAGAAGCTGAGCTCTTTGCCGTCTTTAAGTTCTAAACTGGGAAGAAGTTGGTTTGTGAAAAACTCAGACTGAAATACGCAATTTCTATCCTGGTTGTGGAACACTGGACCTGGAATGATATTTAAGGATAAGTGAAGATAGGAGTTTGTCCAACCAGTCTACATGTGTTTCGTGGACTTCATTCACCTGCATCCTTTGGTTTAACCTGTAGGGAAGTGCTTCAGTAGTACAGTGTATCTGGCCTGATGTTACAGGCCATTTAGTCCATGTACAAGTGTGTTTTGGGCGGGCGGTTTGGGCAGCTCCTCAGAAACCCAGATCTGGACAAGCGGATTGATGAATGGATGTGTGATGAGTGAAAATGTTCCTACATTTTTGACTTCACTGTTGGGGAGCTATCGTGAGATGTGCTGTCTGTAGGGCTGAATGCCTGTGTAGAGTCAGCTGGACTGATTTAAATCTTTGGATTCTTTGTGGGGTTTTTTGTTTTTTTTACTTTCCTCTGAGCACCTTCAAAGTCGGCGAGCTCTGCTGGTGCCCCTTTAATGTATTTGTAATGCCGCTGCTGCTCATGACCTTTCCCCTTTCTCTTCCTCTCCCCACTGTGGGTCAACTGATCTGTTTATTTATACGACCATCAGCTTCACCTCAACAAACATTCTCTCTTTTAAAAAAATGGGTTCGACTGAAGGACAGAAGGGAAATCCTCTCGTACACAGTGAAGTAAAATAGCACGGCCCGGGTGTAGAGTTTAACGCGGAGCATCGCCGAGATGGAAGAGACGGGGAGATTTGGGGGGTTTTTTGAGTTGGACGAGGTCTTATTTGTCTGTGCTCTTTGTGGGTTTGGTGTTATTCATGTGCTCGCTGTGCTTTGTGTGAACTTCCTCTGCACAGAGTCAGATCTGTGAGCGTCTGCCTCTCTGTGCCCGTGTTTACATCTGTCACAGTTTTTATGCTCTTATGGGAAATTAAAAGGAAACAAAGCAGAAGTGTGAGCTCTGCTTTCAGATATACAGCAGAGCACTGTTTTAGCCAATTACCTCTCCCTCTGCTGTGTTTGTGTAAACAGCAGATCGATGCAGTAGCCAGGCAACTTAAATCAGCATATACTCTGTATAGGAAGAGGCCATAGGCTGCTATTGTGCTGTTGATGCCTGTGGCAGATTATGTCATCTCCAGTAATATGGAGCCTTTGTTGGGCTGATTTACTGCAGTGAGCAGCGTGAGATGACAACGCTGACTTACTGTTATTGCATGACAGACGTCGAACCGTCTAACTGGCGTTCAGATGAGAATGAATTTTGATAGGATGGTTTCACGTTAAGATCAATAACAACAAGATATACTTGCTTCTGTTTTCTTTTCTGCTAGCAGGAGTGAGCAGTCTTTTCTTTTTTTGGAGCTGTCAATGAGATGAGGGAAATAGTCGTGTTTTTTCTGAGAGCCAGTTTTCTTATTTTTTGAGTGCACACAGAACGTACACATAAATCACTACACATAATCGCTAGGGGTGCAACGATACTCGTATCGATATTGAACAAGAGGGCGCTCTTACCCCGGAAGGACACACCGTCGCAGCGAGAGGGCGTCACCCGTCACTATGGCAACATAAACAAAACATAACTGTACAAACAGAACCCCAAACAGCCCTGACCCGCTACAATATGCTGCTGAGAATATAGCCCAGAAGAAGCGTATAGTATAGCTTTTATTTTGGAAAGAGCCATTTCTCTGTAATAAACTCTCTTTTCCAAAGATGAGTGATTCCTCAATCAGATACAGGTGTTACCGCGCCAGATCCGCGGCCCCGAACCGTAGTAAGGAAACCTCTGGCAGTTACTTGAAGGTTCCGTAACTGACTCGTAGCCGGCAACAGCTTACTATACAGGTCAACTCCGCTAGCAAAAAGATCGAAGGAGGCGTAGGAAACTGCTTCACCGAACTTTATTTCTTCTCTAAGGCACGAACACCGCGTACAGTGGGCTGAAACAGTTTACTCACAGCGAGCATCGCCGACACAACTCTGGCTGTCGAGGGAGTTATTATATTCCTTTTATTTATTTTCTTTTCGTCTCTTCTGTAGCTAACCGTTACTTTTTCCCCTTCTCCGCTCTCTCTCTTCACACACACACCAGGCAGTCCCGCTACACACATCCCGAATACATTTCCCATCAGGCTTCATCCTTAAAGGGCCATGCCTGTAACACAGGGCTTGCAAAATCGCTAGCCCGACGTCCCGGGGCTAGCGGGCTATTGTAGGAAGGAAAAATATATGTCAATGCTTTTGCATTCTTTCGGAAATGTAGCTGGGTAATTATGTCATTGGCATCGGTGAGCCACTGTCAATATGTGACATATTGAAATCGCGTTTGAATTTGCGCTTGTTTTTTGCTTTCACTTTGCAAATGTCCAGGTGCCTTCTTTTGGCGCACCGGCCGGTCACGACCGGCGGGGGAAAGTCACTCGGGTCAGAACATGGGGTGCCACCATCATCCCACTTCTGACACCAATGTGGCGAGCTCAGACAAGGAGGAGACGGAGGTGTCGTTTGGTCTTGCTTCCCGTGAGCTAGCCAGGGAGCACAGCCGTTTATTGACATCTGCAGAAGAACACTGCCGCTAGCTAACTGCTCAGCGCGGCAACCGCACAGCAACAACAACAACACACAGGGCGCCCTCTGACCCCGGAAGGACACACCGTCGCAGCGAGAGGGCGTCACCCGTCACTATGGCAACATAAACAAAACATAACTGTACAAACAGAACCCCGAACAGCCCTGACCCGCTACAATATGCTGCTGAGAATATAGCCCAGAAGAAGCGTATAGTATAGCTTTTATTTTGGAAAGAGCCATTTCTCTGTAATAAACTCTCTTTTCCAAAGATGAGTGATTCCTCAATCAGATACAGGGCTCGCAAAATCGCTAGCCCGACGTCCCGGGGCTAGCGATTTTTCCAGTCGGGCTACCAAAATCTATCTCTGCCCTGCCCGTCGGGCTATGTAGGAAGGAAAAATATATGTCAATGCTTTTGCATTCTTTCGGAAATGTAGCTGGGTAATTATGTCATTGGCATCGTGAGCCACTGTCAATATGTGACATATTGAAATCGCGTTTGAATTTGCGCTTGTTTTTTGCTTTCACTTTGCAATCGCGCGAACTGTGTATAGAGAGCGACAGCACTGATTGGTGAGTGATGATAATTTGCGCACCAATTCCTCTGACATCGTCTTATCAATCGTTAGCTTACTATGCAAACATGACAAGTGAAATCTCCCGCAGCAAGCTTAAACATGTGAGAGGTTGATCGCGCAGAGAATCGCTGAGCTTTTGTGTGTGTGTGTGTGTGTGTGTGTGTGTGTGTGTGTGTGTGTGTGTGTGTGTGTAAAAGCAGCAGGATATATATTTTAGTTCTGCTGAGCCAAATAAGACAGGTCAGGGTGAAGAAGTGACAGCCAAAGAAAAGCTTACCACAAAACGGAAAAGTTATGACAAATCAGACTATAAGGCAAAAAGAAAGTGCAGCTTTATGGTTTCATGGACAAAAGAATTTCTGTGGCTGCAATATGACGAGCTAAATAACCAGGGCTGCACATAAGTGGTCCGCAGGTGCGCATTCGCTGTCAAAAAAAAAAAAAAACGCGCACAAGATATGAAGTTGCAACGCGTGTTTGCGTACATAAGATTTTCTGGAGGAGGACAGACATTTGTTTAGAACTCTTAAAGATGTCGAAGAAGCTCCTTTAAGCAATTACTTTGGTGTTCCTCCACCTCCAAACAAATGTCAGAAGGAGTCCGAACCACAAAAGAAGCACGTATTCTCGGAAAAGTGGTTGCAGGAGGTGAGCTGGCTTCAAACAAATGATGAACGCACAGAGATGTGGTGCGGAATGTGCCGTGAAAATCCCACTCTAGCGGACAAAAACAGTGCTTTTTATATGGACGCAAACGCGCGTTGCAACTTCTTATCTGGTGCGCGTCTTTTATTTTGACAGCGAATGCGCACATGCGGACCACTTATGTGCACCCGTGTAAATAACATAATGTTCTGCCGGGTGTGTTGTTGGTTTTCTCTCGATTTCTGAGTCGACAAGCGCCTTTGTTACTGGGACCAGTCATTTTAAGAAAGGCCCCCATTAGAACCCATGAGAAATGCAAGAAATGCATTATTGCTCAGTCTGCAATATCTTTCCCAGAACAAACACCAATTGCAAATAACATACTAAAAATAAACCTGAAAAATCTGTTTAGAACAGCTACTATGTTGCAAAGAGTGAACTACCACTGGCAAAATTTAGCAGTCTTTGCAAACTTCAAAAAGCAAATGGCCTCGATCTTGGTTCCACTTGTCTCTTACCCGTGACTTCAGTGGAAATTTCAAATTCAGGATCTGACACAGACTGATTCATGTCCTACACAGTTCTTACAAGTTCATAGAAATTTCTGTTCAATTAGAACCAAGTATTTGAGTTGATGATTGTAATTTTTATACAATGTTGTAATTTGTTTTTCAACAATTTTTTGATTAATGTTTTGTTTCCTTTACAATATTATACTTTAATGTATAATATTGTAAAGGAAACAAAACAGGAAACAAAACATCAATCAAAAAATTGCTCTCTTTTTTTATTCGGGCTACTTACATTTATTTTGGGCTACCAAAAACTGAAGAGTCCCTGCCCGAAGGGCTACCAGGGATTTTGAAATTTTGAGAGCCCTGAGATATATTTATTTTTTTAATTACTTTTGTTTCAGCAACATTAAATTTAAAAACTGTACTTTTGAGTTAAAATATATATTTATAATTTTAATAAATGACAAATTAAAAAGGCATGAACATTTTTTTTGTATCGAAAAAATATCGAACCGTGACACCAAAGTATCGAACC
>NW_024582396.1:1716228-1773240 GCF_018398535.1 Haplochromis burtoni
GAACCGTGAATTTTGTGTATCGTTGCACCCCTACCTCTGAGCCTTTGAATTCAAGTGTTTCAGTCACAGGTGTATAAAATCAAGCACAGAGAAGGTAAAGTGCATAAACATGAATAATGCTCTGTTGACTCAGTAACTGCAGAGGTCCAAACTTCAGCTAGCATTAGCATCAAAATCAGTTTTCATAATCCACCATAATAAAAACTGTATTTCAAGTTTTTCTGATCTTTTTGTGGTCGTCTTCCTCTGGCATGCCAGGAGCTTCACAGCCTGGTTCCTGTAGCAAGGCAGCTCCTGTAGGTGTAGTGTGTTGGTGACCCAGCAGATTTGTCTGTATAGTGTAGCTTTGTATAGATTATTTCTGTTTGAAAACACATATTTATCAGTGCAGATCATTTTAAAGGCAGCTTCATAAAGAATTGTATCCTCTTCTGCTGGTAAGCCGTCGTTTTGTGTTTTCATTCCAGACATCATAGTGCTGATAGCGTCAGTGGCGGTGGTGTCAGCAGGTAGCCAGGGCAACATCTTTGCCACGTCAGTCCTGCGAAGCCTGCGTTTCCTGCAGATCCTACGAATGGTGCGAATGGACCGAAGGGGAGGCACCTGGAAGCTGTTGGGCTCTGTAGTCTACGCACACAGCAAGGTAGGCGAGGAGGGCATCTGCAGATCAAGCTTCAGGGAATCTCAAGATGTTTCTGTAACGCTATGTTTATACGATTAAAACAATTAAAGGTGTTAAAGATGAAATGTTATGCAGTATTTATTTATTTTTAAGCTAGTAGACTAATCTTGCATGATAGTTTGATTGCTCTTCCTTGCTATTTTGAGGTCACAGAGGGTTTCATGAGCATTCATCACCTACCTAAATGTTCCTGATAAAGTGTACACCAGCACAGCTGTGTTCCTACAGCGTTGTTCGAGCAGAGCAATGAGTCAGATTAGCTGCAGTCCCTGATTTGCAGGTAACACTGGGCACATTCAGAGGTCTTGTAGAGTTCAGAGCAGGCAGTTCAGCAGCTGTTTTAGCAGCACATCAGGAAGTTGGTCGCAGTGTTTTATCATATTTATGTCTAAACCAATAAGGGACTGCATCAGAGGAAGGTTCTGTAAAGGGTCGTGACCTATCACGTCATTATTTTATTTCTGTTTCTGACCTCAGTGTTCAGAGAAAAGTGGTTTTAGGTCGATGTGCATTAAATAAATGCTCCTTTTTCCACCATTAAACTCTGAATGACCTCTTTGACTTCTGCAGGAACTGGTAACCGCCTGGTACATCGGCTTCTTGGTCCTCATCTTCTCTTCGTTCCTTGTCTACCTTGTGGAGAATAAGTTCAACAATGAGTTTGCTACGTATGCGGATGCCTTGTGGTGGGGCACAGTGAGTTTGGAGGAATTTCTGTACTTTAGTAAAAAGCCCTGATAGAAATGATTTTTTTACCAGCTGTCAGCCAATCTCTGCAGCCACCTGACCCTCCTGAGTTAGACTTTCTTGGACATCAGCAGAGTACAGGTTTTACTCTGAGTATTTTCAGATGAGTGTGTCGTGCTCTGGATGCAGAAAAGCAGAATCCTTGCCGTTATTATCTCCTGTTCAGCTCTGCCTCTGAGCACCAACAGCCGTCCATAAACATTAGTCCTGCACGGCTCCGTTAAACACCATTATTAATCCAGCTCAGAAATTCATAATGGTGTAAAATAGCCTTTGTCATGAATGGTAATCAGAGCCTGAATGAAAAATGTTCAGGCTTCCAAATCAAAGAGGTAGATGGATGGATATCTGTACAGATGGGCAGATAAAACCGGCACAGTAATAAAGCCAAGTAAGGTTTTCCTGCCAGTTTCAGTCCACGGCCAGATACATCTGCCCCTGTCATTAAATGGTGAATACACTTCATTAAGTGCTTCTTTTCAGGCTTTTGTTGAATACATGAGAATGCTTTTATCCAGCAGTCATATTTTGATGCACTAAGTACCATCAATTTAAATCATTACTGCAATTAACTCTTTTAATTCTATTAAAACTTCACTTGCTGACATCGAGATGTTTGAGTCCCATTTTCATTGAATCTGAGGTTTCATATTGTCAAAACGCCCTCTCCGTGTATATCTGCACAACATCATCAGATGCTCGGTAGGTCTTTGCACATAAAGGACAAGAGGAGTGCACATTCTGTGCCTTAGAAAACTTTATTTTTTCAGATAAGGCAGAATAAACATTTGAGCCGCCGGCTTTCAGCAGCGTTCTTGGAACCAAGGCCGCACAGACTGACGCCCGTTAAAGCCTCTGCGCAGGTTTAATCATTCAGATGTGATTGCAGTGCTTGAAGGCATCATTTAAAATCATGTCTCTGTATGGAGAAAATCAGGCTGTATGCAAAAAGGAAAAAGATGCAAATACAATGGAGCGATGCGTACCAGAAGACATTTAACACTGAGCAGTCTGACAGAAATAAACGCAGTCTTAATAGATTAGTGTAAGTAAAGCAGAGGATGCATTTTCAAGTCTACTAACCAAATAACCCCTTTTTAATATCACTTAAAGGACCATTTCACCAAAACTGCAAAAGCTGCCTGAGTCACAAACAAAAAGATGAAACCAGTTTCTGTCCTACAACCTTTAAAAGATGCCTTTAAAAACAGGCCTCATATAGGTAGATATAGGTATAGGTATTCCACATGACTTTATAATTTCCAACTAATGACGTCTTACTGTTAAATAAAAAAACTGCTAATAGCTTGTAGATGCTTAGATAAGTCATAGACAACGTCGGCATTACCAGGTCACTTGCAAGTTCTGATACAGCACAAGTTTTAATTTTAAATATAACATTTGTTTAAAAGTTCCCTGTTTAAACAGCCAGGGGCTGCATATGAGCATCCATCAGGCCCTGATAATAATCATTGTTTTCACAGATCACCCTGACAACCATCGGCTACGGAGACAAGACGCCAAAGACGTGGACGGGGCGGATGCTGTCCGCGGGGTTCGCCCTCCTCGGCATCTCCTTCTTTGCCTTGCCAGCTGTAAGTTATTCTTTTTTTATGAATCAGTTTTCTGTAACAGGTTTTCATTTTTTTCTCTCGTAAAGTTTCCTTTTTTATGAAATTTGCTTCTTTTTTAATGTAAATTTACAACCTTATTATTGTAGTTTATAAAAATAATTATTGTTGTATTGTTGTAATAGAACATTCAGTTAATTTCCAGTCACAGTAATTCAGTCATTAAATTGAATTATGTTCCTACTTGAGGACAAAAGTTCTCTGAAACAAGCTGTTTTAGCGCTTGCCTGCTCTCTTCTTATTGGCTGACTTCTGGAAGCCTGCACAGGAGCACTAGGATACTCTCTTTAAGTCACTGCTACCAGTGCACGAAACCACATCATGGTGTATTTGTGGTGTGTGTATTTATTGCTGTTTATATCATTTCAGGGTATTCTGGGTTCAGGCTTTGCCCTGAAGGTCCAGGAGCAGCACAGACAGAAGCACTTTGAGAAGAGAAGAAACCCAGCGGCCTACCTCATCCAGGTAAAACAGACACCCTGTTATTCTTTTGTCTCTGACACATATCTCTGCTCTGGGCTGGACAACGAAGACGTTAATGTTGACGATTCAATCCACTGTAGTGTTGTTAAAATCTATAAGCGACTGTCATTCTCCACTTTGTCCTTTTCCTTCATGGACTCGACGAAACCCAGTGAAAAGCAGATATCGTCACCCTGTGCAGCCCACTTCTCTCCTCATCTTCTCAAAGCTCAATCATCTCTTTCACCTCCTACTAGTATAGCCATAGACTGTATATAAAAGATGGTCATGGCTACCATGAGATCACCATTTGGATTGCAGATTCCTGTTTTTCTTCTTTTCTTGCCATTTTGAAAGCAGGCGTTACAAGCACAGGTGGAACCGAGGGATGTTCCACGGCTAACACATAGACAACCATCTGCACTCACATTCACACCAATAGGTGTGACAGACCCCAGCATGATGGTGGAATTGAACTCAGGACCTTTTTGCTGTGAGGCAGCTGTGCTAACCACCACTGCCCAAGGAAGATTCATGACAAGGAGAAAAAAAACTGTGTGACTTTATTTATGCTTTGAAACGTCTGTTCAGCTCATCTAATCTAGATGATCTCTTGACGTTCCAAAGGCTTCTTCAGTTTTTAAAGCTGATGAGGAGTCAGTGTTGTAGGTGGCTGAAAGCATCTCTGTCCACTGAACTGAAGTGGTGTCCGACAACTCCAACTATCTGCCACCTATGATTCGGTCCTGAGGTCCCTTTCCAGACGATCTAACAACATTCAGTCCTCGTCCTATATGACCTTAACAAACGACATGATGATAGGGTGGGACAACAACTCGCAAACAAGGCCAACATGTCCGGAACGAACTCCAACGTGACAATCCTGGGTTAAATACCTGGGACTCGTCATCAGCTTTCAGATGAAATCCAGTTTGGATTAAAGCAATTGTTTAAATGTGTCAAAAACATTTCCTTCCTACTTGTCTGAAACAATCCGAAAGCCTGGCAGGGTTATTTGGGGGGATGGTTGTTTTGTTTTTGTTTATTTTTTGGGGTCTGAGGAACCACGGCGATGTTAAATCAAGAGCTGAGTTACAGAGAAAACTCCTCCCACTGTCTGTCTTTTATATACAGTCTATGGTATAAAGCACAGAAACACCAACGATCCCCTCCGTCCTGCTACCTGATCTTCACTCACCTTTAGTTTCATCCTGACTTTCACTGGTGCTGAACTCACATTGACCTCCTCGTATATTTCCCCACATGCTTCCTTTTCCTTTTGTCCATCATATGTTCCCATCTCCTCCTCCTCCTCCTCTTCATCCTGTGCATCCCCATGTTGTACCAGGCTGCGTGGCGTTATTACTCCACCGACAGCACCAGGCCCTACCTGGACGCCACGTGGCGGCACTATGAGAGCCTCCTGCCTTTCCACAGGCATGTATCCATGCCTGACCGCCGGCCGACCCCAGACGTGTGACACATCCGTGTTTTAGTTTTCACTAATCAGCTCTTTTTTTACTTTCTTTTCTTTTCTCCTCTTCTCCTGACTCCCTCTGGGGCCTTGTTTTTCTTTTGTTTTTGTTTTTTACCTTTTTTCTGTCTGTTTATCGTTTTTTTTCTGGGAGGGGGGTCTTTTAATTTTTCCCTTCCACCTATTTTTTTTGTGTATTCTGCATGCAGTGTGTTTGGCGTAGTTATGCGGCTGATGAGAACTCGGTTTCCATTGCTACCTGGAAGCCTCACTTGAAGGCGTTGCATACCTGCAGCCCTACAAAGTAGGTACAACTATGGCAGCTGGTGTCTGTATTTGGTGTCTGTGCCACATTCCTTTCCTGCACTTCAACTTTGCAAATTTAAAGTTCATTTAGATCCTCTTTGGATTATTCACTTTTCCTGCTCTGTCCTGTCGTTTTACGTATCTGCTTTTTTTCTCTTTATTGAAAATTTATAGAAGAAGTGATTTTAGAATTTTAATTTATAAATGACAGACAATTTCCAGGCTCCATTAATGTAAAAAAAAAAAAAAAAAGCTGACTCCTTCATCTGCTTCTCTATAAATGTCTCCGTCTGTGCGCTGAGTGCTCAACGGGCCAGGAACTTTCGCTGCTTTGAGGGACCAAGGCAGCAATTTTAGCCGTCACCCTTTCATAGCACGTCTATTTATGACTCCAATTGTGGCTTCAATGACCCAATCGGGCTTTTTGAACTCAAAGCCCTCATCTTCTCAAAAGCCCAGGGCCCAGAGTGATTTAGAGGGACGCACCTATTTCAGTCTGTCAGTGTGTCAAGCTTTAGCTGTAGCGCAGCTTTTTTACAGAAAATGATGAGGGATGCGGAAAGAGTTGAGAAATTTCCCCCAGTGCCGTCAAACCGTCAACTTCCATCAAGTGGTTCTTCATATTACTGTCAATGACAGGAAAGTTGGTATTTATAATAAAACCATACGTAATTTTACCTTCATAGTGTGAATCTTTTCAAATTTTACAGCCCTCAAAGTACAAAAGGGATGATTTTAAATTAAAGGCTTTTTAAGTGTCAGTATTTATTATATCCACATGAAACCTTCAGGACTGAAAATCACATTTAATCTCTGTTAAAAACTGCAACCAAATCACCACGAGTGTCACAATCCACAATCAAGGTTTTATTTAAGTAAGATTTGTTTTTCTCTACAACAACAGGGGTGGGGAACTCCAGGCCTCGAGGGCCGGTGTCCTGCAGTTTTTAGATGTGTCCTTGATCCAACACAGCTGATTTAAATGGATAAATTACCTCCTAAAAAGTTCTCCAGAGGCCTGGTAATGAAGTAATCATTTGATTCAGGTCTGCTGACCCAGGGACACCGACCCTTGAGGCCTGGAGTTTGACACCGCTGCTCTATAACCATCTCTGAGCTTCAGTATCTCGTGATACATCCTAGCGTTTCAGATCGTACTCAGTAACACAACTTTAATGTCTGCAGTGTAGAGGAACAGACGCCCCAGAGAATTCACTTCAAAAAGTGCATTCTGGGTAAACTTTAAATGCTCATATCACCATGTGAGATGCGCGTCTGCTCAAAACAAGTCATGACATGAAAGTTCTCCTTTCACCTACCTGACTTTGTGTGAGCGGTGTCAGAACAAGTTTCTAAAAAGCCCAATCCGAATCATCCTTGGTGTTCACGTGTTCTTTATAACCGTTTGGACCGCGTCACCAAAGTTGACATGTTTTTGTCTGAGTCGTAGGAGTGTTGCCTGGCTGCAGGTGCTTCTCAGCATTCAGAAACCGCTTGAAGGCCAATTCACAGGTTCCATGTTTGCGCCTCACCTGGTTTCTGTCTTAAGGTGTCACACTTTAAATGGGACCACACATTATTTTTATTCGTGTCCCCACATATTGAGGCACTGTCCAAATTTTTATTGGCTTCAGTTCACAAACGTAAACACACCTCACCAACAGATGTGCTGACTCAAGGATGCTGGAACTCAAAGATAATTTCCAGGCACGGCAGCAGCTGACATACCTGTCGCATAACAGCATAAAAACAAACTTTAGCTTCTACTTCTGCTAATAAAAGTTGGGAAAATGGAATTAAGTTAAAAAAAACTGCAAGCTGTGTTCCTTTTCTTAAATTGTCTCAATGTCAAAAAAATTCAATCTGCATTTTAGCATTAATCTCATCACCCATGTTGTCCCACACAAACATCATGGACTTCATGTTTAGTTTGTTGGGACTAGATCAGAATTTGAACATGTGCTGGAAAAGAAGCTCCTGAAGTTTTGTGTTTCATACCCTGTGAGGTAAAAGATTTAACTATGCAGTTCCTGAATAATTTTTATGACTAAGAAAGTTTCAGAAACATCCCTGCCTCTGATTTATTATTTCATAAATCATACCGTGTCTACTCCAGCCAGCAAATTCTATTTTTTAAATTGACCTAAGACGAGCACTTTATTCATGAAGCTGCCCAGTCTGTACCAAAACCTGCTTTGCTCTATGTAACGTATATCTAAAAAGAGCTTCTTCCTGTTCCTTTCAGAATAAAAGACCTCAACATACGCTGCATGACTGCTATAATCCCACGTACTGTTACTACACATTTTAGAAAAGATAATAAATCTCTAGAACCCACATGGGTTCAATTGGCACAATAATGTTTTTATTTAAATGAAAGTCAAAATGACAGGTCATCACAGTGTGATGGCACGTGCTGTGGGAAATGACTGGTATCGTCCCAAACAGCACATGATAAAAGCAGAAAAGCTGGCCTTAAAAGCTCGCCTCCCTTCATGTTTTAGCATTGGCATTTATGAGTTTTGTGCACTTACATTTAAATACTCTGTTTAAAATTATCCACAGTTCTGTGATATAATCCAGGCATCTAACCAAGCTGCTAAACGTTAATACTCGAGCTAGTTATGCACCTTGAATTATAGAAATGGGGAGCTTTTCTTCTTTGGTTAAAGAACTTTTTTAAAATTTTATGATTTGTGCATTTTTTGGTATCCATCCTAAACACCCTGCAAACACCCAGTGATTGGGGTTTGTTTTCCACCCCTCCTATGTGCTTTTGAAAGCCATCTGTGGAGCCTGGAAATATTGGGACAGCTATCTGCAATGTATACAATAAATGCATTGCAGATGGTTACATATAATGTACAGTTATAGCTTTATGATTACTTTATTTAAAGGAGTAATGTGTGAAACATGCAGTCCTTAAGTCACTTTCTTCTCTCGCTGCTGCTTTAGTGTGCATGAACCTGCATGTTTGTAGTGAGTCTGCTGTTTGTTAAGGCTTCCACCATCAGGCCTCTTATTGATCGATGTGTTGCGGCCTTCAAATCCTCTGCATTTGTGAAAGAAACAGCTGCTGGCAAAGCTTGTGATGCAGAAATCTCCCTATCATGCTGAACACATTGGTGCATTTGCAGGTTTTAGCTCCTCGGTTATAAATCATGTATAACTTGTATTTTAATGAATTCCTAAAGCTCACATCATCACGACTTTAACTGGAGAGTAAAGGAGTTTTTAAACATGCTGAGTGTGTCATTCATCACTGTGGACATAAACTTTGCATTTATGATGTTGCCGTTAAAGAAGAATTCGCATTTGCCGTTAACACTACTGCTGAGGCCGCGCTAACTTTACACGCTGAAAAGGTTTGCAAAGCAAAAGTAAACATAGAAATCAGCTGCCTGGAAAAGCCTCGGTGCTAAGTATATGAGGCACAACCTGCATTACCCAACATGAAGCGCATCCAGCAGGTTCACTGTCCAGTACACGTCAGGGTGTGCTTTATAAACTGGTTTCTTGGTTTTCATTAAGCCAAACGAGTTCATGTTATTATGTGGAATAATGCATCCACTTCACAAAAACTTTGACACTTATTGGGTCTGGATCTCCTGCTAGTTGGACTAACCTCATCCTCACCTAGGAGGTGCCAGGATATGTCCTGGTTAGATACCTGAACCACTCTAGCTGGCTCCTGTTCATGTGATGGAGAAGCAGCTCTAAGCAGAGTCCTTCCTGACTTACTGAGCTCCTCATGCTCCATCCAGAGTCTTGCCACCCTTCGAAGGAACCTCATCTGAACTCTAAACCCTGAACTCTGAACTCTAAACCCTGCCCCCTTGGCTTTGCCTAGAAATTCTAGAACATAGGTGTCAAACTCTGGCCCGCGGGCCAAATTTGGCCCGCAGCCTAATTACATTTGGCCCGCGAAGCCATACCAAATTACTATTAGAGCTGGCCTACTGGTATTATAAAGCTAATATATATATTGTTTAGTATTAAGCTTTGCTTGTTCCATATTCAGTTTTTCAGCAAAACTTGTTTGAGTCCATAAGAAAAGATTCATTCTTATATCTGGAGGAAGATTTTTCAATAAATATTAATGTTAGCCCGCGACTTTGTTCCAGTTTTGAATTTTGGCCCACTGTGTATTTGAGTTTGACACCCCTGTTCTAGAAGGTTATGACCAGTATTAATGACCAAGGGCAACCTGGCAGAGGGCAGCTTCCACTGTGACCGGGTCCAAATTATTTCTGGTAGTGTGAACCAGGCTCTCACTGCGGTTGTGCAGAAAATGAACGTCCTGTAATGGGTTAGATACCCAATATTCCTTGGTCTTGGAATAGACCAAGCTGCAAAATAAAAAATGATGCACTGTATTACCTTGCAATAACATTGTAACTTTGACCAAAAAAGACTGTTCACTGTGGTAGATTACATAACTTACCATACAAAAATTGATGCAAGACAAAGTGGAAAATATTAGTTAAACTCTCTTTAATACAACATATGAGATTTCTAATAAATGGGCTAAAACTTGCAAAAGCACCAGTATTTTGATATAAGCACTGTACTATTACTGAAGTTTTATGAAAAGATGTGTTCTCAAATATCTTTCCTTTTCTGATCTGTCTGCTGCAGGAAGGAGCAGGGAGAGTCGACCACAAGGTTTGTGACTGTTTGACCTTCGCTGTGTTACGTAGTGTTGTAAGTCCATGACTTGGAAATAGGGCTGGGCGTCAAATCAGAGAATGTATCAACAAAGCTGATGCGGCGCAGTACCACGTGTGACCACTTGGGAAATTTACCTGAAAATAACTGAGTGCCTGAATTTTATTTTCATGGCTTTTTCTTCTTGTTTTTAGTCAAATGTTTGTAAGTACTTGAGTTTTTAGATTACCTTGAAAAGTCAGCTTTAGATTTTAGAGTTTCTAACTCCTGCCTGTAGATCAAAGATGAATGACGGCTATAAGATACACCTCAACAATGTTATGAAGGGGAATCAATCTATAGAGGCCGAAATAGTTTTAGGTATCAGGCTATAAATGTGTTTATTTCTGCTGTACAGCCGGACTTCTTGGACACCGGTTGTTAGAGGAACTGATGTTATTGTGGCACTTCTTTTTCAACCTTCATCTGCACTTTGCAGCTCACTCATTAGTGATTCTCCATGGCCACGCCCATATTTACTTTCTATTCTAATGACGTGTCATCGCCTTTAGGACAACTTAGCTACACCGGATGTACCTTATGTTGCATGACATCAAAAATGTGGTGCAGCTTTTATTTTTATCACTCACTTAAATTCAGTAGAAGGTACAAAGCATTTCCTGCAATGCTCTAATGCAAACGAATGAGCGCTGGGAAATCAGCAGCAAAGCTGAAGAAGTTCTGTTAATACACTCGTGATCTGCATCGTTATGTTCAAACAATGGCCGGCTGTCTTTGAGGGCTCTTTCCGCCACACTTCTGTGCGACCTGCATGGTCACCCAGACAGAACAGGTGCCCTAACAGGAGCTGAAGGCCATAAGGGTGATGATGTGTTGCCTGGAAAAGCAGCCACTTTTACACAAGCACTCTGTATGACTCAGTGTTTTGACTTTCTGTTTGGTGCTGTTTTTTCTTTTTATTGCTTTTTCTCTCCAAAAGAGAAAAAATAAAATCATTTACACACCACGTTCACTACACACAAAGGCAAAAACACACACACAACATTTTTCTCATGCTTTAAACCATCCTCTTGCCTGAGGTATCTATTACACACTTATTACAAATGTTATTCTGTGTGATAATGTCCTAATATTGCTTAATTTTGTAATGAAATCAGTGCTCCTGATGTTTCTCTTTGAGCCAATGCATTTATAGACTCATTTGGGGAGGGCAGTGTGCAGGGCAGTGGAGGCTGTGTGATGTAATATGTTGTGTTTGCAGTTATGAAACACTGAGTAAATGTTTGTCTGCAAACCACCGCTGCGAACTGAAGGCAGGCGTGCTTTCTTTTTTTTTTTTTACATTACTCTTTCCCTTTGAACCTGGTTTATGAAATACACCACAATGTAGAAAAGGTGATGGAGGTTCTGCAAAACCCCCAACTCTATTTATGTCTCTACTGCAGAGCTAGAGAGGAGGGATTAAACGCCACACTGTGCAGTCAGTGCAGAGCTGCCTTGCTTTATTAACAGAATCAGTATATATGAGAAAAGGCAGTGAGGAAACCAAAACATTACATGGGAAACAAAAATGGATTTGCATGTTTATACCTTCAGTAAACCCACACGACTGTGTAAAGCTCCCTGTCCGCTCACTGGTGATTCAGGCACTTGTTGCCATGGCCCAGCTGAATTCACATAGTTAAATGAGGGATATCGGCATGAACTGTGTGACTCACCAAATTGCAGCCTTTTTCAAACAGTCCTGTAGATGTTCATTTTCTCTACTAAGCTCAATTTGCCTCCGTTCTGCTGCTTCTAAATGTCAGTGGTCGACAAATTGAAACTCCAGCGGTAAACGTATTACTTTGTACTTCCTAGACTTCATGCATACAGTCCTGCAAAGGTTCATCAATCAGTTATTCTGCAGAGCTTACACTAAGAAAGTGGTGTTTAGATGCACGAAGGTTTAAGACAGAAAGATTTTCTCTCATCTGTTTCTGCTTCATGTAACACATCACCGTGTGTCTATCTCCCCTTGGTTTTTAGTAAAAATCATAGTAATAAACAGAAGCTACTGAGGAGGTGTACTGCTCGGAAACATAGGTACACAGCATCTCTGCTCCCTGTGACATGAAGTTTTTCTTTGGGAATGCTGACTAATTCTTGGTGCATGGGTATCTGTAGGAGGCTGTGCAGCCTCAGAGAGAGCAGAGTCAGAAAACCCTGCAGGGAGACATCAGTCGCCTTCATAGTAACACACTATCTGCCTTTTGTTTGATATTTGCCTGAGCAATGCGCTATTTGTGCCTGTTGTGATTTTGGTTTTTAACTGTCAGGTCATTAGTCTGTGCCAGGTTTCGTTCTCAGCAGCAGCTCCTCTGAAATAACTAATTAGCTTTTTCTCTGGATGTAGTGAGATTGAAATTAGTGTGTGTGTGTGTGTGTGTGTGTGTGTGTGTGTGTGTGTGTGTGTTGCACCGTCAACATTTTCTTCTTCACTCACCTCCTTGTATTCCACCTAAACGATAAACCGCGCTTCACTCACCAGAACCCACACAGACATCTCAGGTACCATCCCCTCCACCGGTGAGAAGCATTGCTTCTTATTGCTAGCCACCTAACAGCTATGAGACTCTCAGTTACTTCTTACATCATGTGCTCTGATTTCTAACGAGGGATACGAGTCAGAGTCGGTACAAAGTCTCGAGGGCCTCACTGCCACTCGGCACAGTCAGCAGTGAGCAACACTAGCTAACGTTAGCTTAGAATCAGAACCTAGCATGCAACATTTTCCTGATGACTTCACGGGCTCAGTCATTAGTGTCAAGTCACGTTGAGACTAACAAGTGAGATCATGACGTTCATTTTACAAGTTATTAGAAAGGAGGATTATGCAGATGCACTCGTTGGCTGATAACGTCTTAATGAAATCATTAGCCATCCTGTTGACTTTCTCAGACTATTGAGTTTAAGAGTAAGAATTTACTGAGACGAATCAACACATTCATGACCAAAATCCACTGATTTGGTGACAATAAGAAGAACACAGACTTCTGTTTAATCCTCTGCAGCGTGTAAATGATGCACGGCTGACGCCTGCGAACGGCTTTGCATGCTGTCATTCTGCATAAACACAGGATCTGTCACTCGCTAATTATCTCCACACCTCATGGTCCTGCCTGTTCACACTCTGCAGGTAATTCTTATGAATTTTCATCCATAAACTCACACTTTTATATAAAAACATGCGATACATTTAATATAACTGTGCGACACCCGCTGGCTCTTTTAATGATGTGTAAACTAATTGGTCACACAAGACGGCATACTGTGCACACTTGCAGGAACAAACCACCAGCATCATCATACAGCTGAAGCTTCATATCTAACCAAAGCTTGCATTTTGTCTAAAGCATCTGCTGCAATGCATGCTGGTCTGTCTCCATCCTGTCCTGCAGCCCTTATACTAAATGGATGGCTGCCATGTTCAGCAGTTTATGAAGGAACACTTTTCCAGGATAACTTTTTGCTATCATGAAAATCATTTATCGCTCAAACATGTTGACCTCTTTGTCATTTCCACCCCACTTCACTTCCTTCTTCTTTCCCCTTCTCGCTCCAATCTCCCTCTGTACTACTCTTCATCACTAATTTCAGCCAGAAGTTGAGTTTCAAGGAGCGGGTGAGGATGGCGAGCCCCCGAGGTCAGAGCATCAAGAATAGGCAGACGTCATCAGTGAACGACAGGCGCTCTCCGGTGGCTGACGCTGGCACAGAGGGCACCAGTCCCGCCAAGGTTCAGAAGAGCTGGAGCTTTAACGACCGCACGCGGTTCAGACCGTCGCTCCGCCTCAAGAGTCAGTCCCGCTCCACCACTGATGGTGCGTGTGCCATTCTGCTTTCACTGCCGGTATTTTATATCAGTGTGGATTATTAACAAAGCAAAATCACCTGTTTTAGAGTCTGGCTTCTGGCCTCCACCATGCTGGCTTTTTAGTGGTGGCTTATAAATGCTAAGTAACATATTACCGTACCAAAACTGAAGACGGCCTTCTTGGTTTCATCATCTTCTCTCTATTATCATGGAGTCTTTAACTTGAGGTGCCCGTTGTTGTGTTTTGGCGTTATATAAATAGTACTGGACAAAACTGCTTTTCCTGTGAGGGGAAAAAAAAAAGATGTTAGAATTTTTTTCCATTTAAATTTTGAAATGTCTCAATGTCTTTTTTTGTTCAGAGCAGGTCTAATAACTTATTTTAGCCATTAGGCTACATTCACTGCTGCTCATTGTGTGCTGTCAAAGTCAAAATCGGCCAGTTTCAATCATGCGGGATTAACAGGAAGTGAGTAACCTCTCCAAACAGCTGCTCTTGCTCTTCCTTGAGTGCCGCATTTAAAGAAAGGTGTTCCTGAGATATAAAAATAAGCACAACTGCCCCAACCTCACTGCTCATATTTAACCGACTCTTGATCCAGCTCATCAGAACTGGTTTGGCTCACTAATGGCGCAGCGGAGTGGAGGAATGCTGATGGCTGCTGTGCTCACTTTCTTTGGCCTAGCAGTGCCGGCCTGGCGAGTCCTCCTGGGTAACGGCCAGTTGGTGGTTGTGGGCGGACTGATGGATAGATGGAAGGTGGGGGTGGTGAGCTCCAGGAGCCATATGGGGTGTCAGAGCCGTCCAGCTGGCTGAGGCCTGCTGGTGGAGAGGAATCATTAGCCAAGCTAGCCAAAACCAAACTGGTTGGCTGGTTAGCCACGCTGCGTCTGATCGCTGACATGTTGGCTAAGTGAGACATTAGAGGATGGGAAACATCTCCCTTCCATTCTGGCTTAATTAGAAATGAAACCAGGAATTATTTTAGTGGAAAGTTTTTAATGGAGCAAATCATTAATCAGCACTGTTTTTCATCAGCAGCAGGTCTGACAAAACCCACATACTGTGGAGTAATCGATCCTTTCCTGAGGTCATCTACAGTGTTTAGTTCAACAGAACACATCAACGGCATTAACCCTGTGCTTACCTCCTCAGGGTGCTCAGGGTTCCTGCTCCATTTGGAAAATCAAAATGAAGTCTTTCTAAACCTTTAATGCTTTATTACCCCATGACACTAAGGTGAATCTCTGGATTTTGGACAGCTTTGATCTGTGCTTTAAACTATTTAGACTCCAGATTTTCCACCAGCTCACAGAGATCCCCAGCAGAGGCGTGTAACTACAAAGTGAAGGTCAATGGATTAGTAAGCTGTGTTGAGCTTAAAGTCCGGGTTTAGTCTCTTATGAGTCTTGAGTCACTTTTTACCTGTTAAATCGAGGTGGTAACTTATTCTGAAACTAAACAGTGACCTGGTGATGAGCAGGTTTTGTTTAGAGTTTCTGTCTAAAAACAGCTGGAATTGTCCAAAACTACAAAAACTACCAGGGTCAAAAGTATTCGTCAGATGTTCTTCAGCAGGAGTGATGCAAATTTGAAGTTGTTGTCATATTGGAAGACAAAGCCATTACCCAAACCTGGTTTTGCCTGCTGACTGCTTGATGTTTTCTTCTTCACATATCCTTCTTTCGTCTAGTGGTGCAACGGATCACAGTTGATCCGTAATCCAAACTGATCCCACTCCACAGTGCGCATGGTGGGTCTGTCAAGTGATAGTTATGGCCAGCGCTAGCGGTCCAAGTGGAGGAGCAGAGGAGTTTGCGGTATTTAAGCAGCCCTTTCATGCCCAGTCCGACCGGGCTAAAGCTAATACAAAAGCTATTGGAGTGTTTCGCTGCAGACGGGAGGCCGTATTCCGTTGTGCAAAACAAGGGGTTTAAACTATGATGCACGTGCTTGAGCCACGCTATGATATCCCGTTGCGCGTCCACTTTAGTGACAAGATCGTACCCAGGCATGTATGAGCAGGACAAGATTTAAGTTATGGCTGAACTGATCTGTTGCCCAACTACAAATGGGTGGAGCTCCAGGGCAACGGAAAGCTACGTGACCGTGACCGCTCGTTATATCACAGCGGAGTGCGATATAATGAGCGGTATGTATTATTGTAGGGTCTACCTAACAATATCAAGCGCCTTGAGGCGACTGTTGTTGTGATTTGGCGCTTTATAAATAAAATTGAATTGAGTGGTAGATACAAAGCCCTATACTGCACTATATTGTACCATTTTTTTATTTTAAATAATTGCGTAGAATGAGTCTAGAGTTGAATGTTTTTAACATGTAAAAAATACTTCCATAAGTAAATAAGTAAATGTTCAATTTTTGTCTTTTTTATTTTTTTGCTGATCCGAAAATTGATCCGACCCGTGACTTAAAACCGTGATCCGATCCGAATCGTGAGATTTTTGATCCGTTGCACCACTACTTTCGTCACAATACCTTCAACCTTGATGAGATTCCGAGTTCCAGATGCACTAAAGCATGCTCCCATCATCGTGTTTCCCTGTGCAGACGGTGTTCTTTGGGTTGTCTGCTTCTCCCTTCTTTCTCCAAACATAAGCAGCGTTTCTGTGGCCAAAGAGCTCTAGTTTTGTCTCATATGAACAAAGGACGCACTTTCAGAATGCATAACCTTTCTCCAGATTGTCCTTGGCATTCTTCAGTCTGGCTTGAAAGTGTCTGTTACGAAGAAGTGGAGTTTTTCTTGGTCTGCAACCTCACAGTCAGTTTGATTTTTGGAGGTTAATTCATTTTACAACTGCATTAGTTTGTTAACCTAACAGCACCATCAATCTACATAATCACAACCTAAAATCATGAGCTAGCCACGATAAGACAGACCGCATGATCTTCACATTTCAAATATGTATTTGTACCTGTCAATCAAACATGAACCGCCCCAATTTTAGGCTCCACCAATGTGCAAATGGATGCATCATAAAAAAGTGTGCCCATTGTATAGTTATGTATTCATGGGAGTCTAGAGGGACTGACTCGCTTTTTGAGCCAACCTCAAGTGGCCATTAGAGGAACTGCAGTTGGTGGAACATTTCTTTTCAGACCCATCTTGACTGTGATTTGTAAAGCAAACCATGACTTGAAGTTTCTGCGACTGCATGTTAGTGTGTTTGAGCAGTAAGACTAACACGGCTCACTGCAATCTGTTGTTTGTGTGGATGCAAAATGTTCTCATTGGCATAAAGTGACTTCATCGCTATCACAGAAATAAATAATCCTCCTTTTCTGCGCCTCTCTTCCAAACAGCAGACTCCAACATTACAGCGGAGGACGGTTTTGATGAGAAGGGCTGTCACTGCGACATCTCAGTGGAGGACTTGCAGCCCTCGGTCAAGTCTGTCATCCGAGCTGTCAGGTGAGACAGAGGAAATGAGACTTCCTCTTTCAGTCTAACTTCTGCTGCAGTTTTCCGTGACCCAGGCTGCAGGCAAACTAACCCTGATTGCGGCCAACCCCCTGCCGTCTTCTGATTGAGCTCAGGGGATTAAAGTGACCGGATGGTTGTTATTTCTGTTAGTTTATTTTTGGATCATCAGGAAATATGGTTAGTGGGAGGATTAAAAGCTGTGTAAGGTGATCGTGTCACAAGGAAACAAGAGTAGACACGTCTTCATGTCCTTCGTGTCCTGAAAGAACTAAAGAGCCTGTTAGATGCAAGGTCATCATAAGTTCCCGACCAGCAGGAGTTCAATAAAAGTTAAAAGCAGCTCAGTGTTTGTTTTATTAAATATATAATAACTAAGACTATAATGCTGAAGCTTCTGTGGCTCCATGTGGTGAACGAGCTCCTTAACAAGACACCTCATGTTGGTTTTTCTTTTAGTTTTTACTTTATGAGCATTGACAGACTTTCAGTTTTATCAAAAAACAATAATAAACATCAGTGGTTCACCTCATCCCTTTATCCAGCTTCCACATATAAAGTGAACTGGCTGTCACGCATCACTTTGTGGACACAGACAGGTGTGAAAATAGTGACACAGCCACATCAGTCACGATAGCCTTCACTAAAGGCTACAACTTTAACGTAGGTACCTGCTGTATTTACAAAATTATGAAGGACCAAAAATGCTGGAAATACAGCAAATAAACATCAGTGCGCTTCAAAGGCTTGTATTCTGAAAATATTTGCTTCATTAAATGTGCTTCAGTTATTGTGCAAAGAAAAGTGTAAATTCACTAATCAAATGTCCTACGTGCCAAACTCGAGGCCAATCAGGGGCCAAGAAGCTAAACAGATGTGCTCACTTCCATGGCACCTGCAAGCTAACGAGCTTCCTTACGCAGAATGCACCCAAAGGAAAACTAATGTTCAAGCCCATAGTAGAGTTTTGTGTATGCACTCACTCACAACAGTCTCACATTCTGAGGTACATTCTGAAACCACATGACAGCACAGAGATGCGAAGGTAAGTCGGGGGTACGGCAAATTCAGGAAGTCACTAAATGAGATTTGCAGCTGCAGCAAAAATGTTCTTTGAGTCAATCTGACAATAGCAGAAGCCAGGTATGCCATTCACCTCATAACTTGTCACTTGTACATTTTTATATGCATCACATTTCGTGTCAGAAGGCTCAGTGGTATGTACATGTAAACTACATCATCAGGACCCCCTGTTTTGCTCTATGAAATGATGCTGGCTGAGCATCTTATTAAATATTTTTGATATTTTGAAGCATTCACATGGACCAAAACTGTATATCAGAAGGCTGTGACAATATAATCCAGCTTGTTTTCATTGTTTCCGACCCCTTTGACTCTCCACTTTCAGCCACGTTCCCTTGAATTCAGCCTCAGTGCTCCACAGGTGTTTCCATCCACATACACATGCAGCTAAAATCTGCCTTTTTTCTGAGAAAGTGGTTGTTCTGAGCGTTTGAAATGCTGTGAACAAACAGGTCGACACATTAAAAGCACCATTAAGCACTATCAAAATAAATGCAGGCTTTAATTTGTTTACATTAGCTCAGGCTGGCAGTGTCACGGCTGGACCACAGCTCCCCCTTCTGGTGAATTTATGAACTTCTGTGCTGTTCATGCAGGATCATGAAGTTTCATGTAGCCAAGAAGAAGTTTAAGGAGACGCTGCGTCCGTATGATGTGAAGGACGTGATCGAACAGTACTCTGCCGGTCACCTGGACATGCTGTGCCGCATCAAGAGCCTGCAGACCAGGTAGGACGGACATTGTACTGCAAAAGATCTGCATGTGTGTATGCATTCCTTATACATGCATGGGTTTATCTCACGTTGTTTTTTTCTTTTTGCAGTTTGTGTTTTTGCATGTTTGTACCTGTGTTTGCTTCTCTCCAGGCTGGACATGATAGTAGGCCCACAGCCCCTGAGCAGCCGAGCCAAGGCCTTTTCCTCCCCCTCCCTGTCTGTCTATTACAGCCAGGGGAGGAAGAACTCCACCCAGGGGTCAGAATTCCCCCAACTTACTCAATCTACCCACCTACTCTGTCATTCGCATGTCACATGGGTTCAGTTCACTCCTCAGTCGCACAATTCAGAAGCTGGTTTGTTCTCAGAAACGTGAAGGAAAACATAAAGTGCGGCCTCATTTATCAACCATTCGTTAGTCCAGCATACCTGACCGCCCCTTCATGGAGAAGTGATGGCAATGAGGATTACAAAACATGCGCTCGGGACAATTAGTATAACTGTTGAGTTCATTTTTTGCTAGAAAGAGAGAGCATATTTGCCCCCATATTGGCTTCCCTTCATTGGCTTCCTGTTAAATCCAGAATCAAATTTAAAAGGCCCCATCTTATTTTAATGACCTTATAGTACCATATAAACCCATTAGAGCACTTCGCTCTCAGACTGTGGGCTGACTTGTGGTTCCTAGAGTATTTAAAAGTAGAATGGGAGGTAGACCCTTCAGCTTTCAGGCCCCTCTTCTGTGGAAACTCCCAGTTTGGATTCCACTTTTAAGATTAGGCTTAAAAGTTTCCCTTTGACAAAGCATATAGTTAGGTCTGGATCAACTGATCCATAGAAACCGGCAGTTGCTGAGCCTGGCTCACCAGAGATGAAATAGAGAAATGGATGGTGTGCAGCGTGCATGTCTAAGGACTGCGGGGACCTCCTTTGTAGATGGTGTTGAGTGGCTGACGAGTACATAATACTATACTTCAGCTGTGCCAACATCTCACTTCTGATTTTGGACAGGCAAAGTCCCTCTTGATCCAAAATTCACTTAGTAGCACTGCTTGGAAACTTTTCTGAATGAACCTTGTTTTCACTGCTCACCAGGACATTAAACTATTTTTATGTGTACAGTTTTCACATTGAAGAGCAATTACAAACACAGCTCTATAAACCCCAAACTCAAAGGATTTCAGCTTACCATTTAACAATGACATAAGCCCCTGAAGCATGCTGTGTGTCCTAAGAGACTGGCAGGTTTGTCAGGAAGGGGACAGATGAAGCCTAAATCAGCTTGAGTTGACACATAGTGCAGTACAGTACTACTCCTTCCAGTCCTCCATAAAACTGATAGATTTGCTTGTCTTTGTTAATCAGGACCTTTACATTGCTGCCAGTGTTGTTTTGTTGCCTTTACCTTCACTTCTTGTTCCACATGTGCCACCCGAGGCTTTTAAGGGGTTGAAAGTTCAGGATTTGTCACCACAGCTGTGCACAGCTGTGCCTTTATATGCATGATAAATCCAAGTTGTCTGCAGGTTTTAAAAACGTGTAAGTTTGGAGCTTTCTTCCTCTGATGATTTGATAAATGAGGCCCCTGGTTGACGAGCTAAAGCCTGAATTAACTGAGCTTCGAGCCACACTCTGCTCCCACACACAAACACGTCCTGGGTATATCTGCTACTAACCAGCCACTAACAGATCTCTTAAGTAAATTGACTTCTGTTCTGGGAAAGGAGTTTGCAATGTGATGCTAACATGTTTTAGACACACTCCAATCACACACCAGAAGGTTTCACCTGTCATTGCTGTTGCAACACTGCCCCCTGCTGATGCTGTGTGCACTCTGTTGCTGCAGATGAGCCAATCCGACTTGCAAAGGGTGGAGGGCCTGTCAACATGCTTCTTTTTTTTTTTTTTTAACCACATCTCGTAGTCACGAGTAGAGTCTAACACAGGCCAGCAAGCTCCAGCCACAAATAACTTCAACCTGCCATGACCTCACTGTAATATATGAAAAACATCTGTAAGATTAGAATAGAGAAAGCTGTAACAGTCCTTAAATTTACGCAAAATGTTTTTGTTTTTTTTAGTAAAATGTTTAAAATGTTACATGGAGGCTGGTCTTGTCTATATTTGGATCCAGTCCACAATTACAATCCCCAGATCGTCTACATTTGATCTGCATGTTTCATATACAAGAGGAGCGTGAATCATTTGGTTCCTGCCCATCTTATCCTGAATTACATTTCTTATTTGAAATTGGACTGATTTACAATGAACGAGTGTCGTAACTCTTCTCGCTTCCTCCTGTAAAACTACAGTTTTAGAATCCAGATCTAACTTCCCTGTGTAGTTCTCGATCCCCTTTTCTTCTAGCATGATTTAGTGGTGACATACAGGGTGTCCACACCTGACTTTTTCTTCTTCCTTTTGGTGAACTCGTGATTGCATGATCTTGGCTCAGTTTTTCTGTGCTCTCTGTCAGCTTTAACACAAACAGACTTTATTAACCAGATCCCACAGAGCCTGACTGGATTTAGCATTTAGACATAAATATAATCATGTGTAAACCAAAATATAAGACTCTAATGTTTAAAGTCTGAAATAAAAAGTTGTATTGTTAATTGGTAAAATGTAATCTGGTTGGTAATGTTTGGAAGTGTGAAGTCCAGTGAGGAAGAATAATCTCTCGTGTTTGGATTTGTTTTATTCGGGGAAAGGTTTACTTTAGATAAACGGTTCTAATTCTCCTTCCTTTTGTAGTCCTCCTTTGTACATTTTAAAATTAATATCTTATTGTGTTTGCTTGTATTTCTGTGCATTTCAGGGTGGACCAAATCCTTGGGAAGGGCCAAATTCCTCTGGATAAGAAGATTCGAGACAAGCTGCTCTCTGATGGCGATATACTGGAGGACATGAGCATGCTGGGTCGCGTCTGTAAGGTGGAGCGACAGGTCCGTCATCTGGGTTTTGTTCTTAAAATTTCAGGAGGTTGAGAGGATCAGGGTTTTTGCTAATTGGAGCTTCAGTGTTTGGATCCTTGCTGCCTCCGGTCCTCATTACGTACCCCAAAATGCCCCCAGTGTTTCTGGTCAATAAGACTAGAACAGCGCTACGTAAGTGCCAGTCCATCGACAGCAAACCAGCTAAATACAGTAAAATGTGATCCATCTCGACTGCGTTTAAGTTTCCTAAAGTTACAGGTAATGAACTTGTTGGTATTCCGGCTCTGTCCCGCTTCCAGTTTTTACGCAACATTAGACTAACTCATCTAATCACATTCATCTCCAAACTGCTTATAAGACTAAAAAAATCTTACTGATCATTTTATTTTGGTATTTGTCACAATGGGTAGAATTCAAAACCTTATTAAGACGGCCCTGAATCACATTTTACTCTTTACAGCAAATTGATTTTTTTAGGTGCACACGTTGAAAGTGGCAAATGCATATGAATCCTAAAACTTAAAACAAACATCTGGTAGAAAGCAAGATGCTGTTGAGGTAGCTATGAGCCCCCAGACCTGATTCTTAAGCATTCAAATCAACACTTAGAGCATCTGTACATTCTGCCAGATGTGGCGGTAGATCACTCCTTTATTCCTCTTCTCTGCTCACAGGTCCAGTCGATTGAGTCGAAGTTGGATTCCCTGCTCGACATTTATCGTCAGGTTCTGCGTAAAGGCTCGTCTTCGGCCCTCACGCTTTCCTCTCTTCCCCTCTTCGAGCTGGAACAGACTTCAGACTACCACTCCTCTGTCTTCAGCAAGGACATGTCCTGCTCCACCCAGGTCAGCAGCAGTGGAGCGCCGCCCACCAGCGGCTTCGTCACTCGCTCCTCCACCAGTTCTCATCTCTCGCAGGGAGGACTCCATCTCATCCTGGGGCCCCCCAACGAGCTCAACCTCAATCTCAATGCCCCCTCTTCCACGCCTCCCTCTGGCCTCGCATCATCCTCTTTCAGCCCATCGCCCCTGCCACATCATCATCACCATCGCCACCACCACCATCCCCAGGCTCAGGCCACCACACCTGAAAGTGGCACTGATGAGGCTATGGGTAGTTCTCCACCCATCCTCACCCCAAACAGTGTCAGCAGTTCAGGGGACAGAGGAGTAAGAGATGGTGGGTTTCCTCTTCTGGCGAGGCTTCCACCTCCACCCCCTCCTAGCCGAAGTCACGGCCCTGGCACTTTAGTGCGAACAGCCTCCATAGAGGTATCCCCTGACATAGAGGACTTTTGTGGAGGTCTTGGGACACAGATGGAGGACAGCGTTGTCAGGAAGGGCCTTGGGTTGGGGCTCAACAGATTGGGGCAGCAGCTCCAAGGGAACAGCAACAGCAGGCTTAGCACAAAGGAGGAGGGATCTTGGAGGAGACAAATGAGCTTGGAGCTGGAGCCCCTGGTGCCACCAGCGCTGGGCTGCTGCTCTGGGTCCAACGAGATGGACCGAGGATTGGGCAAGTCCATGTCAGTGCAGGATCTGAAGCAAGTAGCCCCCACCCATCACGGCCACAGCCTGTCATCTCCAAGCCCCAGTACAAGCAGTGACTCCCCCATTGGCTTCCATAGCTGTAGCCAAGATCCAGGGGGAGGAGGGGGCGGTACAGGGAGGAGGAGTGGAGGTGGGTGGGGTGAGGAGGACCTCTTTATCAGTGATAGAGACATTGAGACGCAGGGACTTGACTTCTTGTCACAGGGGTCTGCCGAGACTCCGACTTACTCCTCAGAACTCCTGAGGACAGGCGGCAGAGCCGGAGCAGGGACCCAGGGCTCAAACCGCAGTCTGGCCAGCGGTCACGCATCCTTGCCCTCTACTGGCAGCAACGAGTTGCTGAACATGCCACACGTACGGCTAAAATAGACCCAGCTACATGTCAGGAAGGCACACCAATCTCACCTCAAAAAGACGGTTTTTATCCTTTTTGGAGGGAAGTGGGTGGGTGGGAATATTACATGGGGACTTCTTCTGTTTATATTCATGTTGATCCATTTGATAAGAATCACAGTATTTTCATACAGGCTGACCATATGACATATCATTGCATGAGTTTTGTTTTAAAGTGTGATTGACAAATCTGAGATAAGCGCCTGAGAAACGACAACAGAGACACCCAAAAACCTCTGCTGTTAAACTTGGGTTGATATGAGACCTTGACATACAGCATGAAGTGCATGCTTATTGTAAAGAGGTACAGAGATTTGAAATGTACAGTTTGCAGTCGAGGCCATGGGCTCCTAACACTTATTGAAACCCTCTCTGAGAATGGCCATGTTCAGTGTATAAAAGCCACATTTTGTGTGTCTCCCATCAAACAAGACGTTTCCACACTGAAATGATGTTACATCACTACTGCCAGATGCATTCTTTCTTTCCCATCTTTAACCTCTTAACTCATTCACTGCCAGTCGTTGGCAGTGAATGAGTTAAACCCATTGACTCATTCACTGCAATTGACGGCTATAGACGTCAATGGCAGTGAATGAGTTAAGATTCACAAGGTCATTGATGACATATCTTAGGTTTCGGTTTCTTAGCATCCAACCCATATTTGAACATTTTCACCTGTTTGGAAAATGGAAAATCTTTTTATAGAAAAACTGTAATGCGGAAATGAACAAGACTTAATTCTGAGATGTAACGTCGTCTTTGTTTCTGGAAATTTGGCCTTGTGGCTAAAATAAGACCCAACTTTAACCATAATCTGTACAGGTAATCTGAAGTTAAGAGGGTAAATTTTATGAAACTAAAGCAATACATTCAAAGGACAGAATTTAAATCATTTTAGTTTCAATCAAACCTTTAAAAAGAACTCTATTAAAAAGGAATATACCAGTGTAATGTGAATACAGGCAATACGAGTTACGTTTTCATGCATGTTTTTTTTCCGTCTTTACAGCAAGAACAACAAATTTCTTGTGGTTTTAGGTTGTTGTCCTCCACACAATTTTGGAACTCTGTTTTATAAGGTGCAAGAACACACAGGGAAGGTAGGGGAGGGGCCAGTTGCATTCAGAGATTTGATTGTCAGTAATTAAAATGAACAAATGGGCTCCTGTTAGTGCTTGTAGGGCCCCCCCCCAAAAAGAAAAAATATATACACTGATGTATTGGAGCATAATGATGTTATCAAGTATTGTTATGTTAGTATAAGTACAGTTAGATTCTCTGAGCACCATGGTTCTTTATCTCTTATGTTTTCCATCAAGGTAAAATGATATTTTTGGACTGTTCAACCACAATCACTGACTGTATATAAGAGATAGACGTAGCTTCTAGATCTGAAAAGTGAAGTCAATGCAGAAGTGCCTTAAACCTGCATTCTTTTTGATGGCCAGCAGGGGGACACTCCCTTGGTTCAAAAAGAAAGCCCTGTTGTATAAACTGAGAAAGAAATGTCCCTGCTGCTCACTTCCTCGATGGTTTCATAGTTAACATCACTAGTTTCAAGTAAAATATTGTTCATTTTGTGAATCGTGATCCCTATTACTGTGCAGGACATAAAGCAGGTTTACAGGGTGAACATATGGGCATTAAGTGTCCCTCAGTTTCACCATCAGCTCCACCTCTGCTTTCAAAACACCAAGATGGGAACCCCAAAAGTGCTTCATAGCAGGAAATGAGTAACCGATAGGTGAAAGCAGAGTGGCTACCTCCATCTTATATAGTCTTTGTTCACTTAAACTCAGATTCTTTTGGTGTCTTATTTTGAAACTTATAAAACCATAAGCTGCTACTCAGAGGCTCAGCGGGAAGAAAAGATATGCTTTATCACAAAGCCCAACTTTTGTGTACTTTGGGCTTTTTCCAAACACAACAGGTACATTTAAGTGTGGATTTTATCTTAAGTTGGGGAGTGGAACCACTCCTCACAACACCCTCTTCAAGCCGTTGGTCTACAAATGTTTCCTGCCCTACATATTTGTATATTCTTGTTTCCATGCCCCGCCCTCTCTCCTTGCTATTTGTGGGATCAGCCCGGGAGCTGGCGTTACAACAACAAAGTGATAGTCTGCCAAAAAGTGATTCCTGATGTTTCAGTGTGTGTTTTATTTGTAATGTCTTTATTTATATTGATTAATAGACTTGAACAGGATTTTAAAAAGGAGTTTTACATAAAATAACAAAATGACCAGTTTTGCAAGTGTCTTTGTGACCATGTTGGTCTCTTAAAACGTCGCATAAGTCGTATTTGTTTCAACTACTGCTGCGCTCTTGACCAGATCACTCTTAAAGACATTTTTGATATCAATGAGATTTGTTAACTGGATAAATAAAGGATATATATGCATCTATTCTCTTCCACTTATCCTTACCAGGGTTACGGGGTGGGACTCTAGCCTGTGTCATCTACCATAGGCGAGAGGCAGGATATGCCCTGGACATGTCGCCAGTCTGTCGCAGGGCTAACGTGTAGGGACAGACAACCATTCCCACCTATGGGCAATTTAGAATGACCAATTAACCTAACCCCACAAACTGCATGTCTGTGGAGTGTGGGAGGAAGCTTGAGAACCCACACAAACACAGGGAGAAAATGCAAACGCCACACAGAAAGGTCCTGGCCAGGTTGTGGAGTTGAGCTGTCTGAGGCAACAGTGCTAACCAGCACGGCACCGTGCGGCCCTACACGCCAAAAACTCTGCAGCTTCTACCTTGTGGCAGGAATGCTGTTGTAGCTCAAGATGACTTGATATCATTCATGAGGGATACATTTTTATATATTATAGGCTAACAAGTGATTTACAGTAGTTTAAATGCAGGCAATCTTTTTTGGCAGACGATCACTTTTTTGTCAACACCACCACCAATCCTCAGCCCGAGGTCATAGCTCACCATCTATTTGTTACCTTCTTTCAAATGCCCAGTTGTGTTTGAGGTTGAGTTCCCTGCTATTGGCTCAGGGAGTTATTTTTCTGGTCAGAATGAGTCTTTGGGGTTGACCAAGCATGAAGAGCCAACACAAATTGTTATTTCTGGCCATTTCCTTGGATAAATTAAACCCCATGTTAAAAAATGTTGGTCTCTTTGATGGGTGGCCGTAAAACCCCTGAACTCAAATCATGTTTCAAAGGCATGCATGCAAGTTTGCTGTATGCACACATGTACAGAGAAGAATGCCTATTCCCACCAGCAGCCAGTGAGGACGTCAACAGAGGTTACAAGCAGCGGCTGTTAACTTCACATCAATTATGCACCGACCGGTTGGTTTCCCTGCCGATCGCAGCCATGGATTGAAGAACATCTCAAATGTCATTACCTGGTTTAAGAGAATTGCTTAATGTCAGAACAGGTGTGTGACCTGGCAAAGCACTTTGTTTTGGTTCAGAAACACTGAAGGAAATGTTTAGACGTACGAGTTTTTCTTGTATCTGGCTTTTCTCCCGGCCTGTTCTTACATGAGGGAAGATTTTTAAACTCTTATTTAAAATCATGGTCAATGTTTGCTTTTTTTCTATACTCTGTGATGTGGGGATTATTTTTGCTTCCTGGCTACAGAATGTATAGTCGCTGAGTATTGACATTAAAACAAGAAAAGCAATGTCAAACCTCCTTGTTGCATGTTAGAGAATTAGATGCATTTGATACGGTTAAGTAGTTTTTTCTGGTACTTGGGAAAACTATTACAGCACAGCTAGATGCAGATCAGTTTTGGTGATTGGTCCACCTCTGGCTATCACAGGTAAAAACTGCCCATCTGGTCGATCTACATTTCTACCCTCACCTACAATTGTGGATCTGAGTGTCCCTGCCCGTGTGACACAGACAGGCTAAATAGCAGGGTAGAACGTGGACTGATCTATAGATGCATGACATAAAACACCTGAATAGATTCTGCAGATACCCCTTACCAAAAACCAGAAAAGTTTGAGGAAGTTTAGTTTGCTTTGAAGAATGGATTTTAATCTCCTTTGCATGAAGAGGCTGCCATATCCAAACCTATCTAGAAGTGATAATGAATGCTATGCCATCACTTGAGTTTAAAATCAAGGAGCCCAGCTCTGATATGAAGTCTACAAAATGTGCAGTACATCCAGTATACCGGTGCCTTGCTTGTATGGTACATATTGAGCTTTGAGTTAATTTAGTTTCTGAAAGGTGCATTAGGTTCCTCCACACAGAGATGATTGCACTGTCTTTATTTCCTCTCATTAGGTCCTTACTTGAGGCATTTTAGTTTTTATATTCAGAGATTTTGCTATTGAGCTAAAAATGGACCTTTGACATGTTACCATTCTGTCTGTGTGTCATTTTAATTTATTTAAATTATGTTCACATATTTACACACTAGTAATAATCTCAGATTTATGAAGCCTGTAATGTAAATGCAAGCAAACTTTTATTCTCATTCATCAATAAAGGAAATTCTACAGATGTTTTTTGGTGGTTTTGATTTGAATGAAATGAGGAGCAGAGAGATAATGTTTAAACACCTTTACTTGTATGAACGTAGAATCACAAATAACAGCGGTTAGGGTGAACTTAACAGTAACAATTATCAGAGCTACTTGGAGGGAGTTTAAGTTGAGCAAAGTGCGAGGCACGGAGAGTTTCTCTAAGGTGCAAACATGCAAGAAGCTGATCTACCTCAGGCTAACAAGTTTATCTTTTTGTTAAAGCTACAACACAGAGCTTACATGAACGAAGAGCTGACAAAAGAACGCGTCTGCCTCGTCACTACGATTGTCGTCTAGATCCACGAGAAGCTGAATCATTAACTTCAACAGGCAGAGAACTGTAACGCAAACCTATTGTGTTCTGCTGCAATAAAACCTACATAAGACGAGCACTAACAGCGTTTTGGTTAGTTTTTTTCCTTCGTCTGCTTTTGCGATGCATTGTGATAATAGACCAGACGCTGACTATGGAGTGCAGAAAGGGCGGGGTGTGTCTTCGGCCATGGTGAGCGTTTGGGGCAGCAGCCCAGCACAACGTTCATTTGGCCTTCTGCGCCTTCTGTGCCGATTTGGTGATCTTACCACTCGTGGCGGCTTTCTTTTCCACGCCTTTGATGACGCCCACCGCCACCGTCTGACGCATGTCACGGACAGCAAAGCGCCCTGAGGAGGAATTATTGGTAAAAAATGTGCATTAACATACAGAGAGGAGGTGACCTAAGTATATGTCAAGAGATTTTTGTTTTTATATAATTTGATCAGCTTCATGAAATGTGTTTTCTGTTGTTTAAGCAATCTAAATGTCTATGTGACTTTTCACCTAATAACTTAGTGATGAACTTATTCAGCTACTAAAACCACTTCCTGTTTTTCTTGAGAACAAATGTAGAAAGGGGAAATAACCCGTTGCTTTGGGTTTGTGCAGAGTCAGAGTGACGTTGTTATTTTTACACACACACAGACATTTAACAGGAATCCAGGGATATTTAGCTTTTCTTTTTTTTTTTTATTGTTTTATTCGTCTGATAGAAAAATGTCACGCATGACAGACGATCCTCTGATTCAGAAGTTGTGTTCTCCCTAACGGGCAAATTTTATGATTTTAAAATTGTTTAACTTCAGCTACCCATAACTGTCCATTTATGTTCACTGATTAAATAAAGCAGTGAAGACAGACTAGAAGGTGGAGAGAGAGAAGATACAGCACTTCGACCATGTGGTATATGGTCACCTGTGCCCCCACCCTTTCTTTCTGTGCTGCTGGATAGACGGGAAGCTATCGAGAGTGCTGCTTTTCTCCAAAAAATAATTAAAAAAATTTTTTTTAAATATTTTTTTTAATATTCACCTATATGATCAAGTTTAGAATATCCATTGAATTTATGCAAATAATAAATTTGGCATTTTAAGATATATTTCTGTCCTTTTCACCTTTATTAGACAGTGACAGATAACTGTGGGGTGAATAGAGAGATTATTTGAGCTGGAATCGAACCCAGGCATCTGCAGTGGGGACAAAGCCTTCAGTACATGTTGTTCTACAGGCATCGCCAATAATCTGGTTTTAGTTTGAACTGAAAACTAATTTCTTACTGTCAGTGAGAGTAAAGTTTGGATAATTCACAGTCAAATAAAGCTAAAATTTAGATCCACAAAATCCAGTTTCAGGATAAAAAAAAACCTACCGAGCGGCGGGTACTCAGAGAAGCTCTCCACACACATGGGCTTCCCGGGGATCATATCAACAATGGCGGCATCTCCAGACTTCAGGGACTTGGGGTTGTCCTCGAGCTTCTTACCAGAGCGACGGTCAATCTTTTCCTTCAGCTCAGCAAACTTGCACGCAATGTGTGCAGTGTGGCAGTCCAGCACGGGGGCATATCCAGCACTGATCTGACCAGGGTGGTTCAGGATAATCACCTGCAGGGCAGCAGACACAGATATTATTTGTAAACCTGGAGAGGAACAGAAGGAAGGATGTGCATTTCACACTACTGACAGCACACCTGAGAAGTGAAGCCAGCTGCCTCCTGTGGCGGGTCGTTCCTGCTGTCTCCAGCCACGTTGCCACGGCGAATATCCTTCACAGACACGTTCTTGACGTTGAAGCCCACGTTGTCACCGGGCAGTGCCTCAGTTAGGGCCTCATGGTGCATCTCCACAGATTTCACCTCAGTGGTCACATTGACGGGGGCAAAGGTCACCACCATGCCAGGTTTTAGGATGCCGGTCTCCACTCGACCCACGGGTACAGTACCGATGCCTGGAGGAGAGGCAGGTTAACAACTTTACAGCTGTGTGGAAGACCTGCATGGATTAAAGTCGTATACTTCTAAGCCTCAGCATTTAGGACAGAATGAACCAAAGGGAATTTCTTCAGACCTCATTCAGCTCAGCTGTTTTTATCACAAGGTGATCTCATTCCTATTTTCATACATATTCTGGAACAACCAACACTTCAGCCAAACTTCACAACACATTTCATCCTTACAGCCTCACCTCCAATCTTGTACACGTCCTGCAGAGGCAGGCGGAGGGGCTTATCGGTCGGACGCGTCGGAGGTTGGATGGCGTCCAGAGCCTCGAGCAGTGTGGTGCCTGAGGCGCTTCCATCTTTACGGTTGATCTTCCAGCCCTTGAACCAGGTCATCTGTGAAGGGAGAGAACCCCACATGTCTGCAGCTTAGCAAGGAGTGATAAGATGTGAATGTTAACACCAGATAAATTCTGAGCTAGAATTTTACACCCAGAAGCCATTTGCCAAAGCTGAAGAAGGAATGAGGCGCTAACTAGCAGGCATTAGACCTGTAAGCATGTTGGAGTATTTTTACCCAAAAGCTCATTCTTTAATAGTTATAAAACCTTATATTATTATAGATGTGTAACTCCCTGCTAGTCTCATAGCTAGAGTCATAGCTGGTCTCATTGCAGACTCACGTTAGGGCTGGGCTCCAGCATGTTGTCCCCATTCCAGCCAGAAATGGGCACGAAAGCCACGGTGTCAGGGTTGTAGCCAATCTTCTTGATGTAAGTGCTGACTTCCTTCACAATCTCCTCATAGCGCTTCTGGCTGTAGTTGGGCTCAGTGGAATCCATCTTGTTGATGCCCACAATGAGCTGTTTTACTCCCAGGGTGTAGGCGAGGAGGGCGTGCTCACGTGTCTGCCCGTTCTTTGAGATGCCAGCTTCAAATTCGCCCACGCCCGCCGCCACAATCAACACAGCACAGTCAGCCTGAGGGGAGGGAGACAGATGTGAAAACGTCTTTCCACCTTAAGTTTCTCCATCAACCATTTCTCTCATGTTATACTCTTCTACTTATTCTAATGCTACTAGCTACAGTCTTTCCCACGTTTTTGAATCCTTCTGAGATTCCATTCGCCTTTGGGTTAATGGAGAAACACCTCACTCAGTTCAATTACCCTTCTTGTACCTGCGATTCTAGAGAGGATCTCGTCCCATGCTTGGGAGTAGTCCATTCCAAGCATTTAGGACAGAAGCTGATGATGGTGGTCATCGTCTCAATCTGCACAGTTGTATGCGTAGGGTAAAGGACTACACAAACAGTATAATCGTATCTCTGACTGACCCTGCACTAAACTCAGTTAGGTGTTATTCAAAGTTATGGAACAGTTGTTGTTTTACTTTCTTTTTAATTGTGTGACACTGTGGAATTTGTTTAAAATTTTCTACTGGTTTTTTTTTTTGCATCTATTTTATTTGCTATGGACCCGTGTGTGTCTTAAATAAAGTGAAACTAAACTAAACTATGATCTCTCTGTGAGCTCAAGAACAAGGAATGTCATCACCAGCTGAGATCAAAGATGTTGGAATTTTTCTCACTGAAAGATCTGCAGAGGAAAAACTTATAAATGGCATTTAACACGAGCACTTAAGAAGTCCACTGAACTGTACCTGTGAGGTCCCAGTGATCATGTTCTTGATAAAGTCCCTGTGCCCTGGAGCATCAATGATGGTGACGTAGTACTTGCTGGTCTCGAACTTCCAAAGAGAAATGTCGATGGTGATGCCACGTTCACGCTCAGCTTTCAGCTTGTCCAGCACCCAGGCATATTTGAAGGAACCCTTTCCCATCTACAAGGTGTAAAAGGTAAATCAATAAGACTGATGACCGAATATTTTTTGTGGACTTGTAATAAAAAGATGAGAATATTATCCAGAGTAGGAGACAAGTAGACCAGAAACAGGAGATAAATAGCAGAAAATTTTCAAAATGATCTTTTTTTTAAGTAAGAACAACATGAGTCATACCTCTGCAGCTTCCTTCTCAAACTTTTCAATTGTCCTCTTGTCAATGCCACCACACTTATAGATCAGGTGGCCGGTGGTGGTGGACTTGCCTGAGTCAACATGTCCAATTACCACAATGTTGATGTGGAGTTTCTCCTTCCCCATCGCTGCTCACTCTGACAACAAGACAAGAAACGGATACAGACTTGGGTCATCTCCATAAAGGGAGCAGCAAAAGTAATGCAAAGACACAATTATAATTTTTATCTTGATTTCTTTGTTTTAACTCTGGAAGCCAAACACTTAACTGAAATTAAAATCTGAAAAATTAAACAGCCTGAAAATTGTCTCTCATTTAAGCCAGGTGTCAGAAAAATGAATTTATCAGCAGAGCTTTAAAACATATTTGAGCCTCATAAAGGAGGTGACAGATCCCATTAAAATGAAATTGGCCAATCAACATTGTTGACAATTGATATGGCCACTCCTAAAGTCCCTTCTCTCTGATAGGTTTATTTTCTGAGTCAGACATATACTGAATTGTCCACACAACCTAAACATGGCTGCATTAAACCGCTTGAATCAAAGTTCAAAATCTCCACTTCAGTCACATCTTGATTGCTTGATATACCCTGAACTGATATTTGGATCCAAATGGCTTTGTATGTGTTGTCCTCAGCTTGATTAAATAATCTTTCACTTCAGCTCTTTGGACAGCTTCACACAAGGGCTGTGCGATATGACCAAAATCTCATATCCCAATATAAGACATTTATCGTCCCGACAACAGTGTATATCACAAAAATTTTACATTTTCTGTAAATTCTGTGAATCTCGGGCAGCTCGATTTGCGTGAAGTTTTTTTTTTTTAGCTGGTCGTGTACCTGGAGTCAAGTGTTTAGACCGATGCATGAAACTACATTTTTAGACATTTTCTTTGTGACTATTTATTACACGGCGTGCTGCGGGGAAAAGCCTGTTCTGACGTTTGATTCTAAGGTTTATTTTTTAGCACCTGACGGCTCTTTTTTGCTTCTCATCCGTAAACACTCTGCGTACTCCTTCATGTGATTCAGTTTATTTTGAAAAAATCTCAACAGGATCTTCAGCTTTATTGTGAAAGGTTTATGTAGAAAATAAACAAGCGGACGACGGAGCCACGCAATAGTTTTACGGTCGTTGTTGCTAACGTCAACGCATAAAAACAGTCGCTTCTCCGTCCGTAGCGTGGTTATATTAAATATAGGAAAAAGAGAGAACTTTAAGAAATTCTACAGTGACCATCAAAACAATGAAAAAATATTGCCATAAACAGTTTATTTTGCAACACCAAGAAACAAACGAAAGCGTAATATGCAACGATTGACGTTTTCATATCATCATCTGATATATATCGCTATATCAAACAGCCCTACTTCACACATAATGTGTGTGTGAGGAGAAAAAAGGAGATACCAATGTGACTGTACCTGATATCATCCTGCAGCAGCCTAATGACTCACTGTAACCAAAATAAGTCTAATGCAAATAAGTTGGATGAATAACTCCAACACATTATTTATATTTGATGGTGTTCATACCGAGCTTGTTATCATTTATTACTTCGCTAATAAATTCAACAAATGTATATGCTTGGATCCATTAACTTTTTACTTTTAATTTACAGAGTTATGGAAGCTGTTTATATCAAGCCTGATTTTATCTCACATATAAACAAATGAGTCCTCACAGGGAGGATTACAGATTATTAATGCAAAACAGGTATTGGATTAAGCAGATACCTTGGCTGTGGGTATCTGTATCGGAACTGGAAAAAGCCAGATCAGTGCACTGCGTTGATGTATGTAGGGCAAATTATAAAACTGTGCCACTGTTCAAATACTTGTGGATTTTATTGTATATAAACAAGAACTGCTTCTCAAATGTAGGTTTACCCCCCTCCGACAAGCCTTTCTGCTTTAATCTGTCCTTACTCTGGTGCTATGAAGGCATGTCCAGGAAATGCTCTCATAATTATTCCTTATTAATTTAACTAAGAAGATGCACCTCACCTGCTCTCCTATGACCACAAATACTGTACTGTAGTCTAACTTCAAATATACACCATTCTTTGCACACTAGGAGCATTTCAAAAGTGAAGCATTTGGGTCAATTCAATTTCAATTCAGTTTTATTTATATAGCAACAAAACAACAAAAGTAGCCTCAAGGCGCTTCATATTGTGAGGAAAAGGCCCTACAGTAATACAGAGAAAACCCCCAAAATCACCAACAGTGGAAATGTGCACAGTCCTTTATTTTTAAAATAGACTAGACTCTCTAACCTATTTGTGTGTTTGTCATTCTTTTCCTCCCCATTTCTTCTGTGTAGCAAGAAGAAAATATAACCTGGCACTATTTTTAACAAAACATCCACTAAAACAAGGCACATTAACTATTTAATGAATTAATTCTGGTAAAAACCAAATTGCAGTTTAAGTGAACTGTTAAAGTACAAATTGTCGGGTATTTTTTTCAGTTCAGATTTCTTTTCAACAATTATACTTTTTTGGCAATATTCTCAATTCATTTACATTTTCTCCTGTCACGTGACCTTATCAATTGGGTCCCTTTTTCGTACCAAGTGGTTTAAACTAATATTAGGGCTGTTACAGTTCTTGAATATTAAATATTAGTGTGATATTAATGCATAATAACAACGGATCTAACATTAATATCACATTTAATGGTGGCCTATAAAATACTGGTGCGCCCCACTAAATGGCTAAGAGGGATTTTATATACTTTTTACACTGTACTTAATAAATATGGGACACTAAATAATTAATTTAGTGTACCTGTTAAACTTGAAAACATTTTTTTTTCCAAGCCTTTATTTATGTATCAAAACCCTAGTTTATTTACAGCATAGCACATTAGGTTTTATATTAAAAAAACAAAACACATTTGTACTATTTCACACCAAGGATCAGCCTGGCATATAAATATAGAATGCACGAGTTAGTTACATAATAAAATAAGTTAATTTAATAATAACAAGCCGGCTAAAAGTAAAGCTCATATTAGTTTGCTTGTATTATGACAAAATTTCCCGCCCTACGAGCTAACAATAAGCTAACGGGATTCCCGCTGGTATTTTGAAAGTTTACATTAAAATTTAAAGACATATTCAAATTAACAATTAGAAATATATACATAAAACAAAATAATACACTAGCTCCAACCATCACCTTACCTTTTGTTTTCTGAGGCTAAACAAAATTTAGTTAGCTAACAGTAAGTCTGATTAGCAACACCTGCACTACTCCCTCACAAGCTAAGGAAGTGTCTTGCGCATGGGCAATTCAGCAGATTAGAAGCTTGCAGACTAAACCAAAGTTATTATAGTCAAATAGACAACAAATGAACTACCAAAAAAAAAAATGTTGGAATGAACCTAAACTTTTATTTTACTGCATAAACCGGTGGTTATTTAAATATATATGAGTCTGGGAGGGGTAAGGGGGTAAATACTGCATTTACTGTTCTGTTCGTTTAACAGGCTATGAAAGGAAAATGTTGGTATTTGCCAAAATACACAGTAAACTGAGCTAACATCAGAGCACAGCAGCCCATACACTCAAGACTCGTGCACTTCAAAATGAAGCCCCCCAATCTTACAAATCTCATCCAGCTCATCAGATCGGACGTAAAAACGTGTCATTGCAGGACATTTCTGTGCGACACTGCCGCAACGACCAGGCGGTGGTCATGACGCTGCAGACCTGCACTACAGACGCCCGCATGTCCCAGGAGTCACACAGTTATTACACAGCACTATTTAGCTGTGGCAGCGCGATGTTGCTGATGAAGATGATGGTGTGGCCGTTGGGGAGCAATGTCTGTGCGCTGAAACTGCGCCATCCGGGCCTACCCAGCTCCCCCACGCCCCTCTGTACTTTTTGGTACCTCTCTCCTTTATCAAATTACCGTGACATGGAAGCCAAACAACATTCAAGCCTCACTGTCAGTGTGATGCAATTACATAACAACCATCACACACAGAACACACATGAAATCCCCATCTATCTGCGGAGGATTAGTGAAGGGTGCAGGAAAAGAGCGCAGCTTTTTGCGCTGGAAAACACCCTGAAAAACATCCCAAAGCCTACCCTACCTTCAGCCGCGGGGCGCGCTCACTGGACTGCGGTGAAACTGGAGATGCTGCCCGGTGTGATGCACCGACACCGACACAAACACAGAGCTGCTATGTCAGGTGGCGTCACACGCGTCACTCTGTGAAACAATGAGCCGCTAGATGGCGCTCTGCTGCAACAGAACAAATGAACCGGCACTGCTTGGTTCAAAAATAGAGGCATTTATTGTGTGCGGTTTACAGAGATGAGGTCAGTTCTGCTGATGCATCACATTCAAGAGGAATCACACAAATAAAACTGCATGGATATGTAAACAGTGAGTGTGACTGGGTGACCAGGACACCGTGCCAAATGTTGAGAAAATGCTCCACATTAATAGGCATCCAAAATCTCTGTTTTTGAACAGCTGTGAAAAAAGGCAGTGAAAGCTGTCCCATGGCTCTCCTGCAGGTAAACATATTACACCCAAGGTGGAAAATTAAAAGTGACCAGCTACAGTTTGGGCAGAATATGATAGAAACTCTCATAAATAACTAACTGATTAAAGCGATGGAAGATGATTCTCAGAGTGTTTTGTGACAACTTTTAATGTCACCCGAGTGTTTTATTATCACTCTGTTTAGCTTTAATTTAAGCCATTTCTCTCATTTTACCACATTTTGTAATGTGTCAGTGTTTATAACTTATGTGAAGTACCTTGTAACGCTGTTTGCACCAGCTGACAGAACAAACAGTTCAACAATTTCAATATTACAGTAAAAAAAAACGAGAATGTAGTAAATTATGAACAATATCGTATATAAAAATGTTAGCTTGTTTTTACACTTATTGTTTTTACTTGGCTACAAATGTCACATTCACGTGAAATAACTTTGTCCTTCACATACCACATGCCTCTCGGCATTAGCAACGTTTCATTTGTTGGAATATGGCCACCGTAACCAAGACGTGGGGCAATTCTTCTATGGCCCAGAAATAAAGTACTTGGTTAAAAAAACATTATATACAAAGAGGTAATAATGGAAAATTAAACATTTAGTCTTTTAAAGCACATTTGGTATTTTTACACTATTTCTAAGTCAGAAACTCAAACTGAACAGAATTATGTGGTAGCCATCCAGTTTCTGCGCAAATAAGGAGACAGAGCCATTTGTCTCACTTCTTCTTCAGTCCACTGAGACACTGGAAGATAAGATAACAAAAAAAGGCACATGAATGCTTGAAATAAAGGGAGTGAAATTTGTTATGAATAGTGAAAAGATAAGGATAGAAATATACTGAAGGACAGTTCTGGGTCTTATTTTCCTATTTTGGGGGTGATGATTAACAGGAAACATTTAGTCATCACAATGTAACCCAAAGTGAGTTAAACTTCAGGGACATCAGTCAGTCCAGCCGGGAAGCAGAAACCGCTGGTGCCCTGTTCTCTTCACAGATTCAGATTCACCCTGAACACCTGACAGATGTGAAAGACTCTGGGATCTGTCGCATGTGCTCAGTGTAATCCACCATATTCAAGAAAATCAGTGTTGAAGCCGTGAATGTGAGTACTACCTAATGTTTACACTGCTTTAATGCAATCATGTGATACCTCAGAGAGAGACTTATAATTGGAGCCCATCAGTGGGGAAAATAAACAACTTTAATGTGGAGCGTTGCTTTAAGCCATTACACTCCCACTGTTTCAGGGCTGTTGGTTAAATTACAGCATTCTTGCTCAACGTTGAATGAAAACAAACATTTCTGTGTTTTTTTAATAACAGACCCAAAGAGATGGAACAATAGTGCCCAGGTTTTAAAAATCTCACAATTTTTCTTTTGCACAGTACCATCTGAGGTCTCACGTTTTACAACTAAATAAAAGTAGAAACTATCAGTGTTACGATACTTAAATATTATCCGTTTTTCTTGGTTGTGAATGACCATCCAACAACGCAAAAGAAGAAACCCACCTGCTCTTATCTGAGCATTTTTCACATCTTTGGTACTCACTCTATTGTCCTGAGTGTGTATTTGTGGTTCTTCGTTAGCTCCACGAGTGCTCTGATTTCAGAGTTCTCGAGCCTGTTGCCCACCAGATGCAGCTCTGTCAGAAAGAATGGGTTTAACTTCAGGGCTGAGGTCAGGAACTGAACACTCCTCGAGGTCAGGCCACAGGTCCTCAGTCTGAACAGAAACAGAAATACAGAACAGCTCAGTCTACCCCGACAGTGTGGGTCTGCAAACAAACATGCACATGCATTTACCCGAGCTCGAGGTGCATCATTTGGTTATTAACAAATAACTTGGGCAAGTATTTTGTGTTCAAACATTAACAGGACATGTTTGTTATCACTTCTGTCATTTGAGCAATAACTGCATAAATTCAAGGGCAAATCAAAAAAATTTGTTACTCTTTATCTCATGGAGACGGTGACACACAGTCTCTCCAGTGCACGTCTTTTGAATTAAGAGAAGCTGCAAATTCTATTTGACTTATATTTCAACTTGTCACCATGTTTTGTTATAAATACAGATCTGAACATCTGGGTGCATTACTGGGCTCACAGTCGACTGTGCTACAAAAACACTAACTTAGCAACACATATGTGTGGAAGTATTTAAGGTCTCGCCCATTTGTGGAGAGTGGAGTGGGCTAATATCATCTGAAGGTTAAAGCCACAAAGAGACGAAAAAAATCATTTGAGGAAAAAAAGTACAAATTTATAAAAGAACTATGCAAAATTTCAAGAGGGAAACTTTCATTAGTCGAGGAACAAAATTGCTTCACTTTACACCAGGGGTGGGGAACTCCAGGCCTCAAGGGCCGGTGTCCTGCAGGTTTTAGATATCACCTTGGGTCAACACACCTGACTCAAATGATTCCCAGGTCTCCGGAGAACTTCAAGACAGGTTGAGGAGGTAATTTAGCCATTTAAATCAGCTGTGTTGGACACATCTAAAACCTGCAGGACACCGGCCCTCGAGGCCTGGAGTTCCCCACCCCTGCTTTACATGGTTAAATGGGTAAAAGATTCACTTATTGCAGGGGTGGGGGAACTCCAGGCCTTGAGGGCCGGTGCGGATGTGAATTCTTTCCAACTTTATCCTGAAGTGTGACAACGAAAAACTGTTCAACTATTTTTTCCATCATAAATGTTTGTGTTTTTTTATTTTATTTTTGTAACATATTTGTGAGGATTTTTTAACATATATTTGTAAATTTTAATTTTGTAGTCTTTTCACATAAACTGAGAACCTGAATTTTACTTCACTGGTTCTAAGCCAGTCTTTCTCAAACTGTGGGATGCGTACCACTCATGGTACTTGGGCTCTCTCTGGCGGTATGCGGGAAAACTCCTTTTTTTTTTAAAGATTAAATAATATACGATTGTGGAGCTATGCAAAGACAACACAAGAGTTCCCGAGGCTCTTCTGGGAGCTGGGGTCAGCCAGAAAACGTCTCCCTGAGCGTGAGTCCTCTATGAAGAGCAGCCTTTCCTTATCGCCAGCGTCACGGCCACTAGAGAGTGCTGGTGGGCTCATTTCCCTGGGCCTTAAAACTGCAAATGCGGCACTGAGTTGTCACACTGACGGTAAAAAACACAGCCCTTTTCGGCAGTGCTGCCGTGCCGCAATCCCAGCCACCATCGATGTGTCGGAGGCCCCCGGGAGAATCGGTGGGGGCGCTGGAGATGTCGTGGGTGAGTCGGAAACTATCGCCTGGATGCCGAAGCTCCTTGTAGGGTCGTGAAGCCAAAACTCCGGCAGCTTAACCGCCTCAGCAAAAATTCAAACGTACAGCTCTGCTACCACTTCCAACATAAATGAAGACAGAAAACTAAACAGCAGTGACGTTTGTAGGGTTACTGAAGTCGGGCTAGTCGGGTATATAATGATGTGCTGCGTTGTGGCTAGCTACACAGCTATGGTTAGCACAATATAAACACAGTGAAGCTGGAGGATGAACGCTAACTTTTTTCCACTCGATAAAAGTTAACGTGAGGGTTCTCGATGGTTAGGGACAAATGCAATCACAGGATGCTGTAAACGAACCAAACTTGAGTCAGGAGAACAACTGAGATAATCGTAAGGGTTGTAGTTACATCGTAAGGGTTTAAAAACTGAGCTTTAAAATGAAGAGTGGTAATAAAAACTGAGAGAGGCCGACAGTGATCACTGACTGTTTTTAGGGGCTTGTTGAGATTAAATAGAACAAGATACAAAGCATTAAAACATGTTAAAAACACAACAGCCTTAATAAATGCAGAGTAGTTTGGACCTGGAAGCAGGATTCATCAGGTCATTATTTAAAGACCGGATATCCCACCTGCTGTGAATGTTTTATTGCAGTACAGTTGTTATTATCATCACTTGTCACATCCTGTTTATGACAGTTAAATAAATAGCATTCATAAGAAATAAAACTGTCTCGTGTAAACTGTATGTGGTGTTAAATAGGCCTATACTACTGTACTTTAATGTCCGTCATAAGGGTGGCACTTCAACAGCCATATACTTTATGAGGTGGTACTCATTGTGAAAAGTTTGAGAAGCACTGATCTAATGTGCCACTGCAGATACAGCCCATGTGTTGACTCGTTTAACTTTATTAGAAAGAGGTTTTTTTGTTGTTGTTTTTTTAAACATAGTATAAAAGTTTAATAACTTACGACAGTTTCTCAAGTTTGCACTGCGGGCTTTGGAGTCCGATGTAGAGTTTCTTCACTCCCTTATCTTGAAGGTTGTTGTGAGACAGGTCGAGCTCGCTGAGAATGTTCGCCTTTGACATCAGTCCAGAGGCGAGCTCTGCACAGCAGCTGTCAGTCAAACTGCAGTAACTCAGGCTGAAAGGAAGCAAAAAGCTATGTTACAGCAAGCTTTTCTTTCAATCAAACTGAGCCCACGCTGTCATTATGGAGTCTGGTTTAAAAAAAAAGAAAAAAAGATTCACTTCAGAGTTTTCAGGTGGCTCAAAGGATTCATTAGGCCGGGTGAAATTTCTTTCACTCCTTTGTCTCCGATGTGGTTCATGCTGAGGTCCAGGTCTATCAGCTCCACCGCCTGCCACTCGCCAACTCCCATCCAGCCATCGGTGAGCTGCGAGATTGAACAGAGGACCTTTGCCAGGTAGCGACAACCCGCACCAGTGATTCCACATCGTGAAACACTGAGGAGAAATACCACAAACATGAATAATGTGTTAGGCCAAATATTCATCGATAATAAATGGATTAAAAATAAATCTTTGCCAGGATTTTTAACGTCTCTTTGTTTCAGTCAGTGTGTAATCAGGTCATGCTTACTTGAGTTTTTGGAGACTACACCACGCATACATGCCTTCGCAGATGATTTTAAACCCAGCATCTTTCAAGCTGTTGTTGCTCAAATTGAGTTCTAACAGAGTGCTCGTTTCACTCTTCAGAGCTTCCCCAATACTTTCACAGCTCAGCACGGTGAGGCCGCAGCAGTACAACCTGCCAAAGACACGAAAGACCATATGAGTGAAATCTATCAATTTATGTTGATAAGCAGCAGTTATCCATACATCTGTGGTGACAGACATCTTTCTTTTTTAAATTGGCTTTCTTGCAAAGTATAATGAAGTCACAGTCATAAATATGGGCTAAACATGCAGAGTTTTTGCTTTAATTATTGGCTGTAAATAAAAGATGGAAGCAGAAATGGCAGCCTCATTAGCTACATTATGGTACCATGATATTTTTGGAAGTGACCATATTTGGAGAGGGTGACAAGCTAAGTTAGCGGCTAAAGCTTTGTTAACAAAGTGGAATAATAAACCGTATGAGCACAATATATACACTAGTTCCAGCCATATTATTTGTCAGATAATTGTATTAAAAGCTCATAAAAGGCACCAAAACACTGGAGAAATCCAGTTCAGTGACTGCAGTTAGTAGCTACAGTTACATCTGTCAAAGTAGCCACTAAACCTTAGCGGCATAAATTCCTCCAAACACCAACTGTCCACAGAAGCCAAAATATATTTTTGTTAGAAGGTTGTAAACATGGTTGTGTCTACTTTAAAGCGGTTCTTTTTAACATGGTAGTCTATGGGGGCTGACTAGGCGTAAACGATCCGCTTTGGCGCACAAAAAAAGACACACAAAAAAGAGGGGACTGTGTATAAAAATGGCTTAAATTTCCCTCGAGTTAATGTGATATTTGTGATCAACTCACTAAATCAAGACTAACCACACTTAAAGCCTACATTTATCCCATAAATCAAACGTGTCTATCTATGAACCCAACTTTTATATGCTTTGGTATGTTACTGGAAAAAGGACTTTCTGTAGATTAAGCCATACTTACTCCAACTTTTTTAGATACGATATGTCAAAATTGTTAAATATCTCATTGGCCCCCTCGTCTCCAATCCAATTGATGCTTAGATCCAACACACTGAGAAAAGGAGGGTTTATCCGCAGAGCTGAGCCCAGATCATAGCAGCCAGCCTCTTTAATGTCACACTGTGACAACCTATGAGTAAGAAATACAGACGATAAATACACAACATAATTTCATCTGTGAGGAATGGTTTTATCAGTGTCATTTTAATATTGTATGTGCACAGCTGTGAGTAAAAGGTGCAGCATTTACACTATCACTCCTTAAAGTATTCGAACTGCTTGATTTCTTTTGGGTTTTTTTCCTCAGTAATATATTATTAATGTTTTAAAAATGTTAATATCAAGATAAACATACAACATAAATACACAGGTATCCAGATCCATACAACCCTTTTAATTTATTTACATTTTTATTTTATTTAAAGATGCCACAAATTTAGCTTTACAATAATACAAATCGGTCTTTTACACCCAACAACTGAAACTAAAAGTAAAAACACTGATTTGGAATTTTTTGCAAAATTTGTTGAAATTTAAAACCTGGCCTGACTGATGTGCAGATGATCTCGGGGACTGACGACGGACAGACTGAAGAGCTCAGCAAACACAGTTTTTACCTCATTTCCTCATTAATTCATGAAATCAACAGTCTGATGATGAGATTGTTTCGGTCTGTTGGTGTGATTTGAATTAGAGCGTATTGTGATGCTCATTTATGTCGTCAATTTTTTGTCTCACTGGGCGTGTTTGTCAGCGAGACCTATGACCTGCACTATGAAGCAAATTCAACGTATCCTGGATAGCTTCCATTATCTGGCTTCACTTATCCTAACATCATAAATCAGGCTAAGCAAATACATGAATGTGGTTATCAGCTCACTTAGGCAACTCAGGGTTATCAGTGCAGGTAAGGTCATGTTCACATGAAAGAGACAAAGATCTGGTAGCATCAATGGTGTTAATGGACAGGTAAATCAGCTGCCAGGCAGAAACAGTAAGACAGGTAGTGTCGTTCTTTCAGCTGCAGTCCTGGTGGCATTTAACAGCCTGAGACGTGGTAAAGAATAAATAGAAAAAACCCAGAGATAAAACGGTAAGTCTTCTTCGCCTCCATGCAAACTGTACCAATGCTCATCAGGGAGAGACAAACACTTTAGATCCTATTAATCTTTGAGTTGATTGCTCAGTAGGTGGTGATCTCTTACGTGGAACATAACCCATTATACCATAGCTTCTTTCCCCCCACAATTCCTTTTTCACTGTGGAGTATTTGCAATTTTTCCTGACTTATAACTGGTCTGTGGTGACAGAGTAACTATCGGCTTTATGAATGATGAAGTATTTGAGGGTTTACTTTATGCAAAAGAAAAAAAAACAACTTGTTTTTGAGAATGTCATTGGGGTTTAAAATTAATCAAAAAAATTAAGTCAGAAAAGCGTTAGGGGGTCTTGATAGAGAAAAAACGCTTTACCATCTGAACACTTACTTTAATGTCTGCAGCCGGCAACTAGAACTTCCCAAACCATGCGACAGCAGCTTCAGCCCCCGATCTCCTATTCCATTGCTGCTAAGATCCAGCTCTTGCAGTATTTGGTGTTGCATCAGGCATTGGCTCAAATACTGACAGGTCTCTGCGGTCAGTCCACAGCCTTGCAGCCGAAGTATTTTCAGCCTGCAAGTCACACTGTTCAGGCCCTCTGCAAGTTCCTGGACTCCACTGGTGCTGAAGCTGTTGTACCCCAGATCCAGCTCCCTCAGGAATGACTCCTTTGAGCTTAGGACTGCTGCCAACGCTGGGCAGCTCTTGTCAGTCAGGTTGGAGAATTTCAGCCTGCAAAGAGGTAGAAGTTAATGACATCTGGCAAAGAGGGAAATATTGCATGTCCAGGCAAATGTTTAAGTATGAAGACAATGAAATAATTTTGCAGTTACAGCTCTGTGCACAATCACAGTGGGTTTTAAATCGAACCCCTGACACACTGACTTACAGCTTTAATTCAAGGGGTTTAACAAAAGTCCTGCATTACCTGAAGGAACACAGTTTTGTCATATGATGTGAGATAAAACATTTCAGTTCATTTAAATGTACGAATATGTGTGTAGCATCTGTACATACTGCCCTGTAATTGTGAACACTGCCTCTCGCCCTATAACAACTTGGATCCAAGATGGCCTGGATAAGTGGTTAAGAAAATAGGCGTATGGATAAAATTCAGTGAATGCAATAAGTACAAACTTACATGGCTTTCCTGGATTTGAAAATAGCTGGAATATTCTTGATGAGTTTGTCATCACATCTCACTGACACCTCCATCTCAAAAGTCTCTCGAATCCCTTCAAAAGCTCTGATCCTCTGCATCAAGTCTCTCCAGTGCATCAGTGAGAACCCTGGGATCTGAGAAACGCCATACCTCTGAAAGAACCTAACCTCCTCCTGCAACGCCTGACTGTCGTACTCCCGCAGGCAGTGAAACAGGATGACGGTGCTGTAGGACGATATCTTGCTCAGGATCTTCTTCTTGACATAGCCAAAGAGCAAATCTTTGGGTGGCAACAGCATGCGCTCCTTAATGAGGCCAAACATGAAACGAAGTAGGAGATCAGAGACTCCCTCATTATTCTCCAGCACTTCATCCACTTGATGCTGAATACAGGAGCTTAAATTCATTTTTTGAGCTTTGATGTCCTCCAGTTTGTAAGACGCAGCCAGGAACTCTTGAACACTCAAGTGGCCAAAGCGAAACACAGTGGTACCGTTCAGTCCCGTCTCCGTTCTCAAAACAAGCGGGAATGTTTCTGCGAAAGCTAAAGCTTCCTCGACACTTATCCCGTTTCCTGAAAGGTCATCCTCATACATGACGTTCTGCACTCCCACCCGAAGCAGCGCCACCTTCTTCAGCTTGGTAAAGATAGGCAAGTGTTTAGCTTCCAGCGCACCGAAACCCAGATTGTAAATCTCAGTTAGACTCAAGGGATGCAATTTAAAACCCTTTTGCCCTTTTACGTGATCCTTTAAAGCACTTGCCATAATGGTGCAGATCGGAGGTATCTGACACAGGGAGTCCAGGCTCCTCAATATTTTCACGTGATTGATGGCTTTGTTGACAAGATCATCATCACCGATGACCATTCGGAAGTGCTGCTCCTTCTCTTCATCGCTGAATCCCCGCAGCTCCGTTTTTTTCAGCAAATAAAAGGGAGGTATTTGATATTCGTCTGAAATTCGAGACGTTACCCATATATGAGCTCTTGGGAGTAAATTTCCCCTGATTAGGTTAGTGACAAGACTGTCTACAGTTGATGCTTCAGAAACATCACTCACAGCTGGACAGTCAAAGTTGAGCTGGATTTGAAACTCGTCTAGTCCATCGAGAATGAACCACACCCCGTCTTCATTTAGGACAGATGCATCAAGCTCCTTCAGTTCAGGGTAAAATGTCTGGAGAAGCTCAATCAGGCTCAGTCTATCTTTCAGCAGATTCAATTCCCAGAAGGTGAGAGGAAACAGGAAGCTGATGCTGTGGTACCCCTTGTCCTTGGCCCAATCAAGAGCACAGCTCTGCACCATTGTGGTTTTTCCGACTCCGCTCACTCCTATAGTGATGACTGTTCTATTTCTGTTCTTATGTTGACATTTGCACGATAAAATGTCTGCAAGTGGAGCGTCTGGAAAAAAGAAGCTCCTATCCAGGCGTCTGTACTCATGCTGGAAGAATTCAGGCTCTGTATAGTTGTACCTGATATCCTGATAGCAGAGCCTCGAAGGAAGTATTGAGCTTTTGGAAAAGGCTTCATCCAGGCTCTCATATTTGCTCCTCAGCGCAGCTTTGAGACAGGTTTGGAGAGCCATAACAATGGCAGATGCTCCTGAAAAGACGAAAAGTCAGTGAGAAACATTTTACTTCAAAGTCAGTCCACAAAAACTCAGTCAGTGTCTCCCACCTGAAGGTTAAAAACACAGAAGGTTAAAAACACATTTAGGCCATAAAAACCCAACCAAATCAGTTTTACACTCAATGCCAGTGCCACAATCACATTTTTGATCAGAATGCTTTTTTATTACCAGCCTGAGCATCAATAAGTGGGATACGTCATGCTTTCAATAACAAAACAGGCCCAGTTTAATGTTTGTAACAAAGACTAACCAAGAGGAACAATCATTGTGACCCTGGTCTTTAGAAATTGAATGATCCAATGTTGAGGACACAGACAGCTGGAGACATGGCGCAGAGCAGTCATTCCTGTTTCACTCTGAAGTCGCTGCACAGGTGCTCTGTTGTAATCTTCTACACACAAGGCTGCACAGTCACACAACATTTGCAGGCATGTGGATGTCTGCGAAGAACCTTGTGCACGCTGTCTAATGACAAAGTTTACTTCATTTGGACAGTCAGATTCATCTCTCCAGGTTGAGATGAAGGAAGCTAAACTTTACTTTTTAATTTAACACCACATGAGACTAAAACTCTTGGACTGCCATTCAGCTTTTAGTATTGAGGAATCTCTTTGGATGGCAATCAGCTGATTGACATTCACCTCAAGCACTAAAGACAGTTCACGTAGTCAAAACCTTTGGTACCCTGAATGTTTGATGTGTGCTCTGATAATTCACCTGATACATTTTTAAACAGAACATTTTGGGTAAACTTTCAGGAGTCATATCACCATGTGGGACAGGTGGCTCCAAACAAGGTAGATCATACTAAACGTCTCCCCTCTACCTGGATTTTCATACCAGACTTATCTTCTAGCCTCTAGCCTTCTTCAGTGCCAATGAAATTTTTCTACTATGACTATATTTTTACATTATGTAGCTTTAAAATCAAGAACCAATTAGGTGTTCAGATGTTCTCTACAACAGTTTAATATATCCCCTTAGACTTAGTGTTGGTTTTTATAAATAATTGTAGAGAGCAAAAACTGTTACATTTAGAGTTTTTGTTGTTGACAAAGATTAAATGTATTTTTCAGGCCTTGATATGTGCATTTCCCTGTACTTATGAAGTCACGGGGACTGAAAAAGGCAGGTAAGTGACCAGTTTCAACTCCTATCAACTTTAGAGCTTGTAAAATATTGATAGGTAGAATGCAAAATGTTTACCTAAAACATTTGTCCCCTTTATGTGGAAACAAAGGGTTTAATAAGATGCTAAGATTTACACTTAATACACCAGAGGGACAGCTCAGAGAGGATTCTTGTGAGGAAGGACATACAGGAGGTTGGTGAGACAAAGAAAGAAGCTAGGCACGAGGTGATGGGGGCAGATAACCCCCTGTGGCGACCTCTAAAGGGAGCAGTAAAAGAAGAAGAAAGAAAAATATCATAATTTAAGCATCAGAGATGCTGTTTCACAGAGCACTATTTGGAGCTTAGTGTGATAACTGCAGGCTTAACTGCATATCACCACTCATGTGAAAAACACGGAAAAACAAGCTGAAGTGAAATCATATAAACATTTCAAAGTAAAAACAGTAACGGGGCCAATACATCGTTGGAATCGGTGTTTCAGATGAAGATATGTTGTATGGCTCGCACTTTCTCGTGTTTTTTTTTTGTTGCATTTTGTTCTGCTTGCTAAAAATAAATTCATTTTTTAGAAGTTACTCTCACTCAGCAGCAAATCAAACGCTTATTTTACCTGTTGCCTGATAATTATTTACTGTATTATTGATCTGCATATCAACAGTCACTGTAAATACCCGTGTAGCATTGCGCATGCTCAGTGATATAAGTTCTTGTTTCGGAAGTGCCCTCAATGTAGTGCGAATAGCTGAAAAGTTAAAAAAACAAAACAAAACAAAAAAACAATAAGGAAACCTGACCATCGTTTGAACACATAGAAATGAACTTTAACTAAAATCGACCCCTAGGGGAAAAAAACACCATCAGCTGCTTTAACCCAGAATGAGAAATCGAAAGTAAAAACACCGGTGTTTGGCAAAACCCTCATCCAGCTGAACTGCAAGACGGGACTGTTGACTCAGCTTCATCTTGCATTATACTGACTCGTTTGTTTATGTATTAATTTACGTATTAACAAGCGAGCCAAACTCACCGAAGAAGCTACAGCACCTTTCTTTTCCACGAAGAGGAGATTGCGGCGTTCACGGCAGCATTGTGCGCAGAAGAAAACGACAAGAAAAAAAATACTTTCACTTTCTTAGGACCCGCCACAGCTGAGGAGCACGAATGGGCGTGAACCACAAAGCTGATATAATCTGGGAACGACCGCTCTCGGGACTCCTGGGCTTTTAGGGGGCGCTAGCTAGCTACTCCAACGCTTTTGCTCAAAACAACATACATCTCCCGAGTTAAAGATCTTTATTCTGGTTTTCACTTCATTTCACACAGAAGTGGCCATAACATTATACATAACTCCGCTTTTACATCTTTATCGATTTTAACTACCTCAAAATACCCTTCTGTGAGTGTTCTGTGCAAGCTGAGCAACTTTCCCAGCATCCGCCATTTTGACTCCTGGCATGAAGCCAGCAGCAACGGGGACTTTAAATCAAGCGGTCTGCTGATGGACTCGCCTTCAACCACCACAACCAGCTCTTCTACAAACTTGCACCCCACTGTTGTTGTTTAATAACCTTTCTAACAGCTACCTGGCGTTTGTAAACGGGAACAATCGAGGAAGTATGCCCCGACGTAAAGCCTTAACAGCCAGGGTTAGGGTTAACCCTAACAACCCTAACCCGGAATACTAGTGTTTTATGGGAAAAAACAAGAAGGGAAATAAATAAGGAAATAAATGCATTTTTTTAATTCGTTAAAATGATCGCTGCTGTATTCCCGAAACTACTTCCGCCTTTTTTATTTCATTGTTTATTTATTTTTATTCTTTGTACAATCACATCCACATGGTCTCCCACACTGGCTCTGACATCTACCAACATCTACCTGGAGGCACCTGTATTGCCCTGTAAGTGCCACAGAGGGGCAGTCTCTGCTGACACAAACATAGAGCTAAGTTGGGATTTCCTGATGTGTGTGTGCTCTCCCTGAAAGGTAGGTAGTGCATGAGGCGGGCTTCTTACAGTGTCCTTTAAAAGCAATAAGCATGCTACATACAGGGACTTCACATAGATTCTTCTTCATTATATTAATTACTACGGAGCCCCCCAGGGGACATGGGGAAATAGAGGAAAAAAAAAATTAGGGAGGAAAAAAAAAAAATAGGAGGAAAAAAATAGCGACTTTTGCGAGATCTCGCAAAAGTATTGCGAGCGCTCGCAAAAGTATTGCGAGATCTCGCAATAAGTATTGCGAGCGCTCGCAAAAGTATTGCGAGATCTCGCAATAAGTTATTGAGCCGCAAGTTTTGCCGCCAGATGGCCCAGGTCGAGACGATGTCCGAAAGGGGTTCCTCGTTTAGGTCTCGACATTCCGTTGCTTCGAGAGGGCCGCCAGCTCGAAGCCGACCGGGAGGTCGAGGCACGATGTGCCGGGAAAGCGGTGTTCCTCCCGGCTGTAGTAGGTCTCGACCTCCCGTTAGCTTCGAGCTAGTGGGTGTCAGATCTCCAAAAACGTCGGAGCTCTTTTGCAAATATGTGATGTCTTGTAAACCGAGCAGGTATCTGACGTTTACACAACTACATTCACGCCTCAAAATATCTTAAAAGTGTATTTTGTGACCCAGAAAGAGTAATATTACAACTAAGTAGCTGCCGCCATTGTTGGAGTTTTGCGGATTCGCATACTTGCGGCTCGCAATACTTTTGGAGATCCGAAATTTGCGGCTCGCAAATTTTCAGCTGCATACTTGCGAGATCTCGCAATACTTTTGCGAGCGCTCGCAATACTTTTGCGAGATCTCGCAAAAGTCCGTCTTAATTTTTTTTTTTTTCCTCCCTAATTTTTTTTTTTTTCGCTCCCTAATTTTTTTTTCTCCCATGTCCCCTGGGGGGCTCCGTAAATACAGCCTTGTAAGACTTTGTTTTCTGGTATGGCACAAAACCATACACTTTAATCTTCTGGCCTCAACATAAACCTGACACCTTCACTTGTACCTAAACTGCTTGTTTGGAGTCAGTATTGGTCTAAACACATACCGTCTTTAATCTTTGCTAAATAGCTTTGAACTACACATAGCAGTCAACTCACCTAACCTTTATTTGATTCCTTCTCCTGATCAAATAGACAAAACCCACAATCTGTCTTTGTTTCTAGTACCGTTTTTTTTTTTTTTTTTGCCTCACCCTCAAAATCCACCTTTGCGTTCCTGTATTTATTGCAAAGGCCACACTTGTGGCTTTGAAGATCTTTAGTTGAACCCATGTTCCAAAGAGACAGGCAGGAGTCACAATGAACTGGGGACAAAGACCGGAGAACAACTCCATTAGCTTGAAGCCTAATGTCTCACTATCAGTTCCAGGAAGCTTTTCACTTTGTTACAGTACATTATGTACCACACTTTGGCATACACTATTGTGAGTACATTAACTTTGTTGTTCAGGCGTGGTTCAAATGGCAAACACAGAGGTCAGAGGGTCAGCGTGGAGCCTGACGCTGCTAACAAAACAACCCAACAGAAAATCGAATGAAAGGAAGATTCATAACAGTCCACTTCAGGCTTGAAAGGTGACAGAATCCTGATATTTTTCCAAATAAAAGAAATACTTTTGAACTCTTTATTTTCTTGCGTCATAACAACTGTAGTGGGGTGGATTTAGAATAGAATAATCCTTTCATTGTCCCACATGGGGAAAGTTGGAAGTTTATTTTTAACTAATGCCATGATGATGCTTAAATTTAGGGGTGTAACCACACTGACTGTCCCAGCACACAGAGGCATGGCTGAGTGCTGCAAACCTTCACCTTGTTTTTGTTTTAGGAACCTGTTTATTCTATTTTATTTGAGAGTAAACTTGGTGTGGAAATTAAACTTGGTGGATTACTTGCTGTGCAGTCCTTTGATTGGCTGCTGTGTTTAAATGCGCTGCATAAATTAACAGATTTGGCTGAATTTGTGAATGATGTAGACTCATTCAAAAGGTGGTTGTTTTGCATAAGTTTCACTGTGTGGTCAGAGTCCACCAATGTATCACTGTATAAGTTGTTAAAAAAAAAAAAAAAAAATAATATATATATATATATATATACACATATATATATAATATATATATATATATATATATATATATATATATGTATATATATGTATTATATATATATTATATATATATATATGTATATATATATATATATATATATGTATGTATATATATATATGTATATATATATATATGTATATATATATATATGTATATGTATATATATATATATATATGTGATATATATATATATGTTATATATATATATATGTGTATATATATATTATATTTATATATATATTTATATATATATATTTGTATATATATATATATGTATATATATATATGTGTATATATATATATGTATGTATATATGTGTATGTATATATGTATGTATATATGTATGTATATATGTATGTATATATGTATGTATATATGTATGTATATATGTATATATATATATAAAATTTTTAAATACAGACTCGTGTTTTCTGAGTTTGAGAAATTTACCAGATTAATGGTTTTTGAAATGGTTTGGCATAATGCACCATGTTTTACTTCAGCTGTCCAATATGTGAGGCTGTGTAACTCATCTCAGACACGTTGAGTGTAGAAAATAAAGCTGCTCACCGCTCAACAGGCTGATACTCATGTTTAAACCCTCAGGAGGTGACTAATGGTGCATTTTGCAGGTGTGTGATTTTGTCTCATAAATGCAGCAAAATCATCCATTGTTCTCTTCCTGTTGCCGTGCTACTGAATTGTGACTTTTCAGAAAAACATACATAAATACAGGAGTCAGCAAGTGGCCTCGTTTAAAGTGTATTTTATAAATTTACATATTCAGCTTTTTTTTTTTAATAACATACAATAGAAACAGTGCTGATTTAAGTCGACTTTGGAGAAATATCTGGCATAAATAAAGTCCAGTATTGAGTCCAGTACAGAAACAGTAATTCAGAATACAAATCTTTGTCACTTAAGGGATAAAAAATATTTGGATATAAAAATATTTCTACACACAAATACCAACTGCAGTTGTCCAGCAACTGCAGAACAATAAAACAGAACAACACTTTACAGAAGCTCATTTCTCTTTTTAAATTAATGTTTAGAGTGGAGTTTTAATCTGGGTTGAATGCTGTCAGTGGCAAACAGTATAATCAATTCCTTTTTAAAGGCACCGAGGGAGCAGTAGTTAAGGCAAAAGTTAGTCATTTATTTGAGGATGGTATACGTGTCCATCATGGCCAAACATTTCATTTCCACCCACGTAACACATGCTAAACTCCTTTATAACCAAAGCAGATACAGGCTGCTGAATTTCCCCTTCTTTGTCTTTTTCCAACCTAATTAAAAAAAAAAATCATTTGCTAATCAAAGACATCCTTATTTCATATCTGCATCAACTTGCCAACGTGCAACTTCAACCCTCTCCTTTCTCCTGACTTCAAACCTCTCCACAAAACATCAACAAGCAGAGGCGGAGCTTGTCTCCCTCTGCTATTCAACCTGAGGACAGTTTCCATTTTGCACGACGCCGGGGACGCAGAGGTTCAAGTTGTGCACCCTCCTGTAGACGAAGTGGAAGACCTGAGCGCGCGGCCGGCTGTGGAGCTCAGCTTTGATTCGCTGAGGGTGAGTGTCTGGGGTGAGCTGCTGGCTGGTTTCCTCATTGACCAGAAACAGAGCGTAGTTCTCAGGGTCGGAGAGCCTGAACTTCTGGGCGCACAGCGAGCAGACCTCTTCTGTGGTGGTGTACGGGTGGACGATCAGCGTTTTGGCCGTGCAGCCCACCCCCAGCTCTTGCAGCGCGACTCGGAGATAGTTCTAGAGAGAAAAGAGTTCAATTTTAGAAAACTGTAAAATGAACGAAAGCGGCATTTCTGAGGAGGTGAGCAGGCAGGAAACCCACATGCAGTGACAAAGATTTTACATGCAGTAATGTTATCAGGAGCAACATGCTGTGATGTTAGTACAGATGAGACACAGCACCTTCCATGCCTCTGTCCAAAGCTGGATTTACTCTTACTGGTACAAGTTTGACTCACTGCCTGGATGGTCAAGGTCGGCTCAGGTCAGGTGATACCTGAAAGTCGTCCACACACGGTACTGAACGCTGGGCGGTCCGCCGGCGGTGCCACTGGTGCAGCGTGTTCCTGGCCTCGGAGCTCAGCACTCGGGCCGCCTGCTCCTCCTGGAAGTTTTTGATGAGGGACATGGCTCCGTAGGCGCTGGTCAGGTAGTAACCGCCTGGGGTAAAAGTTAAATACAAAAAGAAATGAAACCAACCGAAGTTAAAAAATAATTAAGAAAAATGAAGACAGTTGCGCCTTTCTGGCAGAAATGAATCAGATTTGGTGCATAAGGGTCAAAGATATTTACCTACACAGCCGATTATTAAACATTTTCAGTTTACATGCCAGACAGCTTGGCGCTGATGGGAAAATATTTCACTCTTGGTACATTAAACCTTCTTATTTTTTCCTTTTGAAGTGGTTCCAGCCCATTAAAAATCAAAACACTGACTGGAATTTCCTTGCTGTGAGGACTTTTCCTTCCTATGCAAGCATTTATCAAGTTTTCTCAAAGAACCTTCAATAAAAACTGGAGCTGAGAATCACTTCTACTGAAGGCAAAACAAAGCTTTCAAAAGAAGAAACAAATATGTTAAATGACTTTAGACAGAAACTGTTGGGACACTTTGCAGTTCAGTCTTTATTTATTTTAGTATTTATCATCATCCTGCGAGTGAACTTTGTTTCTTTAGTTTCCACTAAATACCAAGCCTCATAATAAAGACATTAATGCTAAAATAAGGAAAACCTCACATTTGTTTTTTTCAAATCAAACTTTAAAAGGAACTACTTCTGTAGATTTCTGGCCACTAGGGGGCAGCACAGCAGGCCAAGTCAATTTCTCCATAAGCGCATTTTAAAGACAACAGGTGAGCAGAGTGCTGTACAGCTAAAAGAACCAATTAAAATAAATTAAAGTCATTAAAAACAAAACATCTGTAACTAACTCATCAAGTAGTGATGATTTTGGTGATGATTAAACCTCTGCCCACGTGTCCCACATCATTTCCAACCAGCAGCAACGTGTAGATATTCACGACTCTTTCACTCCCGCGAACACTAGTGTTACACAACACACTGTGACATGGTTTTAGTTATAAAACATAACTCATTTGTTTCTCTTTCAGCCGGTCACGGGTCCGAAGGCTCAATGACTCATTGTTAGCAGAAGGTGTATTGCTCTATAATTTACCAGCTTTTAAAACATCGCTCCGGGCCAGTGATGGAGAGGAAAATATTTCAGTGACTCTTTAAATTCTTTAGTTTCTCAGCTTAGCGTCATGGTTGTACAGTACAGCTGTTACCAGCTGAATGTGGGAGTGTTTTTATGTTTATTCTACCAGACGCACTGCAGCATCTTTCAGAAGCTGTCACTAAAAGTGCCACCAGGCGGATTTTTGTTTAAATTAAACAGGAGGCACATGAAGCTGCACAGAACAGGCGACCCGGCAAAGGCTTGGAGACCCTGAGCAGACTGAACTCCACTCCTGAATGCTCCCGGCGTGAATGAAAGACATGTGACGGTGTAGTGATACACGCCTGGTTTATTCTCTGTGGTTTCGTTTACTCAGACATGACATAGATGTCACCAAGCTAAAAGTACACATGGCCCCGACAGCCACACACTCACATATACAGACAATTATTCATTATTTAGACAAACAATGAGTAACATCCTACAGCTGAGAGCTCGTCATCTACTATCATTAACATCGCTGATAAAACGTTTCACCCACCACAAAAAACCTGAGTGATCTGACAGCTAATATGGAGTCTGACCCTTCCTCGTTGCCGTTTCTCTGACTTATTACCTACTAAACCCAATTCATCCCTCCCACCTACCTCCCTCTCAGACTGTCTTATTGAGATTAGATCCTGGTTCTCCTCCAATTTCCTCAAACTTAACAGTAATAAAACTGAAGTTTTACTTGTTGGTAATTCCGTAACCAAGCTGGATTTAGGTTTTCCACACTAACTTATGACTATGAGGTCAATTGGCAGCAACTTGCTACTCTCTCGCTGCTGAGTACAAAGTGACAGAGAGGCCGTACTAAGATGCCGAGATAAGAGAGCAAGAGAAGAGTCTGTGGGATGTGTTGAGTAGCAGTGGGAGACTGGCTCTTCCTAGACCACCATAGCAGGAAGTTCATGGCCATGAGGTCACAGGTCTGCTTACTTCCATTTACGTAATATTCACCGACTCCGTCCCTTCCTTACTCCCCATGCTGCTGCCATCCTTGTCCATAGTCTTATTACATCCCGTATTGATTACTGTAATTCCCTCCTATTTGGTCTCCCTAAAAGGTCCCTTCATAAACTCCAACTTCTTCAAAATTCTGCAGCTCGGGTCATAACTTGCACTCCGTTAAGTGACCTGCTCCATATCACCACTGTTTCCCGCACTCTCAGATCATCATCTGCTATTCATCTTACTGTTCCGTCATCACACCTTATCACTATGGGGAACAGAGCTTTCAGTCGCTCTGCTCCTCGGCTCTGGAACTCTCTTCCTCCTGCACTAAGAAATATTGACTCCCTCTCCGTATTTAAGACACAGCTCAAAACACATCTGTTTAAACTGGCTTATTCGCTCTAGTGCTGATTTTATCTGTTGTCACGCTCTGTTTTGTAATTTTAACTTATTTTATGTATTTTATGACTATTGTTCCTTTTATTAAT